>NW_028274808.1:39548939-39851969 GCF_037043125.1 Eumetopias jubatus
CTGTTATTAGGTATATGAGTGTTTATAATTTTTATGCCCTATTACTGTATTGAGCCTCTTATTAAGACAAAATATCCTTTTTTGTCTCTTGTAAACTTTTTTTTACCTCCAACCTATTTTGTCCGATAGCCACCCCTGATTTCTTTTGGTTACTGTTTGCATTGAATATCTTTTTCCTGTCCCTTCATGCATAATCTATTTGTGTCTTTGGATCTAAAGTGAGTCTCTTAGAGACATCATATAGTGAGATCATGTTGTTTTTTTTTTAAATCCATTCTGCCAATTTCTGTCTTTTGATTAGAATTATTCCATTTACATTTAAAGTAATTACTGATAAGTAGGGACTTACTTCTGTCATTTAGCTACTTAATTTCAATATGCTTTATAGCTTTTTTTGTTTACTTCCTGTACTACTGTCTTGTGCTTCATTGAATTCTTTTTATAGTGAAACATTTAATTTCCCTTCTTGTTTCCTTCTGTGTATATTCTATAACTATTTTCTTTGTGGTTACCATGGGGATTACATTTTACATCCTAAAGTTATAACACTATAATTTGAATTTATACTATTTTAACTTCAGTGACTTAAAAAACTCTGCTCCTTTACTGCTTTATTCCTACCCTTTCAGTTATTTATGTCACAAAATTACACTGGGTGTCCAAAAACATACTAATAATTTTTTGTTAATCTATTAGTCCTTTAAATTATGTAGAAAACAAAAGGTGGAATTACAAACCAAAGTTACCATAATACCACTTTTTAAACTAATAATTGTTTTTTATTTATTTTAAGATTTTATTTATTTATTTGAGAGAGAGAGAATGAGAGATAGAGAGCACGAGAGGGAAGAGGGTCAGAGGGAGAAGCAGACTCCCTGCTGAGCAGGGAGCCCGATGTGGGACTCGATCCTGGGACTCCAGGATCATGACCTGAGCTGAAGGCAGTCGCTTAACCAACTGAGGCACCCAGGCGCCCAATAATTGTTTTTTTAAATGTTTATGCAATTATGTAGAAAACAAAAGTTGAAGTTACAAACCCTTGTTACAATAACAGTAGCCCTTGTGTTTACCTTTACTGAGATCTTTGTTTCTTCATATTGCTTCAGTTGGTGTTCCCTTTTATTTCAACCTGCAGGATTCCCTTTAGCATTTCTTACAGGCAGAACTAGTTGTAATAAATTCCCCAGCTTTTGTTTATCTGGGATTGTCATAATTTCTCTCTCACCTTTGAAAGACAATTTTGCCAGATACAGGATTCTTCGTTTACAGGTGTTTTGTTTTTGTTTTTCCTTTTAGCACTTTGAATATATCAGTGCCCTTTTCTGGCCACTAAGGCTTCACATGAGAAATCTGTTGATAATTTACTGAGGATTCCTTATATGCGATGGGTCACTTCTCTTTAGCTGCTTTCAGTATTCTCCTTGTTTCTTGACAGTTTGATTCTAATGTGTCTTAGTATGAGTCTTTTTGAGTTTGTCCTGTTCGGAGTTTGTTGACTTTCTTGGATATTTATATTCATGCCTTTCATCAAACTTGGGGAATTTTCAACCATTGTTTTCTCAAATACTGTCTCTGACCCTTCTCTCTCTTTTCTCTTTCCAGGACTCCGGCAATGCATATGTTGGTCTACTAATTTGGGTCCCACATGTCTTTTAGGTTCTGTTCACTTTACTGCAATCTTTTTTTCTCTTCTTCAGATTCAACTATTTCAATTGTCCTAGCTTCATGTGCGCTGATTCTTTTGCTGGCTCAAATCTGCCTTTTAACCCCTCTAGTGAATTTCTCATTTCTGTTATTGTACTTTTCAGCTCTTAGGGTTTCTCTCTCTCTCTCTCTCTTTTTTTAAGTAGGCTCCACATGGAGCCCAACATGAGGCTTGAACTCTCAACACTGAGATCAAGACTTGAGCTAAGATCAAGAGTCAGAGGCTTAACCCACTGAGCCCCTGGGGGTCCCCAGAATTTCTTTTTAATTCCTTTTTAGATTTTCTATCTCTATTGACATTATCATTTTGTTCAGACATAGTTTTCTTGACTTTCTCCATGTCTTCCTTTAGTTCTTGAGCATATTTATTAAAGTTGTTTAGTAGGTCTGCCAACTGATCTTCTCAGGAATAGTTGCTTTGGATTTAATGGGCCATATGTTCCCTTTTTTGGTATGCTTTGAATGGGCCATATGTTCCCTTTTTTGGTATGCTTTGACTCTTTTGTTGAAAACTGGACATTTGAATCTAATGATGTGGTAACTAGAAGTCTGATTCTCTCCCCTCCCCAGGTTTTGCTGGATTTTATTTTGTTTTTTATTGTTTTAGGCTATCTATTAAGAATCTTCCAAGGGTTAGCATAAAGTGTAAACTTAACATCTTCTCAGGTCTTCTCCAAGATTTCATTATTCCCTGGGTATGCACAATGACTTTCTAATTTCCCTATATGTATTGATGGTTTGAATGCCCTAGTCTTTAATGCCTGGCTCCCAAAAGAGGAAAAAAAAATGATTTAGGGAAGAGAATGCACCAGCCCCTTAAATTCCCTGAAGTCACTTCGGTCAGAGCTTAGGAACTTGTGGAGTGAGGGGGATGCAACAATGGCTGACCACCTCTGTGTCTTCACCTTTATGATCAAAATGGCAGTCATCTTTTTAGAACACAGATCTTGATATTTGGAGGTCAGGATCCTTATTGCTCACCATAGCTCTTACCAGCTGCATATAAGCTTCTTCTACAACTCCTCCACTGCCTGCCATGGGGCTGAGGGTGGCAAATGGGTGACTATCACTGAGCTAATAGCTGAAATTGACTGATATTAACCACAGTTTGCCATCCAAGCCTTCTTCCGGAAGTTGCAAGCCCTCAATAGATTCCAGAGTTCCAAATATTTATATCAGATCGATTACATCAGTGCTATTGTTGCCTAGGTGGGGAGACAGATTCCTGGTGTTTTCTACTGCACCATCTTCCTGAAAATCTTCACTGTCATTTTTGATGGTTTTGCTACATATAATATTCTTGGTTAACAGGTTTTTCTTTCACCACTTTGAATGTCATCCCACTGCCTCCTGGTCTTCATTTTTTCTAGTAAGAAATCAGATGTTAATCTTATTAGGGTTCCCTTGCATATAATGTCATTTTTCTCTTTGATTTTGATCATTTTTTACTATGATGCATCTGGGTGTGGATCTCTTTGTTTATCTTAAAATTTGTTGGGCTTCTTGAATTTGTAGGTTAGTGTTTTTCATCAAATGTGTGGGATTTTCACCCATTATTTCTTCAAATATTTTGTTTATTTTTTTAGTAATCTCTATACCAAAGGTGGGGCTTGAATTCAAAACCCCAAGATCAAGAGCCAGTCAGGCACCCTTCTCCAAATATTTTTCTGCTCCTCTCTCCCTCTCCCCATCATTTCTATTCCACCCTTCCTTCTTCTGGTAATTCCATTATTCATATACTGATATGTTTAGAGGTACTGTTTCTTTGAGGCTCTGTTCATTTTCTTCATTCTTTGTTCTCTGTTTTTCAGATTGGGTGATCTATCTTAAAGTTCACTGATATTTCTTCTGCAAGTTCAAATAACTGTGAGCTTCTGTAGTTAATTTTTAGTGAATTTTAATTATTGTACTTTATACCTCCAGAATATCCTTTTTAAAAATTTTTACCTCCTTCTTTCTTTTTGATGAGATATTGTCATCATTCCTTCCTTTACTTCTTTAAGCATGCTTTCCATTAGTTCTTTGGAACTAATATTTATTTAGCTTATTTATAATGGCTGCTTTTAAGTCTTTGTTAATTCTGACATCTGGCCCTTTTCAGTTTCTGTTGCCTGCTCCTCCCCATCTCTCCCCCATCCCCTTATGAGTTACACTATCCTATTTCTTTGCATATCTCATAACTTTTTGTTAAAAACTGGACATTTTAGATTATATATATTGTAGGATCTTTGGACACTGATTCTAGTGACCCACCCACCCCTGTTCCAGGCTTGTTGTGATTGTTTTATTTAATTACTTGACTAATTTAGTGAAGTTAATTTCCCCTTCAGGGTGAATGAAGTCTCTGATTTCAATTCTTAGAAGGTGCAGCCTTGGGCATGCACATAGTCACCTGGGGTGATAAGAGCTTCTAACAGGCCTTTCTCTATTTTCCTGATCTCTTTGTTAAACTATCTGCCTTTGCTGGTGTCAAACTCAAGACATTAGCTCCATGCCAATGGATTGTTCTTTGTTTTGATGATGTCCTAGGGCCTAAAATGCTATGTAGTCTGATCCAATTAGATCTGGGCCTTTTTGCACAAGTTTTTGAGGCTAGTCTTTGAGGCCTGTTATGACCCCAGGAGGTCTCTTTTTACCTCTTTCCCTGTTCTCTCTGGTTAAATCACCTAGCCTAAAAATAACTTCGTTTATTACTCTGGTGGAGCTACCAGCCTCCTTTCAATTTTTTACCCTGAAATTTTCCATTGTCCTTGAGAGTTCCTTAGTCCTGAACTTCCCCACACTCTTCCAGACAAAATTAGTTCCTTTGGGGAGAGCTTCAGAGTTCTCTGTTCTTATGGCTTCCTCTCCCCTGGGGGAAAGAAATCTATGTCACTCCTCTGTAGCTACGAGTGGTAGGGGCATGATCTGCTTCTCTAGGGTTGATATGCCTGCTTTATGATCAGAACTCAATCGGGATGGTAGCTTCTGGTCTTCTTGGCTTGACTCTCCTGACATGGAAACTTCACCCTATGAGCATCTAGGAAGAGGGTGATCAGAGTCCTGATACTCTTGGCCTGCTGCACCGGGGGTAAAGCCTCCAACCTGAGTGGGAGCTGCGTGTTGGAAGTCCTGACCTTTTGGCTGCACTTGCCTGCGGATTAGCCTTTGCAACACAAATGTAGGGGGGTTATGAGAAATACTGGCTGCCTGCCCCTCCTTGGGAGATACCACAGGACTTGAGTGGATACTGGGAGGACAGTGAGCAGTCTTCTTGGCCATATCCACTCAGAATGGAGTTTCTGTAGCACTGAGCTGTGTGTGGGGGGTGGCAGTGGTGGTGGTGGTTTAAGGCAAGAATAAGTTGTGGTGTATATGTCACCATGCTCTTAATGTTCTTTTAGAGATTTAGATTTTCTTGAATGTTTCTTCATTTGCTGTATGACCTTAAGACAGTATGCAGAGACCTTAAATCGTTGTTTAAAAAAATTTTTTTTTAACCAATCATGGTAGTTAGGGTGAACATGTAGCCATTCCAGAAGTCATTTGTCTATTTGTTGCTAATATTGTACAGTTTGTTTCACCAAAAACAGTTTAAAACAAAGGACGTTTATTCATATACCTTAGGAGATTTTAAAAATGAAATTTTGATAATCTCAAAGCCCCAAATACTATGAATTTAGAAAAGAATAAAAATTCTCAAAGATTTTTTTGAGTTTAAAAAATATTTATCATTCAGAAAAAAATCTCAATAGAATAAAACAACATCCAAGGTAAAAAAGATAGCAAGACATGGAATTGTAAGAGCAAACTTTTCCATTATTTTAAGTACAGTAATTATAACTGTTTTTGCTTTTTTGTAAATCACTGTTTGCTTTTTGATATTTTTCTTTCACATTGAGGATTGTATTTTAAGACACATATATAAAATCATAATGCCCAGAAACGCCAGTTACCATCACAAGAGCAATGCTCTTCATTTATTGGTTATCCAATTCACATGGTTGCCAATTATCAGGAAGAGTAATAATCAAGCAGATTTGTAAATCTGCTTTTTCCTTTAAATGCTATTCATGGATGGCTGTCTTTTAAAAATTCTGGAACATAAATGGGAGTTTTCTTTTTACAGATCATATGGACTTTTAAGTATATTGTCCTATGCTGCTTACTCCTGACTTTATAAAAGCCATAGGTGTTGAGTATGTATGTATAATATTTTTAAGAGATGATCAGAGAATATTAATTGAACCAAAAAAAATCCATATCAAGGGAAACTTTCATTTGCTTTCACCATTTCTGTCACACTTCTAAGAAAGGGATTACACAAATTAAAGTTAAGAGAAAAAAAGATCTCATGTACTTGGACTTCCAAGTAAAAAGTTTTGCCAAAAATTTTAAAACACCACTTTCTTTACTGCAATGACAATTATTTTTAGTTCACATAACAGATATACAGTTACTAAACATTTAAATTATTTTACAAAATTTTAAAACTTCTTTAACTCAGAATTTGACGGTTCAAACTATGCAGCAGTTCAAAGTGAAGTTTTTTTTTCCCACTACAACCAAGTATAAAAAGAATGGCAATTAATTCTATCCTAATCCAGAAACCCATTTTAAAGAATCTGAGAAGAATAACTGCTTAAATGTAAATAGTAATCAGAGAACAGATGACCACTTGTCACAGATATTTTACAAACAGATTTCTGCAGGGTTTGGAGGTTAGGCTAGTGTTCAGTCATTTCTAAGTCCCTTCTAATTCTAAAATTCTATGATTTCATAGTTTTCCTAACAGTTTTATTAAGAAAGTTATTTCTTCTCACCATTATTGCCAGATTACATCATCACACACAAATGGAAATTTTAGTATGTTACTGTATGCTTAAAATAAATGTCATCTTTCAGAATATGCTGCAGTTCACATGAGTCTTCCCCCCATTTGTTCCAGATTGAGACTGTGTCCATTTGTTTCAGAATGAGTTTCATCATGTTTGAATAAGACCTATTTCCTTCACCTGGCAATGTAAAAAACAATACAGTAGCCAAAATGAATTTTTAAAACATTCACCAAATATTACATCTCATTTTCAGAAAGAACCACCTGTACCTCAAACTCCCTATGTTAAACTATGATATTTATTTAAATGCAAAAAGCTGGTATACATGCTGCTTGCTCAGTTCTCTCCAAATAGAGATTTATGTTTGTTATGAAAAGAAACTTCAGGTTAAATCATAATGTTAAGATGCTAAGTAATTAGGATTGCCACTTTTACAATTCAATATTGGATTCTTGGTTTTGGGGACACATACACACAAACACACACACGTTTCCTTTTATGTAGATGACAATAAGATATATGCTTTGCAAGATGTTTACTCATATATCCTCCAGGAATTGCTAGACAGATGAAATATAAAACCAAACTACTTGTGGATTTCCAAAACAGTGATGAGATCCATGAGTAACTAGAAAACATCTTCTGATTCATTAGAGTTAATTCTGTATGTTATCAGACCATATAACTTCAAGTAATCTTCTGATTATAATTTTCTATTTTTAAAATACTGGTTCATAAAAAATCAAGGTATTATCCACTGGTAGCACAGCAGTAAATTACATTGAAAACCATCTACAAAAGACACTTTTGAATGTCACTGTTTCATATTTTTAATACTGCCTTAAAAGGCCTGTTACTCTTCAACTATCTCAGTGTACTTTGAAATATAAAATAATCGTAATTGGAACAATTAGTCTAAATCTAAGTAGGTAATTCCTAAGGCAGTATTTGTTTACTCAGAACATATTTTCATTTCAAATATGTAACTAAAAGTTCTCACAAAGTCAGAATACATCTCATAGTTTGAATAGAAACTTCAGTGTTTAAATTTCAACATTCAGTGACATAAACACTATGTATTAGGTTGCTCTGGAATACAAATCACTCAATTAAGTAAATGGGATGTAATTTCTAACTTGTGTTAAAAGTGAAGAAATCCTTTTTTATGTGAAGATGTAACCAAAATCAATTGGTCATATTATGGTACAAATCAAACTCTGCTGACAACACATTTGTCAGAGATTTGGATACAGTTGGGAACTAGATGCTCCTTAAGGGTGGGGAGAATGAAAGAAAAGGCATACTGTGGATCAGGTCCCCCATTTTTATTACTTTATTAATAACAACGCGTACTTTATTGAAGAATGTCTCTTCCACGGGAGATATGCTTCTAATTTAATAATGCTAGACAGTGGGGAAAAAAAGATGGACCCACTTTTAAAAATTCATACTTATTTACTCGTATTGACTAGGTATAGAATGACCCTTCATTTTCTGCTCTGAAGACAACCAATTTATTTTTTTAAGTATTGACTTGTCAATTTATCTTTGACAAGTGATTAAGAAAGATAAACAAATCCTCTGACTTTACGAATAAGAATATATATATTCTGAGAAGTTACATCTTGTGATCTGACTATACTCTGACTTACAATGTAACTAAATTCTTTGAAGAACCTGCATTAATTTTAAATTTTAAACTTAAATTGTCCTTGCTATACTGTTCACATTCACTTCACACTTTTCATTTTTACATTTCTATAAATACCCAAAAAACAAACTCCTCAATTTGAAACCAACTTATATTGGAGTTCTGAGGTTAGTTTATAACTTTTAAGATATTTTGTTAAAATGTAAAAACCCTGAAATTACAAACAAAAAACTTACAATTTTATAGTATATATCTAATTTATTTTTTTAAAAAAATATTCTGAATTGTTTTTATACAAGTAATCAATTGTTATTTTTTCAAATGAAACTCCTTTATAGGCTAGAAGAGGGTGTGTGGTGTTGCCCCATTAAAAACCAATACAAACATCATTTTTTTATGCTGGCACTTCAACTATTTCAAAGTAGTCATTCGGCAAAATCACGTAACCTCTCTCTGATATGTCATCCTTCTCTTTCTGGAAGTGAACAACCTCCTTTAATTTTTCAAGCTGTCGTTCTTGTCTTCTGCACCGCTGCTGTGCAGTCTTGAGCTTCTTTCGGAGTTTTTCAACTTGTTGTTCTAGCTGATGAATCCTTTTTCTCTGGTGCATTGTATCCTCCACAGTATAGTTGTGGTCACAGAAAACAGAGAGATTATCAGGGGTCTGAAGAGGAGGCATTAGTAATCCAATAGCAGCATCGACCTGGGAAATGGGAGGTGTTAAAGGAGGCGGGGGAAGCTGTTCTTGTGGCTCCAGAAGATCTTCCTTCTACAACAATAATGCAGAGTATGTTCAAGTTTAGTAACTACAAATAACAGTTCAAAAGAATCCACCTGTGGAATTTAAGAATGACATTTTTACAAATTGGACAACCTAGAAGAAATGGTTAAATTTCCAGAGACATACAATCATCCAAGAACGAATCAGGAAGGAATAGAAAATATGCATAGACCAATTGCTAGTGATGAAATTGAAAAGGCAATCGAAAAGCTCCCAAAAGACAAAAGTCCAGGACCAGATGGTAAATGCTACCAAATATTTAAACAGTGATTACCTATTCTCCTCAAAATATTCCAAAAAACACAAGAGAAAGAACTTCCAAATACTTCTGTGAGGCCAGCATTACCCTGATATCAAAAGCAAAGACACTACAACAACAACAACAACAAAAACTACAGGCCAATATCCCTGTTGAACATAGATGCAAAAATAAATATGAGCATATTCAACAATACATTAAAAGAATCATTTACCACAATCAAGTGGGATTTATTCCAGGTGTGCAAGGATGGCTCAATATTTGTAAATCAATGTGAAGCACTACATTAACAAAACAAAGGATAAAATCATATGATCATCTCAGTAAATGCAGAAAAAGCATCTGACAAAATTCAACATCCATTCATGATAAAAAGTCTCAACAAAGTTGGCTTAGAGGGAACATACCTCAAAATAAGAAAGGCCATATATGAAAAATCCACAGCTAACATCACATTCAGTGGTGAAAACCTGAGAGCTTCTCCTCTAAGATCAGAAACAAGACAAGATGTCTATTCTTACCACTTTCATTCAACATAGTACTGGGAAGTCCTAGCCATAGCAATCAGACAAGAAAAATAAATAAAAGGCATCCAAATTGGTAAAGAAGAAGTAAAACTGTCACTAATTTGTAGATGACATGACACTATATATAGACAACCCTAAAGACTGCAACAGAAAATTATCAGAGGTAATAAGTGAATCCAGTGAAGTTGTAGGATACAAAATTAATATACAGAAATCAGTTGTGTTTCTATGCACTAAAAATGAAGTAGCAGAAAGAGAAATTAAGAAAACAATTCCATTTATAATTGCACCAAAAAGAATGAAACACCTAGGAATAAATTTAACCGAGGTGAAAGATCTATACTCTGAAAACTATAGAACACTGATGAAACAAATTGAAGATGACACAAATAAATGAAAAGATATATACCATTGTCATGGATTGAAAGAATTAACATTGTTAAAATGTCCCTACTACCCAAAGCAATCTACAGACTCAATGCAATCCCTATGAAAATACCAACAGCATTTTTCAAGGAACTAGAAAAAGTAGTCTTAAAATCTGTATGGAACCACAAGAGACCCCAGATAGCCAAAGCACACTTGACAAAGAAGAACAAAGCTGGAGATACCACAATCGCAGTTTTCAAGATACACTACAAAGCTGCAGAATCAAAACTGGCACAAAAACAGAAATATAGATCAATGGAACAGAACAGAGAGCTCAGAAATAAACCCATGCTTACATGGTTAATTAATCTACAACAAAGGAGGTAAGAATATATAATAGGGAAAAAACAGACTCTTCAATAAATGGTGCTGGAGAAACTACAGTTACATGAAAAAGAATGAAACTGGACACTTTTATACACCATACACAAAACTAAATTCAAAATGGATTAAAGACTTAAATGTGAAACCTGAAACCATAAAAATCCTAGAACAAAACACAGGCAGTAATTTCTTTGACATCAGCCTTAGCAACATTTTTCTAGACCTGTCTCCTCAGGTAAGGAAAACAAAAGCAAAATAAACAATTGTGACTACACCAAAATAAAAAACTTTTGCACAGGGCAGGAAACCATCAACAAAACTAAAATGAAATCTGGTGTGGGGTGCCTGGGTGGCTCAGTCAGATAAGCGCCCCATTCTTGATTTTGGCTCAGGTCATGATCTCAGGGTTGTGAAATTAAGTCCTGTGTGGGCTCTGTGCTCAGCAAGGAGTCTACCTGAGATACTCTCTCTCCCTCTGCCCTTATCCCATGCACGCTCTCTCTAAAATAAATAAATCTTTAAAAAAATAAAAATAAATAAAAATTAAAAAATAACATGTGAGACGCCTGGGTGGCTCAGTCAGTTAAGTGTCTGTCTTCGGCTCAGGGTCCTGGGATCAAGTTCTGAACTGGGCTCCTTGCTCAGCAGGGAGCCTGCTTCTTGCTCGGACTGTCACTCCCCCTGCTTGTGCTTTCTCTCTTTCTCTCTCATTCTGACAAATAAATAATAATAATAAAAAAAACACAGACAACCTAGTGAATGCAAAAATAGATCTGCAAAACATATATCTGATAAGGAGTTAATAATCAAAATATATACAGAACTTATTCAACACTACATCAAAGAAATAAATAATCCGTTAAAAAATGGGCAGAGGACACAAACAGACATTTTCCAAAGACATACACATGGCCAACAAACACATGAAAAGATGCTCAACATCAATAATCATCAGGGAAATGAAAATCAAAACCATAATGAGTTATCACCTTATATCTGTCATAGTGATGAGTATCAAAAAGACAAGAAATAACAAGTGTTGGCGAGGATATGGAGAAAAGAGAACCCTCATGCACCGTTGGTGAGAATGCAAATTGGTGCAGTGACTGTGGAAACCAGTATGGAGGTTTCTCAAAAACTTAAAAATAGAATTACCATATGATCCAGTAATTCCACTACTGGGTATTTACCCAAAGAAAATGAAAACACTAATTTGAAAAGATATCTGCACCCCTATATTTACTGCAGCATTATTTACAATAGCCCAGATATGAAAGCAACCCAAGTGTCCATCCACAGATGAATGGATAGAGATGTTGTGTGTGTGTGTGTGTGTGTGTGTGTGGAGGGTATACATATATATGTACACACACACACACACACACACAAATAGAATATTACTCAGCTATAAAAAAAAATGAGATTTTGCCATTTTGCGACAACATGCATGGACCTAGAGGGTATCATGCTCTCAAAAAAGTCAGAGAAAGACAAATACCATGTGATTCCACTTATATGTGAAATCTAAAAAACAAGACAACTGAAAAAAAAAAGCAAACAAAAAAGCAGAAACAGACCCATAAATACAGAGAACAAGTGATGGCTGCCTGAGGGGAGAGGACGGGAGGATGGAAAAAATAGGCAGAGAGAGGTGCAGGCTTCCAGTTACGGAATGAACAAGACACAGAAATGAAAGGTACAGCACAGGGAATGTGGTCAGCGGTGTTCTAACAGCCCTCCTTATACGGTGACCGGTGGGAGCCACAGTGGTGGTGAGCACAGCGTAATGTGCAGATTTGTCTGAGTGTGTCGTACACCTCAAACTAATGTAACATTACCATGTGTTAGCTACACTTTGATTAAAAAGAAAGAACACTAGACTTTTTTAGTGAATCCTTGAAACAGGAACATTCTAAAATGAGAAAACAATTTAAGTTTTTTTTTGTTTGTTTGTTTTTTAAAGATTTTATTTATTTATTTGACAGAGAGAGACAGTGAGAGCAGGAACACAGCAGGGGGAGTGGGAGAGGGGGAAGCAGGCTTCCCGCTGAGCAGGGAGCCCGATGTGGGACTCGATCCCAGGACCCTGGGATCATGACCTGAGCTGAAGGCAGACACTTAACGACTGAGCCACCCAGGCGCCCCAATTTAAGTTTTAATTATACTTTTCCACCTAAAGTAGAAATGGGATGCAAGAGAGAGAATGACTGATAAGATTTAATTAAATACTAAGCACTTAAAACTGAGGAGTAAATACTTTGAAACTGAATGGTCCCGGATAAAGAAAACCCAAAACTTATCAACATACATGTAGGGGTAGAGAGTGACTAAAATTAAGTCACAAAGCTAGATCCCCTTTCTTAGTGTGAAGATGTTTAACTTTAATAAACTGCACTTTGTATTTTTAAAAAGTATATCATTGCTGGGGCGCCTGGGTGGCTCAGTCGTTAAGCATCTGCCTTCAGCTCAGGTCATGGTCCCAGGGTCCAGGGATCGAGCCCCACATCGGGCTCCCTGCTCAGCAGGAAGCCTGCTTCTCCCTCTCCCACTCCCCCTGCTTGTGTTCCCTCTCTCGCTGTCCTTCTCTCTCTCTGTCAAATAAATAAATAAAATCCTAAAAATAAAGTATATCATTAACAGTGGTTATCTATAAGTGATGGCTTCCAGGTGACATTTCTTTTCTTTTCTTTTTTTTTAAAAGATTTTATTTATTTATTTGACAGAGAGACACAGCGAAAGAGGGAACACAAGGGAACACAGCAGGGGGAGTGGGAGAGGGAGAAGCAGGCTTTGCACTGAGCAGGGAGCCCAATGAGGGGCTTGATCCCAGGACCCTGGGATTACGACCTGAACCAAAGGCAGACGCTTAACGACTGAGCACCCAGGCGTCCTCTAACATTTATTTTCTTAACATTACTCTGAATTTTCCACAATAAAAACATTAATTTTATAAATAGAAAGCCCAGTATTTTAAAACACCCTTACCTTGTCATGCGGCTCGGTACAGAGAAATATTGTGGGTACAGCATTCTCTTTCAGCAACTTGTTGTTACACTCCCTCTTAAAGCAGTCAGGAGTAAAGTGCTCCGAACAGATACTGCTGTACTTCGTGGGCTTAAAGTTTTTCCTTCGGACAGCTGCCTCCCATTTTTTGCAAAGACTGGGTCGAGTAAGAGGAAACCTAAGAAGAAGAGATAATTCAGTTCTCTGACCTTCTTTTAAAAGGAAAAAAAAAAGCACATCCAGACTTTCCTGATTAGGAAAGAACTATCTTATATTGATGTGAACAAGCTAAGGGACATTTGATTAAAACACTAGCTCTGCTATCTTTTTTTTTTTTTTTGACAGTTTTTAGTTGTGCCTTTATTCACCTCAGTTAAGAATGTAATTGCTTTAAAGATCTTTTAAATAAAGTGACCACCCACTAGTGTGTGACGTAAGTCAGCCCTCTCAGCATGGAATTTTTGTTTTTTTTAAAAGCAGTATTTGGGGATGTTGTATGTAAGGGATGAATCACTGAATTTTACTCCTGAAACCAATACTGCACTGTATGTTAATTAGAATTTAAATAACAATTAAAAAAATAAAAAGCAGTATTTATTATAGGAATCTTTTTATCACAGAGTAGTTACAAGAATGTCAGATATGATGATACATACAATTTAAACAACACAGGCTGATTAAAAATTTACAAAATGTAAAAATATACATATTAAAAGTCAGCCATGCAGACAGATGCATGCAGTGGGAAGAGGGTATGATGGGAGGTGGGAAGTCAAGGGACATGCAGTAATATCGCTTGTCTTCCTCTGTTACAATAAATAACTTCCACTAAGTGATACAGGTATTGCATACACATCTAAATATACAAGAGTAAATGGTGTATCTTCTCTATCTCATTTATTAATGTTTTAACTTTTTATGTCAAAGACATAAGAGTTTCAAGTAAAATACATACTATAAGGGTGAATCTATACTGATCTTTTTTTTTTACCAATGAAAACAAAATTGCATGTTTATATCCACATACTGCAAAAAAGAAGGTTCTAGTTCTCTTAGGATCAGTCTGACAAATATGAATTATCAAATTATAGTCAAATCATAATGATAAATTTAAAATTTCATTCATTTGTTTGTTTATGTTTGGAGATGACTGTTTGGAATTGAAAGGGAGTGGTCTATTAGTTTCATGAACTTGGATGTTCAAGTCTCCCCAAGTTTGGGAAGTTCTTATTTATTTTTTAATTTTTAAAATTTTTATTTATTTATTTTAGTCTTCCAATTTGTTTTTAATTCCAGATAAGAATATTATTTATCTTAATTTACCTCAAAATCAACTGGAATATGTCCATCAGGCCCAGATAAGGGGGCTTGGGAAGAGTTTAAATTTACTGTGATTTTACTCTTCCAGGTCAAGTATTTAGTGAACTGGGGAGACTGGAAAGAAGCCAAAGGATGTTTCAACTCTATGTTCCAGTTTCTCTTCCACGTAAGGCATGCTACAGCCTGAGTCTGCTATCATGAAGAATTAACCAATCTTTGGGACAGTTCTTTTCTTTGCCCAGAATAGCTGCTGCTACAGGGCCACCATGTAGAAACTGGTAAAAGTACCCCTAGAAGATCCCTGCTGGAAATGGCCTCCAGAAATACAAAATTCAGCACCTTGCACTCCTGTCTCAAGCACTACAATGCTCAGGCTGTTTATGGAGTTCCGTCAAGATATTTCCCATCTAGTCCCAAAAAACTGTTCTTTATAGGTAAGAATGAGAGGCAGATCAGCTCTTCCTTTGATTCAGTCATTTCACAGCCAGCAGAAACTATTTCTGATGTGTGAATGCCACCCTTAGTTTCCAGTACCAATGAAAGGTTTTCCACATTTTTAGATTCTTTCTGAGATATCATTAGAAATAGGGTTGTGGGGAGCTGACTGTATGTAACCGTGTTACCATCTTCTGATCTATTCCTACACTTTCAAAGAACTGGAAGTCAATTCACCAGCTTTCAGAAATTCCAATAAATGAAGAAGTAATATCAGGATATACTGAAGTAGATCCTGGAAGTGTTAAGTGTTCTCTCTCGTCCTCGAGGTGGAGGGTAGGGGTGGTGCGGTGGTACATCAATCAACACTCAAGATCTATGTTGTAAGGCACTCATTTCTTTTGGGTCCCTCTCATATCAAACATAAAATGCATCTACATCCCCTGTTAAACACAAATGACAGCACCAAAAAAAATTGAAGGAATATTTAATTTTTGCTTTTGTAATTATTTACCTACGAATAATTCCTGTAATTTACCACGGGTCTAATCTCTTAGCTATCATCTACTTATTGTCGGGAATTCTTGCAAAACAAGTTAATGCAAATGTAATAAAATTTGTAAATGCTTTATTTGGCTGAATGAAAATGCCATCGAGTCACATTTTGCAGACATCCGATTATCGTTTCCATTTTGCAGTTTTCTTTTCCCATTTTTCCATTAAGTCGTTTCCATTTTGCAGTTTTCTTTTCCCATTTTCAAGAGAACATTTTTCCATCCAGGACTACTCTACCTGCAGCACTTTCTGGATAACAATCCTGAAAGTTGTGGGGCAAGTTCTTTTCTAAGGGCTTCCTCTAGGCGCCCGTAATAGCTCATACTGACTTCTATTATGACACTTGATTATGGCCGGTGTTATTATTATTGTCCACGTTATCGTTACTGTGCGCTGAAAATATTAAGTATTCATCTTGGTAGTACCAGAAGCTTTCTCTAAAACTTGGAGTTCCTTAAAGGTTAGTTCCTAGAAACTGGGTAAAAACATCCTCCCTGAAATCCTGGCCAAAACTCAATCTTTAATTACTGTGATGCTGGCCTCCCATCCACAGCAAGGATGAAAAAGAGTGGCTTCGTCATTTG
Organism: Eumetopias jubatus; assembly: GCF_037043125.1. Taxonomy (NCBI): domain Eukaryota; kingdom Metazoa; phylum Chordata; class Mammalia; order Carnivora; family Otariidae; genus Eumetopias; species Eumetopias jubatus. The sequence continues at coordinate 39,565,329 of NW_028274808.1, forward strand.
AAAGGTCTTTCTTTGTCTCTATTTCAAATTTACTTCTAAGGCGTTATTACCACCTAGTTTCTCTATTACCCCAGGGGCGAGATCCAGATGCCTCTCGGCTTTGAGGACCTCACGACCCGCGCGGGGTAGTTGGGACATCGCTCCTGGGTCGCGAACACACCAACCCGAGGCGGCGGGCGAACCTCGCGCACGGGTTCCGACCCTAGAGCGCGAGAAACGGTCACCGCGGCGACGCGCGCCGAGGACGCGCAGCCCTGGGCAGTGGAACGTGAGCTCCAACCCGGGGCGGGTACGCCCACCGCTCGCGGCCGGAGAGACGGCGAGTAGGGTCCGGTCGTGCCCCGCCCCTGCCTCCGCCCCTGCCCCGCCCCTCTCATTAGGTATCGCGCGGACACGCGCCTGGCTCCGCCCCCGAGCCCAACCGGCCGCGCGCCCCCAGCCCGAGCTGGGGCCAGCCCCGCGAGACGCGCAAGGTACTTACTTGTGGAAAGAAACGGGCTTATCCTTATCATACCGGTTCTTGCAGCCGTAGGCGGAACAGGACTGCACCATCCTTCCGGTCTTCAGTCACTTCACTTCTGCCGCTCCCGCAGGCAGGAGAAGCTGCTATCAATGTCGCCGCGCTGGGCTTTGACACCCTCGCTTCTTCTGTAGCTTTGGTCAACAGTTACAGTGATGATAAGCTCACTCGGGTTGACTATTGTGCCCGTTTTGTTGTTTGCATTAGCAGAAGGACCACAGCCATCGCCCGTCTCCCATCTCCAAGATGGCGGAGGCAGCTTCAACCTCACCTCTCGCGAGGAGTTTGTCTCACTGTCTCTGATTAGCCCTGAGGTCAGAGGTAACGTTCCTTGGGAAGCAGGCCATTGGCTAAGGCCCGGCGTTGCGGAGGTGGGTGGGGCCTCGAGCTTCCGGAAGGGAGAAAGGAAGTGTTTGATAGGAGAGGCAAGGGGAGGGGACCCGAACCTGAGTGGAGGGCCAGACTCCGCAACCTGTGTGATTTCCTTGTGTTAATTTATCTGGGACGGTTTAGGGTGGAGAACGGCGCGGTCTTTGAGTATGGTGGCCTAACGGAGGACAGGTGTAGAGCTAAGGTCATTGGGTAATTCTTCCCATTTCTTTAAAAGGGCAGCCACGGATGGTATATGATTTTGTGAAACTTTGTGGATCCCTTTCCCACATCGCCAGTTTTCATCCCATTACCTGTCGCTGCAGGTATCACAAGGCTCCGTGAGAGCTCAGGCGCCAGAATTGTAGCAATGAGAGGAGACATACACGCTCACTTCTGAAGGGCTTCCATTGCTGTAGTGTTCTACAGGTGCTGTTGGAAATCGTGCTGCAGCTATTTTCCCACCGTTTGTCTCTTGTTGCGTGCACCTCCTCTCTATGTAGATCAGAGCCTGGAAATCTGGATAGCAGGCTGTTGACAAATTCCATGGCTCTATTATACTTTTTCTGCCCCACTCCCCACCCCCCCCACCCCCCACCCCCGCTTAAGTCCTGATGTTTCCCCAGGGTTCCATCCTCTGCCCTCCTCTGACTCTAAACACCCTGCTGCTTGAATTCAGTAAAATGCTATGATTTCCTAAATCTTCTGTTTCTTATGTAAATTTCTCTGCCTTCGGATTATCATCTGTGAATTATCTATTCAGTTGCTTAAACCGGAAACCTTAGTTTTCTTTCTCACCCTCTACATCTGATTGATGGCCAGGATAATTTTATAGAATAAATAAATACTTATTAAATCCACCCCTCTCCATCTCTCTTTTCATTGTTCTTGATCAGGCCCTCAGACCCATGCAACAACCCCTGACTGTCCGTCTCTAGTTTTGCCTCTCCAGTCTTTCCTCCACATTAAGTAATTGTCATACACTTGTTCACATCCTTCAGAAGCTACCTCCTCTACTGGATAAAATCCAGACTTCTTCTGGTGAGTCATAAAGCCCTTGAGGACCAGCTACCTCTACCTTTTCACCATCATCTCCACCCACATGTCTTTAACTTAACTCTTTCCTAGCATTATATTTTACACAGGGCAGGCATTCTCCTGGCTTCCGGAAATAGGCTGTTTTCCCTTAGGCTGCAATGCCTTTCTCTGACCTGTCCACCTTCAAGATGTGGCCTCAATGTTATGTTTCTAACAAGCTTTCCTTATCCTCTTTTTCTTAAGCTCTCCAACTTAGGCACCTCTCTTGTTCCAATGAAAACTTGTACTTAACCTCTCTATATGATTATGAACCATACTGTAATGTCTATGTCCTTGTCCCACTTCATGAACTAAGATCCTATTGAGGAGGAGGACTTTGTCTTACTTAGCCTTGTAACCCCAGCAGCTTGCAGTGTCTGGCATAAATTAAGTATCTAGAAAATGTTAAATCAACTGGGCCCAGAAACCTTGTGCCTAAAATAATTTCAGAGCCATATCCTTTTACCAAATACTAAAATAATAGTTTATTAGCATTTCCAGGGATAGACAGGCAGTAATTTCCTCCATGGTTTGCTGTGCAATAAGGATCAGAATGTGATAAGTGCTTGTGAACTAAAAAGTATATTTTAACTAAGCGTTCACTGAAATTCTTTCTCATCTGTTGATTCAGCAAATATTTACTAAACATTTGCTAGGTTCTAGGGGCTTGGGATACATAAGTGAATAAGACAAAGATTTCTGCCCTCGTGGAGCTAACATTCTAGTGGAGGTTGGAAGAGGGAGACAGAGAACATAATGACCATATGACATGTTAAAGATGTCATAAAGGAGCAATGTGGCGGTGGGGGTTGCAATTTTAAATACTTTGAGGAATCATTTCTGTAGTTTGTTAAATACAATGGTTAGGATAGGCCTAATAGAGGAAGTGACTGTTGAGCTAAGATTTGGAATGGGCAAGAGTTAGCTAGGAGGATATCTGGGGGAAGAGCCTTGCAGGCAGAGGGAATGGCTAAGGCAAAACTCCTGAAGCTCGGTATCCCCAGCCTGTACAAAGAACAGTAAAGGGGCCAGTGTGGCTGGATCAGAGTGGGGGTGTGGGGCAAATTTAAAGTCAGAGGAAACAGGATGAGGCCACATGTAGGGACTTGGAAGCTAGTGTAAGGACTTTGACTTGTACTCTGAGATGGTGAACATGTTTTAAGCAGAGTAGTGATCCAGTCTTTTAAAATGATCACTCCGCTGTGTTGAGTATCGATAGCAGGGGGAACTTAGAGGCAGGGAGACTGACCGGTAGGCAGGCTTGTGTGGCAATGTAGATGAGAGATGGTGGCTTACACCTGGGTGGTAAGGAGTAAGGAGTGATCTTGTCTTCTCTCCCTTTTTCCCCTTCCATTTCTTTATTAACCTTTATTGAGCAAATGGCAGACATTATGCTAAGTCTTGCTCTTTGTGAGCAAGATTAACAGTCCCTATCTTCACAGAGCTTATCCTAGTGAGGGGAAGACAGACAATAAAAATGTGAATAAAATAACATTGTGCTGAGATTGCCTGAATACATTAGAATGTTGTAAGGGTGAATGAGGTTAGAGGAGGGCTAACTTACTTTAGCTAGAGTGGTTAGGTCGTCTGAGAAAGGAACATTTTGCTGAGAACCAAAGAATGGGAAAAAATCTAGTAGTGTAAAGAATGAGAATGGGGAGGCTGGGAAGAGCATTCTCCATACAGGGAGTGTGTACTAAGGCACTGTGGCAGTAGTGAGTTTAGTATTATCTGGGAACTGAATGGAGGCTGGGGTGGAGACCCAGGGAGCCAGGGGAAGGGCATGAAGTGAGGTTGAAGAAGGTGACTTTTAAGTGCAGCAGGAAGCCAGTGAACCTTTATAGGCAGTAGAGAGACATGACATTTTTAAAATGTCATTCTGGCTATTAGGTGAAGAGTTTATCAGAGGGACAATAGTGCACGTGAGTAGCAGACCAGTTAAGAGTCCATTGCAGGCAAGTAACACAGGTTGGTAACTTAGACTAAGGTAGTGGCAGTGGAGATGGAATGACCAGGATTTGAGAATATGTTGGAGGTAGAAATGTCAAGGCTTGGTGCTGATAGATGGATATGAGAATGAGGAAGAGAGAGGAATCAAGGTATTAAGGTTGACTTGTACTTGAATTTCTGGCTTCAGTATTTAGATGGAGGGATAATGGTACCTTTTACTGAGATAGAGATGGCCTTTAAAAAAGAAGAGAGCTGTATACCCCCCACCAAATAGAGGACTTGGAGGGTGGGAGCAATTTATGAAGTGGAGTCATCAGCTCTGGGAGTATAGGACTGGGGAATGTCAGAAGAGAAGGAATGTATAAAAGTTCGCAGAGGGCTCTCTGTCGGCGGCCGGCGCAGCCCGATTCAGCTGCTGGGCCCCTGAGGCAGCTCTTGGCTGCATTGGTGACATGGCTGACACCCCCAGAGACGCTGGGCTGAAGCAGGCGCCCGCGCCCGGGAACGAGAAGGCCCCCGCGGACTTCAGCTACGTGGGGATTGACTTCCTGGAGCAGATGTGCAGGAAGGCCATGAAGCAGGGCTTCGAGTTCAACATCATGGTGGTCGGGCAGAGTGGCTTGGGGAAGTCCACCTTGATCAACACCCTCTTCAAGTCCAAAATTAGCCGGAAGTCGGTGCAGCCCACCTCGGAGGAACGCATCCCCAAGATCACTGAGATCAAGTCCATCACGCATGATATTGAAGAGAAGGGCGTCCGCATGAAGCTGACGGTCATTGACACACCAGGGTTTGGGGACCACATCAACAATGAGAACTGCTGGCAGCCGATCATGAAGTTCATCAACTACCAGTACGAGAAATACCTGCAGGAGGAGGTCAACATCAACCGGAAGAAGCACATCCCGGACACGCGCGTCCACTGCTGCCTGTACTTTATCCCCGCCACAGGCCACTCCCTCAGGCCCCTGGACATCGAGTTTATGAAGCGCCTCAGCAAAGTAGCGAACATTGTTCCTGTCATCGCCAAGGCCGACACGCTGACCCTGGAGGAGAGGGTCTACCTCAAACAGCGGATCACCGCGGACCTGCTGTCCAACGGCATTGACGTGTCCCCCCAGAAGGAGTATGACAAGGACTCGGAGGACCGGCTGGTGAATGAGAAGTTCCGAGAGATGATCCCGTTCGCCGTGGTGGGCAGTGACCATGAGTACCAAGTGAATGGGAAGAGGATCCTTGGACGGAAAACCAAATGGGGCACCATCGAAGTTGAGACCACCACCCACTGTGAGTTTGCCCACCTTCGGGACCTCCTTATCAGGACGCACATGCAGAACATCAAGGACATCACCAGCAGCATCCACTTCGAAGTGTACCGGGTGAAGCGTCTGCACGAAGGCAGCCATGCCATGTCCAACGGCGTCGAGGAGAAGGGGCCCGAAGCCCAGGAGATGTAGACCCACCCTGCCCCCGGGACCCTGCCCCCGAGTCCTTTCCAGCACCACCCCCAGGCCCGCCCACATGCCCCATTTTATTTTATATAATATTCTCCACTTGTCATCGTTCTCTGCCCCTTTACACGCCGCCAAGTAACAAGATCACGTGTGCCCTCCTGAAAAAAAAAAAAAGTTCTCAGAGGTTGGTAATGCAAGCCACTAAAGAAGCATGCAAGGATCACCAGCCAGTGCAGAGCGCCCTTTTGAGGTTTGTGATCACTTTTAATCCGTTTAGAGTGAAACTAGTCAATTTCGTTATTTGGTTGGATTTCCCTCAGTGAAGTTCTCTTCTTCACTCCCCTTTTTTTCTGTTTCCTTTCTTCCAGCTATCCATAACTTGGACGTGAAATCTACATTTTTATTATTTATTGAAAATAATCCTAATGTTTCCTTACTTCGAAATGGAAAATTTATTGAAGTAAACTGCCTATAATTTAAAAAATATTAATTGAACTGAATGTTGAATTTTTCTTTCTGAAACACCCCCCAAATTTTTACCGTGTGGTCTACAAGTTAATTTCTTTACTTAATAGAAAAATAATTTCTACTTTCTCTAAACTGATTTACATGCATTGTCTGTTTTTCTTCTCTCCTTTGCCCATTTCTTCTCAACATTTCCTAAGGCTCAAATAACTATTCTCTACTTGTCAAGGGATGACTGCCAGAAACATTTATTTTCAAAGATGATAATCTGCCTTTTTAACAATCCAAATGTCCATTAATAGTTGAATGAATAAATTGTGGTATAGTCATATGAAGGAATACTATACAGCAATCAAAGTAAAGGAGCTATGACCCACAACAATATGGATGGTTTCTACATAATATTGAAGAAGTCACACAAAAGCAAATATATTATCCTATTTTTTTAAAGAGTAAAAAAGGTAAAAGTCAAGAAATTATTTTGGGACAGAGAGGCAATGAAAGGGGGCTTATGGGATGATGGTAATATGTCTTTTGATGGAGGTGATAGTGTGTTTGCTTTATGATAATTCATCATCTGACTGATGATTTAGAAAATCTCTGGTGTAAACTGAGGGTTGCTGGAGGGGAGGTGGGTGGAGGGATGGGGTAATTGGGTGATGGGCATTAAGGAGAGAGAGCACTTGATGTAATGAGCATTGGGTGTTATATGCAACTGATGAATCACTAAAATCTATATCAGAAACTAATAACATACTATATGTTAATTAAGCTGAATTTAAATTAAAAAAAATTTTTAAATCCCTGGTGTTTATTCTACTTTAATAAAAGTTTATAAAGCAAACAAGGGCTACACAAAATATGCAAAATTTCCTTTCTTTTAGAGAATGGGAGAGATGTTTATATACTCATTTGATCTCTTCATTTGGTCCCTTACATAAATGTCAAAGATGAATATATGCCTTAGCTTTATATGACCATTTAAGGGAATGAGACTAAATAGGGGTAAACTGAGGAAAGTTGGTTGGAAGCGTGATGTTTTTCAGTCTTAAGAGGCCAAGAGCTAATTCATTTACTAATAGACTTTTTAAGGAAATAGATTAATACAGTTTTGAAGGAAAAAAGAAAATGTAACCCTTGACATTAAAAGGATAAGTTTTGTTATAATTGTTCAAGAAGGGTAAACTTTGTTTTCTTGTTGGATAAACTGGAAAAAAACAAGCCACTTGTTTTGATGTAGGAGAGGGCTAAGGACTAACGATGTTTTAAACTCATGAATATCTCATAGTTCAGATTTTAATTTCTATCCAACTATGCTTTCTTTTTTCTATAAACAACTTTTATTTAAAATACCCTAGCATTCATTCTCTCTGGCCCTCATTATCCTTACCTGTAGAGTAAAGCTATGGGACTAAATGGAGAATTCTTAATTTGGAATCCATGAAAGGCCAGGTCTTTGAATCCTCTGAAAATGAAAGAAAATTATACATATATGTGTATATATGCATTTTTCTGGGGAGCTATCTATGGCCTTCATTGGTTTCCTAAGGTCCCTTCCAGTTCTGATATTCTAGGATTAGTGAAACAAAGATTAATTTTCATGTAGATATAAATTAAAGGCATTCTCTAAGACTGATTAGAAGGATTAGTGTTTTAATCTGAATGTCAGGTATTATTTTCTTGTTTTTTTTTTTTAAAGATTTATTTACTTATTTTAGAGAGCAGAGGAAGAAAGAGAATCTTAAGCAGGCTCCTCACCCAGCACAGAGCCTGACACAGGGGCTCAATCTCACGACCCTGAGATCATGACCTGAGCCGAATCCAAGAGTCAGTCACTTAATTGACTGAGCCACCCAGGTGCCCCATGGAAGGACAGGTATTTTTATTTTTATTTTTTTTAAAGATTTTATTTATTTATTCATGAGAGACAGAGAAGCAGAGGGAGAAGCAGGCTCCCACAGGGAGCCCAGTGCGGGACTCAATCCCAGGACCCTGGGATCCCAAAGGCAGACACTTAACCATCTGAGCCACCCAGGCGCCCAAAGGACAGGTATTTTTAAATACTTTCTCAAGAATTTGTTTTTAAACAAAATCCAAACTGTTAGATGCCAGTTTAAAACATCATTAGCCTTTAGCCCTCTCCTATGTCACATGTTATATTCCCCTCAAAAGGCCTACAGCTAACTACCACTAGTCTGAAAGAATAAGGACAGTGTCCAAACATGTTCAGTGTTTCCAACTGGGTGTTTACTCCTCTTGTGCTCCCTTCTGGGACATGGAACAAATCAGAGGATGCATATGGATGAAGAGGACAGTGACTGATAACACCTCAAATTTGCTTGTAGGCAGTATATCAATGCTTAAAACAAATACTGATGCCATGAAGATGGTCTGGTTCTGAGAGAATAACAAAAGCTCAGTGTTTGTCTTTATTTCTAAATAGTATCACCTTCTGTCAACAGCTCTTACAGCCCACTGGCCTGGTCCTGGGAAACTCTTTGTCTTAGGGCGATAAAAACTTGAGTGCCCTTTCCTCTTCTGACCCATTTCCAGGTTTATGTGTTGCTGTTTAGGAAAAAAAGAGCGTGGAGTACATTAGTACATTTAGTGTTTCAAAGAGGAGTGAGGGAAGGTGTTGGTGCAAATATAAGGGCACAGATTCAGAAAAGAACATTTCAACATCGCAAGAGAGGATAAAAACCATATGATCATTTCAATAGGTGCAGAAAAAGCATTTGACAAAATACAACATCCACTCATGATAAAAACCCTCAACAAAGTAGGCTTGAGGGAACATACCTCAACATAATAAAGGCCACATATGAAAAACCCATAGCTAACATCATACTCAATGCTGAAAAGCTGAGAGCTTTCCCCCTACAGTCTGGAACAAGACAAGGATGTCCACTCTCATTTTTATTCAACATAGTACTGGAAGTCCTACCCATAGCAATCAGACAAGAAGAAGAAATAAAAGGCATCCAGATCAGTAAGGAAAAAGTAAAACTTCCCCTCTTTGCAGATGACATAGTATTACATGTAGAAAACTTAGAAGACTCCACCAAAATACTACTACAACTGATAAATGAATTCAATACGGTTGTAGGATACAAAATCAATATACAGAAATCCACAGCACTTCTATGCCCTAACAATGAAGTAGCAGAAAGAGAAATTAAGAAAACAAATCCATTTATAATTGCATCAAAGAATGAAATGCCTAGGAATAAATTTAACCAAGGAGGTGAAAAACCTGTACTTTGAAAACTATAAAACACTGATGAAACAAACTGAAGACAACACAAATGGAAAGACATTCCATGCTCATGCATTAGAAGAGCAAATACTGTTAAAATGTCTATACTGCCCAAAGCAATCTACAGATTCAATGCAATCCCTATGAAATACTAACAGCATTTTGCACAGAACTAGAACAAATAATCTTAAAATTTGTATGGAACCACACAAGACCCTGAATAGCCAAAGCAATCTCGAAAAACAAAACTGGAGGTATCACAATCCCAGACTTCAAGTTATATTACAAAGCTATAGTAATCAAACAGTATGATAACTAGCATAAAAATAGACACACAGATCAATGGAATAGAGAGCCAAGAAATAAACCCACAATTATATGGTCAATTAATCTTCAACAAAGGAGGAAAGAATATGCAATGGGAAAAAGTCTGTTCAACAGACAGTGTTGGGAAAACTAGACAGCTATGTGCAAACGAAACTAGACTACTTTCTGTCACCATACACAAAAACAAATTAAAAATGATTAAAGACCTAAACATGAGACTAAAACCATAAAAATCCTTGGAGAGAGTAAGCAGGCGGTAATCTCTCTGACAGCAGCTATAGCAACATTTGTCTAAATAGGTCTCCTAGGGCAAGGGAAATAAAAGAAAAAAAAAACTATTGGGACTGCATCAAAATAAAAAGCTTCTACACAGCAAAGGAAACAATCAACAAAACAAAAAGATAACCTACTCAATAGGAGAAGATATTTGCAAATGACATATCCAATAAGGAGTTAGTATCAAAGATATATAGAGAACTTCTACAACTCAACACCAAAAAAGCAAATAATCCAATTACAAAATGGGCAGGGGACATGAACAGGCATTTATCCAAAGAAGACATCCAGATGGCCAACAGACTGAAAAGATGCTCAACATCACTCATCATCAGGAAAATGCACATCAAAACTACAATGAGATATTACCACCTCACACCTGTCAGAATGGCTAAAATCAAAAGTCCAAGAAACAAGTGTTGGTGAAGAGGTAGAGAAAAATGAACCCTCTTGCACTGCTGGTGGAAATGCAAACTGGTGCAGCCACTGTGAAAAACAGTATGGAGTTTCCTCAAAAAATTAAAAACAATTACCATATGACCCAGTAATTCCACTACTGGGTATTTACCCAAAGGAAATGAAAATACTAATTCGAAAAGATACAGGCACCCCTATGTTTACTGCAGCATTATTTACAATAGCTAAGATATGGAAGCAACCCAAGTGTCCATTGATAGGTAAATGGATAAAGAAGATGTGTATATATGTGGTGTATATATATATAATGGAATATTACTCAGCCATAAAAAGAATGAAATCTTGCCATTTGCAAAAACATGGATAGATCCAGAAGGTATAATATTAAGTGAAATTAAGAGAGAAAGAAAAATACCATATGATTTCATTCATGTATGGAATTTAAGAAACAAAACAAACAGAGAAAAAAAAGAGATATAGAAAAAACCAGACTCTTAAATAGAACTGGTGATGGGTGAGGAGATGGGTAGGGGGATGGGTGAAATATGTGAAAAGGATGAAGAGCACATCTATCATGATGAGCACTGAATATATAATAATACAGAATTGTTGAATCACTATATTGTATACCTGAAACTAATGTAACACTGTATATTGATTATACTGGAATTAAAATTTTTTAAAAATAAGTTAGAAAAAAGGGTAACATTTCAGTTATCAAATATATATTCAAAAGAAATAGGGGTGGGGAATCAGGGTACAAGCTTAAATTCTAATTTCAGTTCCACATTACCAGAATAGATTGCCCAGATTAAATAATTTTCCTCAAAAACAAAAACATTTCTACTTTTTCAGTTTAAAAAAATCTAAGCATAATTAATTAGAAATGTGATGAGACCCTGAATGTCCATTAGTGAAAAAGAAAGTCATTGCAACAATTATACTGAACACTATTTCAGGAGTTCTGAATTTTAAAGCAAAGAATTTTAAACAGGAATATAACAGAAGTTTAATTTTAGATTTGTTTTTATTCAAAAGAATAACTGCTTGACAACCTAAGTCACACAGTTTGGACCAAACCGCCAGTCCACTGAAACAGCCCTTTGAAGTTTGTATCCGCACAGCCACAGGGACTGACAAAGTCCTTTCGTCCCTTGTTGCTCTCAAATGCTGAGAATTGTAGTAGCTGAAACCACTGTTCTAGTGGACAGTGAGAATAATTGTTTCCACCATCTTGTTCCCCACAAGAGCTGCCCAAAGTTATCTTCTGCTCCTGGGGTTGGACCATCTGTTTTTGTGAAAGTTACATATTGCAGTTTACAAAAATCCAAATTGTTCCTTTGATTTATACTATCTAACTGAATCATAGAAGCATTACTATGCTTAAAACACTGATCGATTCTACTTGCTTTAAATACTTTCTCAGATCCCTTTTACGTTTATTATCAATGATTGTTAAAGATGACATAATAAGCAGGCCTAAAATTCTGAGATGTCCGCATGTTCCCTTTTCAGTTTAATAAGACTTCACATTATTATATAGTGTTTTTGTATGTTACAGAAGTTGGTACAATACACCTCTACTGGGAAAATCTTAGAAGGAATTCCAAATATTACAGTAAAACTGTAACTAGAAATGCGACACTTGCAGCAGAATACATGCAGAGAAAAATTAAATCCTTTCAAAAAAATGACATTGCTGTAGCCCCACACCAAATTTGTAATTGGTGAAAAATACGTTTCTAGTCTGGTAAATAGTGGCATAACAAAGTCCCAACTCATTAGCTTTTTAACTTGGTGACTGCAGCTGAAATGTTTTCTATGAATCATGCCACCATATTGGACATTTGATTTGGAAGTGTAGAATTAGGATTCATGAAATCTTGGTATGTAATCTTTCTAGACCTCTTAGAATCACCTAAGTGATGCTACTCCAGTGTGTTCTGAGACTTCCCAAGGATTCCAGTTTCTCTCCTGCTTCCCCTCTTCATAATAACCTTCACATCTATTTAAACCCATACTAAGGAGTTTACTAAGAGTCTAACACCTGTTTAGTCACTTATTTGTGCATGGCTTCAGACCAAACTTTGACCTGTAACATATGGATTTCATCTATGAAAAGGAAGGCAGTACCCTGCCTTCGTCACATAACTGTCCTAAGGATAAAAGGTCAAGTATGCGAGAAATGCTTTAATTATAATGTGCTATATTTAAGCATTATTGTTTTCTCTATGACAAGCAACAGCTTTGTCCTACACCCAAATTAGAAAATACTGTTATTGATATTTCATTCAGCATCTCATTAATTGATGACTAATCTGATGAACTTGAGAGAACATGATAGATTTGGGTTTTCTCTGTCAATACATAATGAGGTTCACTAATACATGAATGGACAGTATGACAGAGCCAACACTGACCCCTTGGCATCGATTGCCCTGCTGTCCAGTTCACAGATGAGCAGTTCCAGCTGAGGGAGTTAGGAGTTCATAACACTTGTGGTTTTGATTCTTCTAAAACAGAAAACTGCAGATGAGAGCGGTAGGTACTTATGCTGTAGCCATCAAAAAAAGCAAGATAACTTTCTTATTGAACTGCCTCAGACAACATTTGCTCATTTTGTATTAGACCTGAGGAATGTGGGCTATATGCTGCCATCTAGGGACAGTATTACAAAAGTTTTCTGACAAGAGAAAACAAAATTTGTCCATTCTGTTGGTATAACTCACCAGTAATTTCTCATCAAATTTAAATAGTGTTCCTATATCCCTCCGAAGGTTTTTGATGCTCATTGCCATGAAAATCTACTTTCCTCAGAAATTCATCAAACTACTATGTGTTTACAGTATCACAGAAGTTCCTGAAAAAAATTTCCCTTTACAAGTTAACTTTTATATATTATTCCTATAAAAGGACCAGACTCTTCTTTAAATGTCACAACTGAGAAAATCATGTGTGCTGACTGCAGATAAATGTTTTATACCTTAATTCTTCTATTGATTAAGAAGTGTTTTATAAACCAGAACATGAAAACAAATTATAAACTTCAAGTTCCTTCTTTTACTTTTAGCTGGTAGCAAAGAATTGTATCAGGATGGAAAAGCACAACTGCTGCAAGTGCATAAAATGTAGCTAGCACTAAAAGACACAGTGACTTTCCCCCAATATTGTACAACATTTTATTGTAACAAAAATAATTAGATGCATCTCATAGCAATTTATTATCATATAGGTACACACTGAGAAGGAGAAACTGGATAAACTGTAAAACAATATCTTACTATACATCCAATTAATGTAATTTTTGGAAAAAGATATAAAATCATCCCTTTTTATATAATTCTGTTTTTTTCCAGAGACTTTATAGACAACACAGAATCAAGATATAATTGTAAATTATTATAATTCTACCCTTAATATTAGAACCTGTAACGTAAAAATTCCAGTCATATCTTGGTAGGCATTTGCCAAATGAAATCAAATGTTTGTCATACATGGTTTTAAGCTTGTACAATAATATTCAAATACTGTATACTGCCACGGGCCCTTCTGTCTGGTTTCACACATTAGCTGAAATATTTTTAGTAAACTCACATTTTTTCACCTGTTTAGCCTCTGTGTTATCACTTCTCGATACATAATAGAGATGTAGATGAGCAACAAAAAGATGACAAAGAAATCATCTAGAAAGCCTAGAATTCCAAACAGGGCTTCAGGTACAAAATCTAGAGGTGATATAAGATAGAAAAAAGCTCCCATTAAACAAAGTATTATCCTGATGCGGAACATCCAGAAAAGGCCCCCGACTGAAAACATTTCCCTGAATGCATGCCTCAGTAAAGTGGGTAGATCCATAATTCTTTCCATCATCTGGTAGGGGGAAGAACAAGATATGATTTGTCATCTAATATGTCAGAAATCAATATAATTTTCTTACAATGTGCAAACTCAGTTAACATGAATTAAGGAATTTCACATATTTTCTAGTTAAGCATTTTATTTAAAAACAGATCTTTGATAACTAGGTTCTTCTAAAATAGATCTTACTGCAGATAACTGAAAAGCAACTAAAATGTCAACAAACTTAAAATACAGGATATAGTGAGGCAAAACTCAAGTCCTCTCTAATTTGAATTAGTAAAATAAACCAAATGAAGCACTTAATGTATATAGAATTAGAGCCTGAGGCTTGAGCTGGGTCTGGGTTTAAACTCAAAGTCAATCTCTTAGTAGTCAGGTAACCTTGGGGAAAGTTGTTTAACCAAATTGAGATCGAGCAACAACTAACCAAGTATGTGTCACAAGGACTATTAAGAACTAAAAGATACTGTATACAAAAGACCTTTATACACTGCCAGACAATATAGAAGTAGTATACATTAAAGACACATTAACTTGGATGACTTTGACAGTCTAAGAATAGCAATGAAACGAAACGGACTCCTTCCTAGGATGTTTATTTGGCTTAAAGGGAGTTTAAGTTAATTACTAATTGCCACATAGATTTTTGGAATGCCAGACCCTACCTTTATGAAAATGATTACGTTTCTGAATATGTACAAAAACATCAATTACTAGGTTTTTACATAGCATAATTTTCACAGCTGAAAACAAATTACATAAATTTTTGAAAATTGAGGCATTCAGAGAAATTGGAACCCTCACACATTATTGGTGGGAATGAACAGCCTCTTTGGAAACAGTTTGGCAGTTCTTCTAAAGGTTAAACAGAGTTACCATAATATCCAGCAATTCCACAATGAGGCATATACCCAACAGGAATGAAAATGTGAGTCCACACAAAAACTGGTACACAAATATGAATGGAACCATTATTCATAATAGCCAAAAAGTATAAACAATTCAAATGCCCATCAACTGATGAATGGATAAACAAAATGTGATATACCACTTGGCCATAAAAAGCAATGAAGTTATGATATATTTCACAACATGGATGAACCTTGAAAACACTATGCTAAGTGAAATAAGCCAGAGACAAAAGGCCATATATTATATGATCCCATTTCAATGAAATGATGAAATATCCAGATTAGCCCAATCTATAGAGGCAGAAAGTAAATTAGTAGTTACCAAGGACTGGGGAGAGGGAACAGGAAAGGGGTGAATGAGAAGGGATGCCAAAGCTTCTGGAATGATGAAAATACTCTAAAATGGATTATGACAATAACTAGATTATATTTACTCTGAATACACTAGAGACCATTGAATTATTTATTAATTAAACAGGTTGCACTTTATGATGTGTAAAATACATCTAAATAAAGCTGTTAACAAAAGAGTACTACTATCTATTTGTATAACCTTGAGCAAGTTAGTTTATCCTCTGCCTGCAAACTTTACATTTGTTTTGTGTAGTCTCTTTGGACTATATGGTCCTGTGTAGTAATGAACTACCATGACTTCTCAACATAACTTCTTTCACGATCTCATTTGTCAGGGGCTGGTAGATACAGAGAAACTGACCAGGGGAAGAAAGTCACTTCCTGTGGTCATTCCACTGGGCACAGTTCAGCTCTAATTAACAATCTGTATAATTACAGTATGTCCAAGTATGTATTTTGTTTGTTTCACAAGTGCCAAATAAGCAGAGAGGGAAGTGGTGACAAAAATGGGAAGAACTGAGCAAGTGATAAGGAAAGAGTTTTATAAACTCCACCAGATAATCTTGTAAATCCTTTTTGGAAAACTGATCACAAAAAACCAAAATGGTCTTTTTAGAATTAGTTCCTATGTCAATTTTCTATTCTCTACTGGAGAAACTAACATTTAAAGCAAAACAGCAGCACAACTTTCACAAGTCTATGGTAAATTGTTTTAAATATTCTAGGGACCAGCTAGTCTATCTTTTGAATACTTTTCTGTCCTTTATCAGAGCTGTTTGTTCACTTGTCATATCACTTATACAAATAATAAGTAGGTAAGTAGATAAGAACTATGAAATGGGTTACTAAGAAATGTTTGTATATTAATCACAATCTTACTCCAACTTTGGATGAGGCAGAATATTACAGTAAGAGCTAAATATCTCTATTACACTGTAATTTCATCACATACCAGACTTGTCAAATATCTGACACCTACCAAAAATTAATTGAGCAACGATATGCTTCACACTTAAAAAACAGGAATGAATATCTTAAAATGATTTTTTTTTTTCTTAAGTTCAGTGGTAGGTCTTGAATTTGGAACATGTTGATTTTCAAAGAATCATCCTACAGATGACACTGGAGGATATGTAAAAAAAAAAATTGCTGGATGAAATATAGCAGAAGAGGCCCTCAAATAACTGTGAAGGACAACAGTGATTGGATTAACTTTCTTTTTGTTTAAACATCTAGAAGATTTACCCGTTATCCACAAAAGCTGAAACTGTATGCCCTTAAATGTACATGACATCACAGTATAAGAAATACATGCAAGGAAGCACAAGAGCACACAAGTGTTTAATACTGAAGCATTTTAATAGCTTATATTCTTGGCTGAGAGTAGTATATCAATTCTTAACCATAACTCATTAATTTATTCAACAAATATCAAAGGCTTACTGTATCCCAGGCACTGAAATTGATGAGAATATAGCAGTGGATATATAAATATAGTTCTTGCCCTCAAGAAGCTTTTAGTCTACTGAGAGAAAGATAATGAACAAGATTTGAATATGGTTTGTGACAAATGCTACAAAGGAACAGTGCAGAGGACAGTGATAGAGAATACCTTAGTTGATCAGGGAAAGCCTCTCTTAGGAAGGTCTACTTAAGAACGACCTAAAGGATGAGAAGTCAGCCATGAGAAGAGCAGAGGGACAAGCATTCCCAATTGAGGGGTCATGTGTGAAGGCATTACGATGGGAAGACTTGGAGTGTATTTTGAGAGCTGAAAAGCGACCGGTGGAGGTGAAGCATTTTGGGTGAGGCTTGAGAGGGAGGCACCAGGTCATGTAGGGCCTTGTAAACACAGGAAGGAATTGGAACATTATTCCAAAACACTGGAAGTTTTAAAATACAAGAATATCATGGTCTTATGTTTTTGAAATATTACTCGGGCTGCTGCGCAGAGAAAAAAGTCACAGTGGAGAGGCCACTTGCAGTTATTATCCTAAGCAAGAGATGATGGTGGCTTAGGCTAGTATGATGGCTACAGACACAGGACATTTTTATGAGCTAAAAATGACAGGATCTCTCAAAAGGAGAAAAGAAATGATAATACAACTTATTTATGTATCAGATGAAGGGAATGAGGGAAAGGAAGAAATCAAAACAGCTAAGACTGAGAAAAGAATATACTGAGTTGAGGAGGGAAGCAATTCAATATTGTACATACCATGTTTGAGATGACTATGGAACATCCAAGTGGAGATGTAAGCCAGGCACTCAGACGCATGCTCTAGAGCTCAGAGGAGAGGTCTAGGCTTTCCATATAAATTTGTATTTACAATATTGATTTTTGAAGTACATACTTAGTCATGCACACACTTCTAGAATTCTTTTGTTAGATTTTGAAAAAAACTGGAATGAGCCAGTAAAATGTGAGAGTTTTTAATCTATCACATGCCTTTTTTTGAGGGGAGGAGGTCAACTATTAAATTAATGTGTTCTTTAAAAATCAAACGCTTTTGAGTAACTAAAATGACATAACAAAAAAACCTCTCCAACATCTAGAGTTACTTCAAAGAGGAGGTCAGGGTAAATAAAAAAGTGGAAGACACAATTGTAAAACTCTCCAGAAGTTCTCAGTTATAAGTTTCTCATTGGATAATCCCTATTTTAGATTTGCACAGGAGTCAATAATTTTACATTTCCCTCCAATTTTTCCTTTTTTTTTTTTTCTGGAATCTCTTTCATAAAGATTTTATAATGACTTTTTTTTTTAAAATAGAAAACTGTAGTCTTTGGGAAAGCTGTAACTCAGTGATTGACAACAAGGATGAAGTTTATTTTATTTAAAAGATTTATTTATTTATTTGAGAGAGTGAGAATGAGAGAGAGAGAGAGAGTACATGAGAGGGGGGAGGGTCAGAGGGAGAAGCAGACTCCCCGCTGAGCAGGGAGACCGATGCGGGACTCGATCCCCGGACTCCAGGATCATGACCTAAGCCCGAAGGCAGTCGCCTACCAACTGAGCCACCCAGGCGCCCCAACAAGGATGAAGTTTAAAACTTTACCCAACACACATAAACAATGAGACTTTTTATAGTCAAAGAATACTCGTTGGTTAATCTTACCTTACCAAAGAGAAGTATCATTATATTCTAACTTTGCACCTGCTATAACAATACTTACAGATCTGGGCTGCCCTGAGAATCTCCGGTTATAATCATTAATATCCTGGCGCAATGATACAACATCCTGAGATTGGTCATTTTCACCAAATACTGTTAGCAGTAAAGTCACCTGTGTATTACAAAAAGAAAAAATTGTTATACCTTTCTGCAGCATTAATTTTTTTCATTTTATGTTATTATTCAATAGAATGAGAAAAGCTTCTAAATTTATATTTCACTCATTTTGGTTTTTTTTTCACTCATTTCTTTTAATAAAGGCAACATGGGGAGGAAAGTAAGTTATCATTGCCTTATAATAAAATCCAATGCAAAATGTAATTTGAATTCCCATAAAATCAAATGGGTACCTCAACCAAACACTGGTTCTAATATTTTCCAGTTCATGCCAGGGATATTCAGTAGTTCTCTGTTTGGGCTAACAAATATTTGAAAATATAAGATGAGAAAATACTCAGGAGTGAAGTGACATAAAAATAGATCTTTATCATTGTGAGAGCGAAAAATTAGGGATTTCTTTTGTGATTAAAATCATTATTCTTCAACCTCACTGGTATTTGAAATATCTTTGAATGCTACCAAACATAATACAGAGATTAAATTATTGCAGGGACCCACTCTCAAGCACCCATCCCTACTATCATCAAAAAAGGTAATTCTTGATACTGTTATATAACGTAATACTTTTAACCTGGTTTCCTCCATGGTAGAGATAAGGATACACAAATGTCCCAGGACCCATACTGAGGTAATCTGAAGATGACAGTATCTTGAAAAATAAGTACATTTTAAAATATATCAATGCCTATAGAAATAGTCACTGTACAAGGAGATAAAAATGGGAAGGAGTAGGGATGCCTGGGTGGCTCAGATGGTTAAGCGTCTGCCTTCGGCTCAGGTCATGATCCCAGGGTCCTGGGATCGAGCCCCACATTGGGCTCCTGGCTCAGGAAGGAGCCTGCTTCTCCCTCTCCCTCTGCCTCTCTCTCTATCTCTGCATCTCAGATGAATAAATAAAATCTTTAAAAAAAAAAAAGGGGAAGGAGCAGTGACAGATTTAGGTTTAAATCATCTAGCTGTTTTTATCCTTCCTCAGCTCAGCTGTAAAACCAGGACTTCCCACTATGCAGATGCTTTCCATACAGCCAAACAAAGGAGTGATGAAGAGCAGTAGGTGGTAGGAAAGCAGGTACAGCCTCTCTTCACAAATTTGCTAATTTGCTAATAAAAGTGCATCTTTCAATGAATAATAAGTGAGCACTCACTGTGGGCCAGGCACTGTGCTAAGTGCTACACAGACCCCAAAACTGAAGACATAGTCCTGCCCCTTGCTGACCACAACACCCAAGATAGAAGGGGAGGCAGACCTGTTATAAGGCGCTGGTGGTGGGGGTTATTATGACACTTGAGAATAAGGACTTCTGCCTCGGGTGCCCAGAAAGTGGAAACATAAGCTGGCCCTTGAAGTGCAGCTCGGGCCACTCGTATGTTAGCGTATGCATTCAGGAAGAGAAGTGGTGAGTATGTTACAGTCAGAAGCAGCAACCTGTGCACTAAATCCAGTGAAACAGGGTGGGGAACAGGTACCAGCCACCTGTCCTACTTCCAGGATGAATTATTCTCTAGTTAGGGAAACAAAAGCTATTATATAAAAACAATTTTATCTCTACCTTTCTAGACTCTAGCTATTTATGGGTGGTCAAAAGGATATCACCTGCTAATACATATATACCCCATGAAAAGCCATGGATGGAGCCAAGAAGAGGGGACAGGTGGGAACTAATAATTCTTTAGTGTGAGACCCATGGCCTGGTCTCAGTGTTGCTGGAAGATAGCTAAAGATTATGAGAGGTTGTACTGGCAAATAAACTTCACTGTTGACTGACTTGTTTCACAATCAAATCAGCCAGAGAGGCAGTACAAAAAAAAACAACAAAAAACCCCCCAAAAACGATTTTCCTCCTGCCATGTAATACAAAGTCAAATGTAAAAGAGACAGAATTTGGGAACGTAGAAGCAAGGGGGAAAGAGGATAAATCCCTGAACCTCCCTCTCTACACCAAAAAATGAGGCAGTGATGGGGGTAAGTGGATAGCCAGAACAAAAGTTGAAAGAATGTGTGTGTCTGTGTGTGTTTAACAATACATACTACATGGTTTTATTCATATAAGGTCCAAAAATCACACAAAACTAGACAATAATCTTAGAGGTGCATGCTAAGGTAATACACCTATAAGAAAATCAAAGAAATGCTTATCATAAAAGTCATTTATGGAGTAGCCTCTAGGAGAGGAAGGAAGGGGTGGAGATTTGGTCCTGAGGAGGCTTCTCGGGGCTGCTGGCCAGTTCCTATTTCTTCATCTGAGTGGTGATTATTGAAGTGTTCCTTTGTGATAATTCAATGAGCAGTACTTTTTTGTTTTGTGTGCTTTTCTGTATGTCTGTTATAGTTTACAAAGAATTTTAGAAAAATTGTTGCCTCTTCTACCATTTTGTTTCATTTTTTGATCTCTGTGGGTTTTGCCTTTACAAAATGTCCTGTTCTTTTAATGGGGTTGCAAAGAGTAGCAAAAGTAAATATATGTGTTCAATTTGATATCTTGAAAGCTCTCTATCCTTTCTGGACTTCACTTTGCACACTGGAAGACTTCCTAAGGAGCTGCTGTCTTTTTACTTTCATAACTCATTATTAGAAAGGTAGGTATTTTGATTTAAATGAAAAACAAAATAAGTATACAGAAAATTATGAAAAAACTGTATACAACTGATAGAATGTTCTATTTTACTATATTTACTAATTAAAAAACTAAGAACTTCATTTTCTCAAACTTTTCAGTATTTTGTCTTTCCAGTTTGTCCAAGAAATTGAGAAAATCTGCGATTTTTCAGTCTTCAGTATATGTTTATAAAAACTTATCATCTCACTCCTGAAGTAGCTTCTATACTAACTAAAATAGTCTGATCTGTTCTGGATCATGTAATATGGATATGTCTCCAAAAAAGACATTAAAAAAATTATTATTCATCATATAAAGCTATCTAGACCCTCACTGGAGAAGGGCAGATTAAAAGTAAATTGAAAGAGAAAAACATTTTTTTATTTCAAAAGAAGTATATGTAGGGGAATTATTTGGTTAAGCCTGATTAGCTAGTTCAGTTATTCCTTTGCTAGTATTACAATGAAGACTTACTAGAATTTTGGGGAGGATTAATTTACCAGTTGTTTTTTAATATAATTGAGGGATTTAGAAGGGAATTTCCCTTTTTTGCTGTCTTTTAGACATTAAAAAAAAAATAATGGAGTAACATTATAGAAGCTGTGGATAAACAGAACTTCCCTAAGATCCAGCAATTGCACTAGTAGGTGTTTACCCAAAGAATACAAAAATACTAATGCAAAGGGATACATGCACCCCAATGTTTAGCAGCATTATTTACAATAGCCAAATTATGGAACAGTGCTAGTGTCCATTGACTGATGAATGGAAAAAGAAGATGAGGTATGTGTATATAATGGAATATTACTGAGCCATAAAAAAGAATGAAATCTTCCCATTTGCAATGACATGGATGGAGCTAGAGTATTATGCTGAGCAAAATAAGTCAGAGAAAGACAAATACCCTAGGATCTCACTCATATGTGGAATTTAAAAAACAAAACAAGAAAAGGGAAAAAGAGAGAGAGAGGCAAAGAAAGAAACAGACTCTTAACTATAGAGAGCAAACTGATGGTTACCAGAGGGGAGGTGGGTTGGGGGGAATGGGTGAAATATGTGATGGGGATTAAGGAGCGTGCTTGTTGAGATGACCGCCGGATATTGTATGGAAGTGTTGATTCACTATATTGTACACCAGAAACGAAATTTAAATAAAATTTTAAAAAGATCAAAACAATTCAAAAGTAGATACAGAAATGATAAAAAATTTACAAAATGAACTAACATAAATGATGCTTTCTGGATACAAACATTACCGTTTGTCTACAGATTGGACAACTGATTGCCCCAAGCCATGAACCATATCGCCAGTATGCAATAATGCAGGTACCTAATGAGGAAAAAACCTATTAATACTGATGTTTTAAATTTTAAAACCCATGAATTCTCAGAAAGTTTCAAATATCTGAAATATTTTTATAGTATCATCTTATATTAAAATATTTTTTATTTCATCCAACCCTTAGGCAAATTCAAATCTAGTAACAATTCCCAGCCATTGAAAATATTTTTATTTAAACTATTAGTTAAGATACAGACATTTTTATATAATCCAAAGCAAGCATGCATTAACTGCTTCAATGCTGAGACTTAATAGAAATATTGCACTTCTTATGTAAAATAAATAAACATCATTGCAAATATGACAACCAACAAATCACAGTATAAATTTTCTGGTCCAAATTTGGTATATATGTTACAAAAACATCACTTCTATTTTTTTAAAGAATTTAGAAAGCCAAGTTACAGTGGTATAATAATAATTAAGTACCATGAACAAGGAACCAAAGGATACAAAGATTACAGGCTGTCTGACCTAATAAAGTTTATAATCCAGTTTAATAACTGAATCAACTTTGTACTGGATGGATTTGATTTTTCTGCTAGAAGATGTTCATGAGCAGCAAAACAGCTTAAAGGAAGAGTTTATAGACCTCAAAAAGTGGCAGGTAAGCTAAGTGTAGAAGCACTAAAATTCAGGCCACTAACAAATGAAAAAGGAATATTTTATTTTATTCTATTTTATTTTATTTTTTTTGAAGATTTTATTTATTTATTTGACAGAGCAAGAGCACAAGCAGGGAGGAGCAGAAGGAAGGGGAGAAGCAGGCTCCGGGCTGAGCAGGGAGCCCGCCGTGGGGCTTGATCCCAGAACTCTGGGATCATGACCTGAGCCACCCAGGTACCCCAAGAAGGAATATTTTAAAATACTGTCTGATGTTTAAGGGGCAAATTCATTTCTTCTCTGCAGGACACCTGTTTCTCATACAATTCAGGGCCCATTGTGAATGTGAACTAAGTGCTTTCAGCCTCCAGGATCTTTTGTTTTCTTACTCTTGTCTTAGCAACCTAGCTTAGCCCTCCTGCATTCCTTATTCTGATTCTTCCAGATCAGATAAATGACCAGAATTTAGACTAAGCAACGACGGGGCACCTGGGTGGCTCAGTCATTAAGCATCTGCCTTCGGCTCAGGTCAGGATCCCAGGGTCCTGGGATCGAGCCCCGCGTCGGGCTCCCTGCTCAGCGGGAAGCCTGCTTCTCCCTCTCCCACTCCCCTGCTTGTGTTCCTGCTCTTGCTGTGTCTCTGTCACATAAATAAATAAAATCTTAAAAAAAATAGAATAAGCAACGACAAATTGAGAAGACCATTTGTGATATAGTGAATCAATCGGAAGGTAGTTAAATCTCAAACTGTTTACTATTTAAGTACAAAAGGAATGCAGGGAGGGAGAACTCTGGGATGCATCAGAGAGTAATTTGTAGATGAGAAAGGATTTGAATTGAACTTTGTAGGATAGGGAAGATTTAGATATAGAAAACAGGAAGTAGGATGCTCCCAGTTTTATGAACAGAAAGGAGCAAATGCCAGAAGTAGAAACAAATGGTATGTGAGAAGAATGGTGAGCAAACCAAGGGGCTAAGCAAAGGCTATCCACATTGGACATTACAGTGACTATGTGGAAAAACAGGTACGATGATTTAAAGATGAATTTAAAAGCCAAACAATATGTGGCATCTTTTCCTACTCTGAGTGCTGTGTTAGATAATATTTATTAATTTGAGTAATCTAATTTCACATAGAAACTATATGAAAGCAAAACTTACAGATCTTGTTAGTATTATTATTAACATTTGTAATGATGCCTCAGCTTTACTACTTGTTCACTCAAAAATTCAATGTGTTTTGACATATATTAACTTATTTAATCCACATCTCAAGTACAGGCGTCCTTGCTTTGCAAATTATGTAATGGCCACTGACTGCACAGAAAAACTATGGTCCAGCAAAGCAAATGCTCCAGTTCACACATATCTGCTATGATGTGCTCAAGGTTTTCCCTTTTCTTCAGCTTTCCCCCCTATAAAAAGAGAGATCCACTTAAATAAGATGGTGGGAGAGATGACTCACTGACTTTAGTCTGGGTCATAATCTCTCTGAGTCTATTTCTAAAATGGGGTAACACTTCATAAGACTGCTGAAGAATTAAATAAAACAATATGGGTTACAAATACAAGTAAGATGAAGTCAGTTGCTACTATTATTCTTAGCTCACTATAAAGGAACAGAACTTAGTTCCATATACAGAGCTAAACTAAGGTGCTCTTGATATATATCGTTATCAATATACTTGAATTACTATTCAGAGAAACACATTTGTTTATTGAGAAGTTGAATGACTGGTGTTTTAAATCTTTGAACCTAGAGACAGTAAATAAAAGTATCTAACAAGTACAGCAGGCTATTAGAAGCAATCTACCCAATTACCTCAGACCCAGAAACCAAGAACACAATACAGCCATCTTTCAATTGACTGGGGCTATCCACTCAGTGAATTACCTAAGGCTGGGTTGGTAAATGGAGTTCACCTAGCCTGCCAAACCTCATTGATTCTTAACACCTGCCTGAAGTACTATGTTAAAGGATGATTGAGGCCATATCTAGGCTCGGAAAGAATGTCCAATTGATTAGGACTATCTACCAGGGCACCCAGGTGGCTCAGATGGTTAAGCATCTGCCTTTGGCTCGGCTCTGGTCATGGTCCCGGGGTCCTGGGATTGAGCCCCAGATCAAGCCCCACATTGGGCTCCCTACTTGGCAGGGAGCCTGCTTCTCCCTCTCCTTCTACTGTTCCCCCTGCTTGTGATCTCTTGCTCTCTCCGTCAAATAAAATCTTAAAAAAAAAAAAGAAAAGAAAAAAGGTATATCTACCAGAGGTTTGAGAGGCGGAAAAGTATCTGCTTTCTCTCATGGCCATTTAATTCTCTCTATCCGATATTTCATGATTTTGCTGCTCATGAGCATTCCCAACAGATAAAGATGGACACTGAAATGAGTGTTTTATAACTTGTTAGCTAACTTAGGGAAAAACCTTAGGGAAGAGGATGAAATTGATGGACGATGCAATAATGGGATTGGTCAATACTTACTAAAGGAGCACAGGTATAGAAAACCCTGCATTGCATGATATGGATTTCAAATTATTTCCATCCCTAGTAATTCTACACAAACTCAACAGGTACAAAGGGGGAAAAGAAACTTAAAGGATCATCGTATGCTACGTTTTAAATTGTCTTAAAATGGAAAATGGGTACATTTTGGGAGCAATTAGAACCCTACCTTGAATACAGCCATTGAAACAGAAAGAAATACTATAAATAAAACAACAGGTCTAGTGAATGGGTAAATGTAAAGCAAAGAGTAGTCGTAGAAGCTACTAATCACACAGCAGAAGTGACCACAGGGTTTGAAGTTAGACCTACATTTAAAATCTGGCTCTTTCTTTTAGCAGCTGGGTTACCCTTTGTAGAATTTCTTAATTCAGCTTCAGATTCCTCATATGTGGGATTCAAGGAGATGAAGGATGTTAAGTGTCCAGCACGTAGTAGCATGCAGTAACTGACTCTCCCCAATCTCATAGGACCATAATGAGCAGTGACTATACGATATCTCATTCTTTATGAAATCTTTCTGGAGCGTCAGGAAAAACCCCCAGAGGTAGAAAGCACCCCTTACTGATACTAGGCAAGTGTGCAATCTATATTCTCTTCTTGTCCTACTCTATGATCTAGGCTCATCATTCTCTCTTAGCACCCTCTGAGGTCACAACAAAAAACAGGCTAACAACTTTTGTGCTGATGCAGGGTACAAAGGAGGTAAGAGTGCTAAAGGGAAGGTCTTGGGCAGGTCCTTAAGAGAACCTTCCGGCCTTGGGAAGAATGAATAATAAATGAAACTACCAAAAGGTGATAAACAATGAGGGATTCAGTGAATTCCTCATGGTATTCATATACTTGAATTACCATTCAAAGAAACATATTTCTGTTTATTAAGAAGTTGAACAACTAGTGTTTTTTCATCTTGGAGTTCACAGACACTAAATGAATGTGGCTAACAAGTGGAGCGGGATATCAGAAGCAATCTACCCCATTCACGTAATACAAAATGTGACAACATTAGGAATCCAGCCTAGTCACTTTCCCCAAATAGAGCACTGTTTGCTTACCACAAAAAAGATGCCCACAGTTTGTTTCAACAGGGAAGGCAGCTTGATGTAAACAGATTGGACAGTACATGTCAGTGTAGAACTGCTGTCGAGCAGCAGCAGGGGCATCCTGATGAGAAAATACGTATGCACAGTTACACAAAATTATCTCGAGGAATACAATTATACCTAAGGACACAGTCCAGAGTGCATAATCCTCATCAAATTTTAGATGTGCAGTAGGTTTAAAGTTTTCTAAGTTTGATAAAGTTATGAGGCTATATTATTGTTTTATTTAAGCTGCATGGTTTCTACCTTCCTTCCTGAACATGACATAAAGACAAAAACCTACATTAACTTCGGAGTTTCTCTTTCACGCTGTTAGAATGACTAAGTTATTCTGAGAAACTCAAGGCTGAGCTAATGCAAAAGTTAAAGACATGTCAAATGTTTCCCAAGTATTAGCTTTTAATCATTTTTAAATTTACATAAAATTAATTAACATATAGTGTATTATTAGTTTCAGAGGTAGAGGTCAGTGATTCATCAGTCTTATGTAACACCCAGAGCTCGTAACATCACGTGCCCTCCTTAATGCCC
Organism: Eumetopias jubatus; assembly: GCF_037043125.1. Classification (NCBI taxonomy): domain Eukaryota; kingdom Metazoa; phylum Chordata; class Mammalia; order Carnivora; family Otariidae; genus Eumetopias; species Eumetopias jubatus. The sequence continues at coordinate 39,592,543 of NW_028274808.1, forward strand.
ATCCCCCAGTTACCCTGCCCCCTCCATCCCCTCCCCCTGCCCCGCTTTAACCATTTTTAACATTTTTCATTCATACATTCCTGACAAATGTTGCATGTATGCTGTACCTCACAAGGGTCCAGAATTAAAACTTTCAAAGAAGAATACTGGTCATTTCGGAAGAAGGAAAATTTAATACACTGGTAACCTGGGCTTAATCTTTCACATGGTCAGATTAATACATTTAATGTTCCTCAGTTATATCACTGTTGTGACTGTAATAGGAATGTGGAATAGAATCACCACTACAAGAAGCATCCAGATATCAAAGAACCCACCAGAATATAAGTGATATGAGGATAAGGACTTTTATCTATAGGACTCATGGTGGTGACCCAGGAACTAGAAAAGTATCTAACACTAGTATGTAATGTGTATCTCTTAAAATACATATAAAAACCTATTTTTACAGCACCCAGCACACCTCTTATAAACAAAGTAGCCAGCATTAAGAAAGAACATCAAATTACCAAAAAAATTATAAAATTGGCTAAATATGAACTATTAGTTGTAAACTGAATCAAAGATTTTTATCACCCTAAATTAATAAACATAACTAAAAACCTCCTATTTCTTAAATCAGTACTAAAATACTAGAATATTCTATAAGCCATGGTCACACGTTGATGTTAGTCTTTTATATCATTTTTAATGGTGCAAAAAAGAAAAACATACAGCTCTTAATGTCCCCCTATCTTTTGTCTTCATCATTATTCTTTGGAAATTAACTAAAACAAAACAAAACAACAAAAACCACTTGCCAGTGCTGTCCAACAGAACTTTATGCAGTAATGGAAATTTTTATCTGTGGGTATTGAGTACTTGGAAAGGTGACTAGTGTAACTCTAAAGTACTGAATTTTAAATTTTATTTAATTTTAGTTAATTTAAAATTAAATTAGCTACATATGGGTAGTGGCTACCATATAGGACAGCACAGAAAGGACTAAGTCACTAGCTTTATTCTAACTAGAGCTAAATGCCATGCCCGAGGAAGGTGTGAGGAAGGAGAATTGTACAGTGGTACAAAGGGATGTGGAAGATGCGACTCAATGTGGGACTTCTGTATAGCCAGATCCATTCATGTAACGCCAGCGTGAATTTAAGTACCGTCTTAGTGATCTAATATGTTAGATGGGAATGATAATTGTTGCCTTACTGACCATGTTTGTAGATTAAATAAGATAGCTGTAGGTGAAAGCACTCTGTAGATTATAAAACACTATCCCAGCATGAATTATTAATAACAGTAGCTCTGGAACAGATTACTACTAACATTCTTAAACTATTTTTGCATCAGTGAATTTGTTTTATGAAGGCAAGAATTCTTGTTTGTTTAGCTCACAACTGAATCCTCAATGCCTAGAACAGTGTCTAGCATATGGATGTTTAATAAATATTTGGTGAATGGAGAAACTGTAAAACACTCTTTGGAATTAAATTTTGGTTGGTGAGTAGGAAATCAATTTTTAATTTTTATTTTTTGATATTAGGTATTTTGGCATGAAGGTGTACAATATCCTACTTACTCCAGGTTTCATGAAATATATTACACTTCTGGTTCTTAACAGAGTCCATCTGGTTAAAAGCACAGAGGAGAAAGAAAAGTTTTCTTCTTTGCCTAACTAGTTTTGCTAACTCTGACCACTGAAGAAAAAGAAGAGGAAAAAAAAAAAAAAGCCACCCCTTGTAGTCATCTCTTTGTAGGTCTTCTGGGAATATGCAGGTCTTGGGAAAAAAAAATAGTTTTTCCACTACATTTCATTAAAGCCAATTAGTGATTATTTCCTCACAAATAAATAACAGGAAAACTGCTGGGGTTTTTTGTTTTGTTTTGTTTTTTGCAAATCAAAAGGCTTTTATTGAAAAATGGCCAGACCCTGCTCAATCCACCCACCTCTGCACCCTGGTAGCAACCAGTTTAGCTTTTTAACTTGTATTTTCTGATATTTACCTACATAATTAAAAGTCATATGCTTATACTGCTATTTCTTAATTTACCAACTTCAGACATCTATTGTCTTCCTGTTGAAATAAAGAAGTTAGCTGTATTCCAGCCCCATCCTCCTGCCCAGTATATCTGGAGCACTATTTTTAGGTAACTCAGTGATCAGCATTCCTATTAAGAAAATGTGGCTCTTTATTTCCCCCAAAGCTCTATCAAAACTGCTCTCCACCTCTCTTTCCCCACAAAAGTTCTGTCAGGTTCCATATTCTGTTTTGGGCTTCCTTTTCCCAGGAGTGTTCCCTCCCATACCACACTGCCCAGCTATCTGCAGGAGCTCTCTTCTCCAGGGCTTTCTCCCATGTCCCTGCTTCTTGGTCCTCTGTCTCTGTTAGCTTACTCTCTGCCTTTGGAAATTCCCGTTGCTTCCTAAGAGATTGGTCAGAGGCTGTTTTTAAAGCAAGTTTAAAAAAAAAACACATAAAAACATCTGAGTAGTTAAGACTGGTCATTTACCTAATCTGAAAATATACAATCAATAGAATAATTAATAAAGCAGGAAATTAGTCCATGTTTCCAAAAAGTAATTGTTTCATCACAATTTCATATGCAAGGGCAATAATAACGTTACTCTTTATATAAATGCACATATTTATATAACAACAGTACCTGTTCTGTTTGAAGTTGCTCCCGAAGCACCCTTACTAGCTCTTGGTTTTCTGGGTGAATGTTCTGATGTGCATTTCTGTTGAATAAAATATAATAAACTTTGAATATAAAATATTGCCAGATGAATCAGGTTTTTTTTTTTGAGATTTTATTTTTTTAAGTAATCTCTACAACCAATGTGGGGCTCCCACTCAGGACCCCGAGATCAAGAATCATATGCTCTACTGACTAAACCAGCCAGACGCCCCGAATCAGTTTCTTTATGGGTCTAATTTTCAACCAAGAACTACTGGTAACTTCATAAATGTAAATGATGGTATATAACTGTCTCCAATTCCAGGACTGAACATTCCAGGTTACTCTATAAGGAGTTCTAAGATCATTGAGTACGGGCTGATTTCAGGTTCAACTGGCAAATGATGAAATCCAGAGGCCTAGTGCCTTGTAAATTTGATGTAACTGCAGGCTTACAAATCATATGAAGAACAATTAACACCTTTATTTCTTCTGTGAAATTCCTTCAAAATAAGCAACTATATAATTATATTATTATGCATTTGAACATTTATCCTATAAGGGGAGAGGTACAGAAAAAAACAGAAAATCAAACTGTATCATATAGAAAAGCCCAAACCTAAAATACCACTAATATCTTAACATTAACAATTAAAACAGAGACTCAAAGGAAAGAATTTAGTGGCTGATATAAAGGATGAGATAAGACATGTGGGTATTGGAAATCAGAAGTGGAGGTTCAGTTGGCAGGGTGAGGGTGAAGATACCCAACTGATTCACAGCTTAATTCCATTTGGCTATAACAGTTTCTTCTAAACTTAAACATTTTTATTTTTTATTTATTTTTAAAGATTTTATTTGAGAGAGCAAGAGAGTGAGAGAAAGAGCACAGAGTGGGGGAGGGAGAGAGAGAAGCAGGCTCCCTGCTGAGCAGCGAGCCCAATGAGGGACTCAATCCCAGGACCCTGGGATCATGACCTGAGTCAAAGGCAGGCACTTAACCGACTGAGCCACCCAGGCGCCCCTGAACTTGAACATTTTTAACAGCAATATTTTAAGTCCACAAAATCCTAGCATTACTCTCTTGTATAAGAGCCTTTATTCTCTGGGTGAGCTAATACTCAACAGTGATAAAACCTCTAAATCAGGGGCACATGGGTGGCTCAGTCAGTTAAGTGTCTGCTTTCGGCCAGGTCATGATCCCAGGGTCCTGGGATCAAACCCCAGAAGAGCCTGCTTCTCCCTCTCCCTCTGCTCCTCTCCCCACTTCAAATTAAATAAATAAAATAAAATATAAGTGTAGTAAAGCTACTTGAACTCTATTTAAATACCTTAAATTTTGGTAGATTATTTATTTTAAATATTACTTTCTTGTGACTGAGTAAACAGTCTCTAGAAGAAAGCTACTCTCTGATGAAAACAATCTATCAGGGAACAGTACATGAACCATTTCATTGAAGTACCAGTACATACCTAACTAAACAACATTTCTCTATGACACTAGAAAACCATTCCCTTCTCAATGGAAAAAGATAGTTACTATTTTTCAGAGTATAGATATAAACCATGTAATTGGAAGGTCTTTCTTTTGGTTTCTTTCCATAAAGGAGAACATACAAGATTGTAAAATCTGGTAGTAGAATGTTAAAAAAGTCAAAGTATAACCAGAGAACATGAACAAACAGCCTGAGATGCTGAACATGGCCTATAGCTCAGGAAGTTAAATGTGATGAGCAACTATGAGTACAGAACCAAAAATGTAGAAAATAATGGGATAATTAAGATGAACTGAAAGCTAGATTAGATGGTCTTCAAAATGTGATCATCTAGGGGTGCCTGAGTGGCTCAGCTGGTTAAGCGTTTGACTCTTGGTTTCGGCTCAGGTCATGATCTCGGGGTTATGGGATGGAGCCCCGTGTTGGGCTCTGTGCTCAGTGGGGAGTCTGCTTGAGATTCTCTCTCTCTCTCTCTCTCCCCCCAACTCGTGTTCTCTCTCTCTAAAATCAATAAATGAATCTTTAAAAAAATGTGATCATCTCAGCTATGAGAAAATGACACTAAGTAGGTCTAAATAAAGTAAGATGTCAAGGAAAACAGTGGCTCTAATACAGAAACAAAGTACGTCATTTACTAACGACTTAGGGTTAGTTATTCTTTGAAAGGAGAAACCAAAATTATCCAGTTATGTGGACCTGGAAAGAAGCCAGGAAGCTTTAATATGAAGAAAGAAATGATACCCAAACCTTGGGTCAAGAAACAAACTCTGAATCAAAGTCTACAAATGTGTAAGTCTGTGGTTTATAGGTTAAACTGCTTATGAAACCCTTTGGACTGGCTTTTGGTATGGCAACAAATGGCAACTATTTGTAACAGCTTAAGACAAAGAAATTTATCATAACTATAATACATTGCTGAAGGAAATTAAAGAAGACACAAAAAAATGGAAAGACATCTTGTGTTCCCAGACTGGAAGACTTAAAATTTTTAAGATGTCAGTACTACCCAAAGTGACCTGTTTACAGATTAAGTGCAATCCCTGTCAAAATCCAAACACCATTCTTTGCAAAAATAGAAAAACCCAGATCTTAGGAAGATGGCACACTAGGAGGATCCTGAGCTCACCACCTCTCACAGACACATCAAGGCAACAATTACCTCATAATACAATTCACTCTGAAACTGATGACTGGGAAAACAGTTCCTCCACAGCTAAGGACATAAAGAGAAGTCCACATTGAGAAGGGTGAGAGGAGCAGAGATGAGGTCAGGATTCAAACCCCTTGCACAGCATCCCACAAGTGGGAGGGCTATCACAGGCACAACGGTCAACTCTGAAAAGGGAGGGGATGAAGCCTAACACTGGACACCCCCAGCCCTGGGGAACTGCACTGGAAACACAAGCCTTCATAACGTCTGGCTTTGAAAATCAGCGGTTGAACTCCATGAGAGCTGGAGAGTTACAGGAAACCAATTCTCTGCTCTTAAAAATCCAATGTTTTATATTATCACTTGGTCTGAGAACCAGCAGAACCAACAGTTTGAAAAGCACCTGCATTATACGTGAAGGACATTTATTAATTTTAGGGCATGTGTCAGAGAGGCAGAGATCTACAGGAATTTTCTCTGGAAAAGGAAGTGCTGGTAAGGCACCATTCTTCCTGCCTTCCTTTGGCCAAGGTAGCCAGATGGCCATGGGGGACAGTTCTGATACTCTCTATCTGCCTTGCTAGTCTTGCTAGCCATGTCAGCCATGCTCGCCCCATCCCAGCATTCACCTGTGGACCTGCCCTACCCAACCATCCCACCCTGGCAGGCACCTATCCTGCTGCACCCAGTCGGCAGTCCTGGCTAGAACCAGCACCTGCTCCAAAGCAATTCCTGTCCCAGAGAGGGAGAAGAGCCAGGCCTGCACACCAGCATGGCTGCACCAGTTGTGGCTGAGCCTCTCAGCCAGCTGTGCAGGAACCAGCCCCACCGACCAAAATGGCAACACTACACATGCCCAGGCAACAAGTGAAGGGCACATGCAGCCTACACAGAGAACACCACTGGAACACTTGATTCTAGTGACCAGGGAGGACTGTGCTACTGGGCCCCACAGGACACCTACATAAGACCAATACCTTCAAGACCAGAAGACATAGCTGACATACCTAATACATAGAAACAAACACAGAAAATCAGAAAAAATGAGGGGACAGAGGATTGTTCCAAACAAAAGAACAAGACAAAACCTGAAAAAAAAAAACAAGCACAATGGAGATAAGTAACCTACCTAACGAAGAGTTCAAAGTAATGGTCATAAACATGTTCACTGGACTTGAGAGAAGAGTGGATGAACTCAGTGAGACCATCACAAAGATAAAATATAAAAAGAACCAATCATTGCTGAAAAATAGGGGCGCGTGGGTAGCTCAGTTGGTTAAGCGTCTGCCTTCAGCTCAGGTCATGATCTCGGGGTCCTGGGATTGAGCCCCACTTCCAGCTCCCTGCTCAGCGAGGAGTCTGCTTTTCCCTCTCCCTCTGACCCTTCCCTCTCCCGGCTTGTGCTCTCTCTCAAATAAATAAATAAAATCTTAAAAAAAAAAAGCTGAAAAATACAATAAGTGCAATAAAAAATACACTTGAGGGAATCAACAACAGATTAGAAGATGCAGAAGAACAGTTCAATGACTGGAAGACAAAGTAGTGGAAAACACCCAAGCTGAACAGAAAGAAAAAAGAATTTTTATTTTTTTAAAAGATTTTATTTATTTGACACAGAGAGAGAGAGAGCACACAAGCAGGGGTAGTGGCAGGCAGAGGGAGAGGGAGAAGCAGGTTCCCCACAGAGCAGGGAGAGTCCAATGTGGGACTCGACCCAGGACCCCAGGATCATGACCTGAGCCAAAGGCAGTCATTTAACCAACTGAGCCACCCAGGCACCCAGAAAAAAGAATTTTTAAAAAATGAGGAAAGGTCAGAGATCTCTATGACAACATACTAACATTCACATTATAGGCAGAAGAAAAAGACAAAGGGGCAGAAGACTTTTTGAAGAAATAATAGCTGAAAACTTCCCTAAATTGGGGAAGGAAACAGATATCCAAGCCTAGGGAACACAGAGAGCCCCAAAAAAGATGAACCCAAGAAGGTTCACACCAAGACACATAATTAAAATGCCAAAAATTAAAGAGAGAATCATTAAAGCAGCAAGAGAAAATAAAATAGTTATATACAAGGGAAATCCCATAAGGGTATCAGCTGATTTTTCACAGATACTTTGCAGGCCAAAAATAACTGGTATGATATATTCAAACTCCTAAAGTAAAAAGCGTATAACCAAGAATACTCTATCTGCCAGAGTTGCCATTCAGAATTGAAGGAGATATAAAGTTTCCCAGACCAACAAAAGTTAAAGGAGTTCATCAGTACTAAACCAGCCTTACAAGAAATGTTAAATGGACTTCTTTAAGCAGGAAAAAAAAAAGTCAAAACTATAAGTAACAAAATTATGAAAGGAAAAAATTTCACTGGTAAAGCAAACATACAGTAAAGGTAGTAGATCATTCATAAAACTAGTATGAAGGTTAAAATACAAAAGTAGTAAAATCAATTATATCTACAGAAACTAGTTGAGATACACACACACACACACACACACACACACACACACACATACAAGATAAGGGTACCTGGCTGGCTTAGCCAGCAGAACATGTGAATCTTGATCTCAGGGTCATGAGTTCAAGCTCCACGTTAGGTGTAGAGCTTACTTAAAAAAAAAAAAAAGACACACACAAAATAGATGTAAAATATGCCATCATGTACATAAAACACGCAGGGGAAGGAGCAAAAATGTACTGCTTTTAGAATGTGTTTGAACTTAAGCACCTTCAACGTAATATAGACTGCTATATATACATAGGATGTTATATATGAATCTCATGGTAACCACAAACCAAAAGCCCATAATAGATACACAAAACATAAAGAGAATAGAATCTAAGCAAACACTAAAAAAAATCATCAAATTACAAGGGAAGAGAGCAAAAGAAGGAAAACAGAACAAAAACAACCAGAGAACAGCTGACAAAATGGCAGTATCTACAGACCTATCAACAATTACTTTTTATTAATTTTTTCATCATAGTAAGTGTACTCTTTAATCCCCATCACCTATTTTACCCATCCTCTAAACAACCTCCCCTCTGGTAACCATCTCTCTATAGTTAAGACTCATTGGTTTGTCTTTCTCACTTTTTTTTTTCCTTTGCTCATCTGTTGTTTTAAATTCCATATGAGTAAGATCATAAGGTATTTGTCTTTCTCCAACTTATTTCACATAGCATTACACTCTGTAACTCTATCCATATTGTTGCAAATGACAAGATTTCATTATTTTTTATGGCTGAATAATATGCCATTGTATATGTATACCACATCTTCTTTATTCATCCAACAATGGACACTTGGGCTGCTTCCATAATTGGGCTATTGTAAATAATGCTGCAGTAAACATAGGGGTACATGTATCCTGTTCATTAGTGCTTTTGTATTTTGGGGGTAAATACCTAGTACAGTGATTACTGAATCACAGGCTAGTTCTATTTTACATTTTTTAAGGAACCTCCATACTGTTTTCCACAGTGGTTGCACCAGTTTCCATTCCCACCAACAGTGCACGAGGATTCCTTTTTCTCCACATCCTTTCCAGCACTTATTGTTTCTTGTGTTTTTGATTTTAGCCATTCTGATAGGTGTGAGGTGATATCTCATCATGGTTTTAATTTGCATTTCCCTGATGATTAATGATGTTGAGCATCTTTTCATGTGTCTATTGGCCATCTGGATGTCTTCTTTGGAGAAATGTCTGTTCCTATCTTCTGCCCATTTTTTAATTGTATTATTTGTGTTTTTTTTGGTGTTGAGTTGTATAAGTTCTTCATGTATCTTGGATACTAACCCTTTATTGGAGGTATCATTTCCAAATATCTTCTCCCATTCACTAGGCTGTCTCTTTTGTTTGGTTGATGGCTTCCTTTGCTGTGCAGAAGCTTTTTATTTTGAGGTAGTCCCAATAGTTTATTTTTGCTTTTATTTCCCTTACCTCAGGAAACAAATTTAGAAAAATGTTACTATGGCTGATGTCAGAGGAATCACTGCCTATGCTCTCTTCTAGAATTTTTATGGTTTCAGGTCTCACATTCAGGTCTTCAATCCATTTTGAGTTTTTGTGTGTAGTGACAGAAAGTGGTCCATTTTCATTCTTTTGCATGCAGCTGTACAGTTTTATCAACACCATTATTAAAGAGACTGTCTTTCCCCCATTATATATTCTTGCCTCCTTTGTTGAAGATTAATTGACCATATAAGCATGGGTCTATTTCTGGGTTTTCTATTCTGTTCCATTGATCTATGTGTGTATTTTTTCTTTTTTAATGAGGCTCCCAGCGTGGAGCCCAACTAAGGGCTTTAACTCACGACCCTGAGCCCAAGGCTTGAGTTGAAATCAAGAGTCAGACACTCCGGGCGCCTAGGTAGCTCAGTTGTTAAGTGTCTGCCTTCAGCTCAGGTCATGATCCTGGGGTCATGGGATCGAGCCCCGCATCAGGCTCCCTGCTCCGCGGGAAGCCTGCTTCTCCTCTCCCACTCCCCCTACCTGTGTTCCTGCTCTCGCTCTCTCTGTGAAATAAATAAATAAAATCTTAAAAAAAAAGAGTCAGACACTCAACTGACTAAGCCACCCAGGTGCCACTCTATGTGTCTATGTTTATGCCGGTATTATACTGTTTTGATTACTACTGCTTTGTAATATAACTTTAAGTCTGGGATTATGATACCTCCAGTTTTGTTTTTCAAGATTGCTTTGGCTATTCGAGGTCTTTCATGGTTCCAAATTTTAGGTTTGTTCTAGTTCTGTGAAAAAAGCTGTTGGTATTTTCATAGACATTGCATAAATATATAGACTGCTTTTGGTAGTATAGACATTTTAACAATATTTGTTCTTCTAACTCATGAGCGTGGAATGTCTTTCCCTTTCTTTGCATTGTCTTAAATTTCTTTCTTCAGTGTTTTATAGTTTTCAGAGTACACGTCTTTCACCTCTTTGGTTAAGTTTATTCCTAGAGGGCGCCTGGGTGGCTCAGTCGGTTAAGCGACTGCCTTCGGCTCAGGTCATGATCCTGGAGTCCCGGGATCAAGTCCCACATCGGGCTCCCAGCTCCGCGGGGAGTCTGCTTCTCCCTCTGACCCTCTTCCCCCTCGTGCTCTCTATCCCTCATTCTCTCTCTCTCAAATAAATAAATAAAATCTTAAAAAAAAAAGTTTATTCCTAGATATTTCATTGTTTTTGGTGCAATTGTAAATGGGACTGTTTCTTAATTTCTCTATCACATCATTAGTACTGTATAGGAATGCAACATATTTTTGATTTTGTATCCTGCAACTTTACTGAATTCATTTATCAGTTCTAGTTTTTTGATGGTCTTTAGGGTTTTCTATAGTTTCATGTCATCTGCAAATAGTGACAGTTTTACTTCTTCTTTACAAATCTAGATTCCTTTCATATCTTTTTCTTGTCTGATTGTTGTAGCTAGGACTTTCAGTACCATGTTGAATAAAAGTGGTAAGAGTAGACACGCTTGTCTTATTCCAGACCTTAGGGGAAAGCTCTCAGCTTCTCACTACTGCATATGATATTAGTTATGGGTTTCTCATAGACGGCCTTTATTATGTTTAGGTATGTTCCCTCTAACCTACTCTGTTGAAGGCTGTTACCATGAATGGATGTTGTACTTTGTAAAACGCTTTTTCTGTATCTACTGAAATGATTGTATGGTCTTTATCCTCTCTTGTGATGCTGAAATGTTCTTTTCTGAGCCTGTACCCTTGTTTGCACCAACACCTTCCCCTGCCCCCCTTTAAAACACTAAAGGCACCTCTTCTGTTTTGCTAAAGAGCAACGCATAAACCTGGAAGTGAGTCAGAATAGGAAAGGGCACTCAAATTTTTATGGCCCTAAGACTTAAGAGAGGCTGTTGAAATGATCATACGGTTTTTATCCTTCCTCTTATTGATGTGACACATCACAATGATTGTTTTATGAATACTGAACCACATTTACATCCTGGGAATAAATCCCGGTTGATCATGGTGTATGATTTTTTTAATGTATTGTTGGATTCAGTTTGCTAATTTTTTGTTGAAGATCTTTGCATCCACAGTCATGAGAGATATTAGCCTATAGTATTCCTTTTTTGTGGTATCTTTCTCTGGTTTTGATATCAGGGTGATAACTGGCCTCACAGAATAAATTTGGAAGTTTTCCTTCCTCTTGTATTTTTTTGTAATAGTTTGAGAAGAATAGGTATTAATTTCTTTAACTGATAGAATTCTCCTGTGAAGCTGTCTGCTCCTGGATGTTTGTTTTTTGGTAGTTTCCTGACTACTGATTCATTTCATTGCTGGTAATCAATCTGTTCAAATTTTCTATTTCTTCCTGCTTTAGTTTTTGTAGGTCACATGTTTCTCGGAACTTATCCATTTTTTCTAGGTTGTCCAATTAGGTTTTCATAATATTGTTATAATCGCTTGTATTTCTATGGTGTTGGTCGTTACTTCTCCTCTTTAGTGATTTTATTTGGATCCTCTCTCAATCTCCTTTTTTTTTAATGAGTCTTGCCATAAGTTTATCAGTTTTGTTGATATTTTCAAAGAACCAGCTCCTGGTTTCATTGATACATTCTAGTAGGGTTTTGTTGTTGTGGTGGTTGTTGCTGTTACTTTCTATATCATTTATATCTACTCTTAATTTTTATTATTTTTTTCCCTTTTACTGGGACTGGGTTTTTGCTTGTTCCTCTTTTTCTAGCTCCTTTAGGCATAAGGTTAGGTTGTTTTGAAGTTTTTCTTGCTTCTTGAGGTAGGCCTATATTGCAACAAACTTCTCTCTTAGCACCACTTTTGCTGCATTCCAAAGATTTGGGACTGTTGTGTTTTCATTTTCATTTGTTTCAAGTTTTGATTTCTTCTTTGATTTCTTGGTTGACCCATTCATTGTTTAGGAGCATATTATTTAACCTCCATGTATTTGTGTTCTTCCCAGATTTTTTTCTTGTGGTTGATTTCTAGTTTCATAGAATTGTGGCCAGAAAAGATACATGATATGACTTTGATTTTTTTGAATTTGTTGAGGGACTTGTTTTGTGGCCTAATATGTGATCTATTATGGAGAATGTTCCATATACACATTCTGCTGTTTTAGGATAGAATGTTTTGAACATGTCTGTTAAATCACTCTGGCCCAGTAGGTTATTCAAAGCCCGTTTCCTTGTTGAATTTCTATATGGATGATCTGTCCATCGATGTAAGTGGAGGGGTAAAGTCCCCTACTATTATTGTATTACTATCGATTATTTTATGTTTGTTATTAACTGTTTTATGTATGTTATGTATTAACTGTTTTATTCATGTTGGGTGCATTCAATAATCACTTTAAATGTAAATAAACTGAATTCTTGGGGCGCCTAGATGGCTCAGTTGGTTAAGTGTCTATCTTTGGCTCAGGTCATGATCCCAGGGTCCTGGGATCAAGCCCTGCATTGGGCTCCCTGCTCAGCGGGGAGTCTGCTTCTCCATCTCCCTCTGCCCCTCCCCTCTGCTCATGTTCTCTCTCTCTCAAATAAATAAATAAAATCTTAAAAAAAAATTCTCTGATCAAAAGTCATAGGGTGACTGAATGCATAAAAAAAGGAAGATGCCTACCTATGACCCAGCAATTGCACTACTAGGTATTTATCCAAAGGATACAAAAATGCTTATTTGAAGGGGTACATGCACTCCAATGTTTACAGCAGCACTATCAACAAGAGCCAAGGGGCACCGGGGTGGCTCAGTTGGTTAAGCATCTGCGTTCAGCTCAGGTCATGATCCCAGGATCCTGGGATCGAGTCCCGCATCAGGCTCCCTGCTCAGTGGGAAGTCTGCTTCTCCCTCTCCCTCTACCCCCTCCCCTCTGCTCATGCTCTCTCTCCCTCTCCCTCTCTCAAATAAATAAAATCTTAAAAAAAAATAGCCAAATTATGAAAAAGAGCCCAAATTTTATCAACTGATGAATGGATAAAGATGTTTTTTACATTACATATATATATATATATATATATGAACAGTATTACTCAGCCATCAAAAAGAATGAAATCTTGGGGCACCTAGGTGGCTCAGTCAGTTAAGCATCTGCCTCTGGCTCAGGTCATGATCTCAGAGTCCTGCAAATGAGCATGGCGTCAGGCTCCCTGCTCAGGTGGGAGTCTGTTTCTCCTTCTTCCTCTGCCCCTCCCCACTGCTCATGCACTCTCTCTCTCTCAAATAAATAAATAAAATCTTAAAAAAAAGAAAATGAGATCTTGCCATTTGCAACAATGTGGATGGAATTAGAGTGTATTATGCTAAGTGAAATAAGTCAGTCAGAGAAAGACAAATATCATATGATTTCCCTCATATGTGAGATTTAAGAAACAAAACAGATGAACATGGGAGAAAGGAAGGAAAAATAAACTAAGATAGAAACAGAGAAGGAGGGAAGCCATAAGAGACTCTTAACTGTAGAGAACAGAGGGTTGCTGTAGGGGAGAAGGGTATTGAGATGCACTAAATGGGTGATGGGCATTAAGGAGGGCACTTGTCGGGATGAGCAGTGGGTGTTATATGAAGTGATGAATCACTAAATTCTACTCCTGAGACCTCCCCCCCAAAAAAGCAAGACCCATTGAATGCTAATTAACTTCAGACCAAACACATATGTAAACCAAAAGTGAAGGGATAGAAAAAGACATGTCATGCAAGAGGAAAAAAAAAAGAAAGTTGGGATAGCACTACTTATATCATATAAAGTAGATTTTAATAATAAAACAATGATTGTAACACGGGATAAAGAAGGACATTACATAATGAAAAGGATAAATCCAGGAACAAGGTATAACAATGATAAGTGCCCATCATAGGCCCACCTAAATACACAAAGCAATGACTAACAGACATCAAGGGAGAAATTGATAGCAATACAATAATTAACACCTCACTCACATTAATGGATAGATCATCCACACAGAAAATCAATAAAGAAACAATGGCTTTGAATGACACATTAGACCAGATGGACTTAACAGTTAAGTACAGAACATTCCTTCCAAAAAGAGAATATTCTTTTAAAGTGCACATGGAACATTCTCCAGTATGGATCACACATTAGGTCACAAAATAAGTCTCAATAGATTTAAGAAGATTGAAATCCTATTGAGCAATGTTTCCAATCATAATTACATGAAACTAAATCAATTACAAGAAAAAAAACTGGACACAATACAAGCATGTGGTTGGAAAACAACATGCTACTAGACAACCAACAGGTTAACAAAGAAATCAAAGAGGAAATAAAAGAGAATACCTGGAAACAAATGAAAATAGAAACACAATGGTTCAAAATCTTTGGTACCCAGCAAAAATTGTTTTAAGACAGACGTTTATAGTAATAGAGACCTGCCTCTAGAAACAAGAAAACTCTCATAAACAATCTAATGTTACCTCTACAGAAACTAGAAAAAGAATGAACAAGAACCAAAGTTAGAAAAAGGAAAGAAATAATAAAGATCAGAGTAGAAATACATGAAATAGAGACTTAACAAAAAACAGAAAGAAAAGATTAGTGAAACTAACAGCTAGTTCTTTGAAAAGATAAATAAAATTGATAAACCTTAAGCCAGACTCATCAAGAAAAAAAGAGAACTCAAATAAAGAAAATCAGAAATGAAAGAGAAGTTACAGCCAACATTACAGAAATACAAAAGATTGTAAGAAACTACTATAAAAAATTATATGCCAATAAAGTGGATGAACTACAAGTGGATAAACTGCTAGAAATATACAATTTTCCAAGACTGAATCACGAAAATATAGAAAATCTGAACAAACCAGTGACTAATAATGAAATTGAATCAATAATCAAAACACAACCAAGAAAGAAAAGTCCAGGACTTGATGGCTTCACAGGTGAATTCTATGAAACACTAAAAGAAGAGTTAATACTTATCCTTCTCAAACTATTTTAAAAATATAGAAGAGGAAGAAATGCTTCCAAATGTATTCTATGAGGCCATCATTGTCCTGATACCAAAACTAAACAAAGATGCAATTTAGAAAAAAAAAAGGAAATTATAGGCCAATATCCCTGATGAACATAGATGCAAAAATACTCAACAAGATATTAGCAAACCATATTCAACAATACATTAAATGGTTCATTCACTATGATCAAGTGGGATTCATTCCAGGATAATAAGGACAGTTCAATATCCACAATTCAATCAACATGTTACACCACATTAACTAAATAAAGGATAAAAATCATATGATCATCTTAATAGATGCAGAAAAACATCTGATAAAATTCAACATCCATTCATGATAAAAACTTTCAATAAAATGGGTTTAGAGGGCAAATAATAAACATAATAAAGAACACATATTAAAAACCCGCAGCTAATGTCCTAGTCAATGGTGAAAAGTGGAAAGCTTTCCTCTAAGAGCAGGAACAAAATAAGGATGTCCATCCTCGCCACACTACTTACTCAACACGCTACTAAAGTCCTAGTCACAGCAATCAAACAAGAAAAAGAAATGAAATGCATCCAAATTGGTGAAAAAGTAAAATAGTCACGATTTACAGATGACATGATAGTATACATTGAAAACCCTAAAGACTCCACCAAAATATTAGAGTAAATAAATTCAGTAAAGGTGCAGGATACCAAATTAATATACAAAAATCTGCTCCATTTCTATACATTAATAAAGAAATAGCAGAAAGAGAAATTAAGAAAACAATCCCATTTGCAATTGCCTCAAAATGAATAAAATACCTAGGGATAAATTTAACCAAGGAGATTCAAGACCTGTACTTTGAAAACTGTAAGACACCAATGAAATAAACTGAAAACAACAAAACAAGTGGAAAGACATACCACACTCATAGACTGGAAGAATTAACATTGTTAAAATGTCCATACTACCCAAAGCAATCT
The DNA here is from genome assembly GCF_037043125.1 of Eumetopias jubatus. Taxonomy (NCBI): domain Eukaryota; kingdom Metazoa; phylum Chordata; class Mammalia; order Carnivora; family Otariidae; genus Eumetopias; species Eumetopias jubatus. Next base: position 39,608,766 of record NW_028274808.1, read on the forward strand.
ACAGACTCAATGTAATCCCTATGAAAATACCAACAGCATTTTTGGTGCATGTGTCTCAGTTGGTTAAGCATCTGACTCTTGGTTTCGGCTCAGGTCATGGTCTCATGGGTCATGAGAGCAAGCCCTGCATCAGGCTCTGCACTCAGTGGGGAGTCTGCTTGAAGATTCTCTCCCTCTGCCCCTCCTCCCACTTCGTCTCTGTCTCTCCTTCTCTCTAAAATAAATACATAAATCTTTGAAAAAAGAAAATACCAACAGCATCTCTCACAGAACTAGAACAAATAATCTTAAAATTTGTATGGAACAACAAAAGACCACCAATAGCCAAAGCACACTTGAGAAAGAACAAAAAAGCTGGAGGTATCACAATACCAGTTTTCAAGATATACTACAAAGCTATAGTAATCAATACAGTATGGTACCGACACAAAAGTAGATACATATGTCAATAGAACAGAGAGCCAGAAATAATCCCATGCTTATATGGCCAATTAATGTATAACAAAGGAAGCAAGAGTATACAATGCGGAAAAAAGACAGTCTCTTCATTAATGGTCTTGGGAAAACTGGACAGCTATATGCAAAATACTGAAACTGGACTTCCGTATACCATACACAAAAGTAAATTCAAAATGGATTAAAGACCTAAATTAGGACCTGAAACCATAAAACTCCTAGAAGAAAACATAGGAAGGATGTATGTATGTACGTATGTATGTATGTATTGGACAACAGTCTTAACAATATTTTTCTGGATCTGTCTCCGCAAGCAAGGGAGACAAAAGCAAAAATAAACTATTGAGACTGCATCAAACTAAAAAGCTTTTGCACACCAAAGGATACTATCAACAAGGTAATAAGGCAGTCTATTGAATAGAAGAAGATATTTGCAAATGATATATCCACTAAGGGGTTGATATCCAAAATATATAAGGAACTCATATAACTCAGCATCACAACACCCCCAAATAATCTGATTAATAAATGGTGAAAGGACCTGAATGACATTTTACCAAAGAAAACATCCAGATGGTCAAAAGACACCTGAAAAGATGCTCAGTGTCGCTAATCATCAGGGAAATGCATATCAAAACTACAACGAGTTATTACCTCACACCTATCTGAATAACTATTATCAAAAAGTCAAGAAATAACAAGTGTTGGCCAGAATGTGGAGAAAGGCAAATCTTTGTGCACTAATGGTGGGAATGTATATTGGTGGAAAATCAAATGGCAGTTTTAATTTTTAAAAAATTAAAAATAGAAATATCATATAATCTAGTTAATTCCTCTTCTGGGGAATTACCCAAAGAAAACAAAAACACCAATTCAAAAAGATATATGCACCCCTATATTTGTTGCAGCATTATTTACAATAGCCAAGATATGGAAACGACCTAAGTGTCCTTTGATAGATGAACTGTTAAGAAGATGTGATATATGTACACAATGGAATATTACTCAGCATAAGAAAGAATGAAATCTAAGAGGGGTAGAGAATGAAATCTCGCCATTCATGACATCGATGGACCTAGTTGGTATTACGTTAAGTGAAATAAGTCAGAGAAAGACAAAAACACCATATGATTTTACTTATATCTGGAATCTAAAAAACAAATGAGCAAACAAACAAAAAAACAAACAGAAGCAGACTAAGAAAACAAACCGATGGTTATAAGAGGGGAAGGGGATGGGCAAAATAGGTGAAAGGGATTAAGAGGTACAAACTCTCCTTTATAAAAGAAATAAATCACAAAGATGTTAAGTACAGCATAGGAAATACAGTGAATGATAATGTAATTTAATATGTTGACAGATGATAACTAACCTCACTTACTGTGGTAAGCATTTGATAAGGCATATAATTTTCGAATTACCATGTTGTATACCTAAAACTAATGTTGTATGTCAACTACAATTAAAAATAAAAATTAGGAAAAAAAAATCTACTCTAAAAAAAAAGAGAGAAGAAAAAACCCAACCTAAAATTTATGTTATTTCAATGGACCCCCAAATAGCTAAAACAATCTTGAAAAAGAGCAATGTTGTAGGACACACACTTTCTGATTTCAAAACTTACTACAAATCTATAGTAATCAAAATGGTATAAAGGGCAAACATATATACCAATGGAATAGAACACAGAGTCCAGAAATAAACTCAAATAAATGGTCAAGTTATTTCTGGTAAGGATGCCAAGACCCTTCAATGGGGGAAGAGTGGTCTTTTGAACAAATGCTACTGGGAAAACTGGATATCCACATGCAAAAGAATGAAGAAGGACCCTTACTTCCTACCACATACAAAAATTAACTCAAAATCAATCAAAGACCTAAACTTAAGAGCTAAAACTACAAAAATTTTAGAAGAAAACATAGGGGAAAATCTTTGTGACCTTAGATTTGGCAATGATTTCTTAAATATGACACCAACAACATAGCAACAAAAGAAAAAATAAATTGGACTTTATCAAAGTTAGAAACTTTGTGCATTAAAGGACACTACAAAGAGAGTAAAAAGATAACTCACAGAAGAAAACATCTGTAAATCAGTTGATAAGTGACTAATACCAGAATATATAAAGAACTCTCATAACTTTTGTTGTCAACTATACTTCAATGAAAAAAAAACTCTCACATGGGCACCTGGCTGGCTCAGTCCGCAGAGCAAGAGACTCTTGATCTCAGGGTCTTGAGTTCAAGCCCCACATTGGGTGTAGAGCCTACTAAAAAAACAAGCAAAAACTCTCATAATTCGAAAATAGAAAGCAAACACCCCAACTCAAAGATGGGCTAAGAACTCGAATAGACTTCTTCAAAGAAGACATACATATTGTCAGTAAGCATATGAAATGATCACATTCATTCATCATGAAATGCAAATCAAAACTCCACTGAGAGGGGTGCCTGGGTGGCTCAGCCCGTCAAGCGGCTGACTCTTGATTTCGGATCAGGTCATGATCTTGGGGTCCTGGGATCTGGCCTGCCCTCAGCGGGGAGTCTGCTTCTGGATTCTCTCTCCCTATTGCCCCTCCCCCTGCTTTCATGCATGCACGCTCTCTATAATAAATAAATCTTAAAAAAAAAAAACCTCCAATAAGATACTACCTCTCACCCATTTGGATGACAATTATAAAAAAATAGAAAGTAGCAAGTGTTGGCAAAGATACAGAAAAGTTGGAACCCCTGTGCACTGCAGGTGGGAATGTAAAATGGGCCAGCTGCTATGAAAAACAGAGTTTCCTCAAAAAGTTAAAAACAGAATTACCATATGATCCAGCAATTCCAATTCAAAGTGGGTATTTGTACACCAATGTTCACTGTCGTATCATTCCTAATAGCCAAAAGGTGGAACAACTCAAATGTCCATCAAAAACAAATGGATAAACAAAATGTGCTATATACATACAGTGGAATATTATTTAGCTGTAAGAAGGAATGCTATTCTGATACATGCTAGAATGTAGACAGACCTTGAAAGCATTATGCTAAGTGAAATAAGCCAGACACGAATGGACAAATATGATTCCATTTTATGAGGTACACAAAATTGACTAATTCACTGAGATAAATGGAAGGAGGGGGAATGGGAAGCTATTGTTTAATTGGTACAGTTTCTGTGTATTGTGTAAGACTGATGAATTACAATTGCCTTTTTAAATATAAAACTTTTGGTTTGGGGGCACCTGGGTGGCTCAGTCGTTAAGCATCTGCCTTTGGCTCAGGTCATGGTCCCAGGACCCTGGGATCGAGCCCTGCATCCGGCTCTCTGCTCAGTGAGGAGCCTGCTTCTCCCTCTCCCTCTGCCTATTGCTCTGCCTACTTGCGCTGTCAAATAAATAAATGAAATCTTAAAAAAGAAAACAAAAAAAAAAACCTTTCAGTTTGGGCTTCATATCTTTCCAGTCTGTGGGGAAAACACTTTTATTATACAAGTAATAAATATCCATAGCAGGAAAATTAGAAAAATAAAAGAAAAAAATTTTAAATAAAATTAATTTTATCAAAAATAATTTTTAAACAGTATGGTTTACTTGACTTATGGTTTTGTGATGTGTCTTTCAATCATCAGTTCTCACTCAACAATTTATCATGGATACTTCCACACGATAAAGTTATATCTGCGTCTCATTCTTTTTTTTTTAATTTTTTTATTAAATTGAATGGGAGATAAAGTAGGATAAATGGAGGCAGGTTATAAATAGGTATATACATCAGAGTTCATTCAGTTAATATTTATTGAATGCTGGGGCGCCTGGGTGGCTCAGATGGTTAAGCGTCTGCCTTTGGCTCAGGTCATGATCCCAGGGTCCTGGGACCAAGCCCCACATCGGGCTCCTGGCTCAGCAGGGAGTCTGCTTCTCCCTCTCCCTCTGCCTCTCCCACTGCTCATGCTCTCTCTCTCTCTGAATCTCTGTGTCTCAAATGAATAAATAAAATCTTTAAAAAAAATTAAAAAAAAATATTTATTGAATGCTTACTGTGTGCCAGGCCCTCTTCTAGGCTCTGAGGATATATCCACGAACAAACCAGATAAAAATTTCTCCCCTTGTGGAGTTCACACGAGATCTATCTCATTCTTAATAAAGAGCAGATACTCATGCCTAGTCATGACTCATTTTTTAAACAGCTTTATTGAAATATAATTCACATATCACACAATTTACCCATTCAAAATTTACAATTCAATGGTTTTTAGCATATTCACACATATATGTAACCAGCACAATTTTAGAATATTTCCATTAACTCAAAAGGAAACTCTGTACCCCTTAGCTATAATTCCCTATATCCTGATCTTCCACTCCAGTCCACTAATCTGCTTCCTGTCTCTACAGAGTTCCCTACTTTGGACATTCATATGAACAGACTCATATATGTGGCCTTATCTGACTTACTTCACTTAGCATAATGTTTTAAAGTTTCATCTATGATGTAGCATGTGTCAGTATGTTATTCTTTTTTATTGCTGAAAAATATTCCATTCTGTGTATATGTCACATTTGTTTATCCATTCATTTGTTGATGGATATTTGGGCTGTTTCCACTTTTTGGCTATTATTAATAATGCTGCCACGAACATTCTTGTATAAGTGTTGTTTTTTTTGTTTGGTTTGGTTTTTTTAGAGAGGATGGGGGGAGGGACAGAGGGGGAGGGTGAAGAGAATCTTAAGCAGGTTCCACACCCAGCATGGAACCTGATGCGAGGCTCAATCTCACAAGCCTGAGATCATGACCTGAGCCGAAATCAAGAGTTAGACAACTGACTGAGCCACCCAGGAACCCCTCTTTTACGAGTTTTTGTGTGGAGATGTGTTTCCATTTCTCATGGGTGTATATATATATATACACCTAGGAGTGAAACTGCTACATTACATGGTAACTCTATATTTCATCATTTGAGGAACTGAGAGTTTTCCAAAGAGGTTGTATCATTTTAGATCTCCACTATCAGTGTGTGAGGATTCCAATCTTCTCACATCCTCAACAACTATTATTATTTGACTTTTTGATTGGAACCATTCTGGTGGTATGAAATTGTATCTTACTGTGATTTTGATTTGCATTTCTCTGATGATTAACAATGTCAAGCATAGTTATGTTCCTATTGGCCATTTGCGTATCTTCTTTGAAGGAATGTGTATTCACATTCTTTGGCTATTAATTGCATTATTTGGCTTTTTATTACTGAGTTCTGAGGTCCTTATATATTCTAGATACATGTACTGTATAGATAGGGGTGCCCGGGTTGGCTCAGTTGGTTAAATGTCCAACCCCATCTCAGCTCAGGTCTTGATCTCGGGGTCATGAGTTCAAACCCCATGCTGGGTGTGGAACCTACTTAAAAACAAAAAACAAGTACTGTATAGATATATGATTTGAAATATTTTCTCCCATTCTACAGGTTGCCTTTTCATTTTTTTTGTTGTTGTTTTGTTTTAAAGATTTTTACTTTATTTCACAGAGAGAGAGAGAGAGCACAAGCAGGGGAATGGGCAGAGGGAGAAGCAGACACCCACTGAGCAGGGAGGCCGATGTGAGGCTTGATCCCAGGATCCTGAGATCATGACCTGAGTGGAAGGCAGATGCTCAACCAACTGGGCCACCCAGGGTGCCCCTGCCTTTTCATTTTCTTGATGATGTCCTTTGAAAGCATGCAAGTTGGAATTTTTAATATATTTTATTTATTTATTTGAGAGAGACAGAGACAGTGAGAGAGAGCACAGGTGGGAAGGAGCAGGAGAAGCAGACTCCCCACTGAGCAGGGAGCCCGATGTGGGGCTCCATCCCAGGATCCTGGGATCATGACCTGAGCTGAAGCAGACGCTTAATGACTAAGCCACCCAGGTGCATGCAAGTTGGGAATTTTGATGAAGTCCAGTTTATCTATGTTTTTCTTTCGTTGCTCGTATTTTGTGTCATATCTAAGAATTTTGATGTTTAAAAATCTTTTCTATAATTTTATAGCAAGCTCATACTATTTGTAATTTTTGAAATTAATCTTTTTTGTATTTTATACTTTTTTCTATTTCTGTTTTCAATGATACATACATATATGTAAAATTTTATTTATCTCCATGTGTTAACACTTAAATTTCTAGTTTATATCCTAGTCTCTACGTAATGATATATAAACACCTGAAGCCTTTAATATTATTCCTGATTCTAAAACAGTAGTTTTAACTTTAATCTTAATTCCCTCCATTCTGTCCAACTTTTTTTTTGCCTGTTTTCTAGTTAAAGAGTGAAAATATCTTGTACTTATTATCTATATCACCTACAAATTGAGGGATTCGATTATGAAAATTACCTTCTTAAACTATGATACTTCCATATAAAATATTAATATTTTATTCAAAATATGGTATTTCAATTTTATCTCATGAGACCGCTGATGACAAGAACATATATCATAGCATTTAGACCCTAATGAAAAATAAAATACCTTAGTAAATATACAATTGATGCGAGAAACAAAGGCCGAAGAAAAAATTAAATTCCCTACTGCCCACAGCTCATTGACAAGTCCTTGAAACAGGTAGAGTGACCTTCCTCTAGGAACTCAGCTGCCTCAGTGTTGACACTTTGCGAAGGGCAAAAGGCAATCTTAGCTTAACATTATCCTGACCCCACAGGGTCCTGCAAGTCTACTTTAACATATAAAAATCTGCCTCCGGCTCGGGTCATGATCCTAGGGTTCTGGGATCGGGCCCCGCATTGGGCATCGGGCTCCCTGCTCCGTGGGAAGCCTGCTTCTCCCTCTCCGGCTCCCCCTGCTTGTGTTCCCTATCTCGCTGTGTCTCTCTCTGTCAAATAAACAAAATCTTTAAAAAAAAAAAATTCCTTTGGAAATTTCCTTTATCTCTACCCCCAACCCCACCCCAAGATATATGTTAGCAATCATCCTCCGCGAATATGGCCCACTGATATATATCTGAAGGGTCTCATGACTAACATTTTATTAGACAGTAATAAATGACTTTTTCCTAACAATATTTAGCCCCCTCAAGTTCCTGGAAACCTTGCTTCCAAAATTCCTTAGAGGGGCGCCTGGGTGGCTCAGTCAGTTAAGTGTCTGACTCTTGGTTTCAGTTCAGGTCAGGATCTCAGGATCTTGAGATTGAGACCCGTGTAATGCTCCGCATTCAGCGGGGATTCTGCTTCTCTCCTTCTCCCTCTGTCCCTGGCCACCCCCCCACCTTTCTCTAAAATAAATAAATCTTAAAAAAGAAAATTCTTTAGAGACTTATGCTATCCCTAACCCCTCCCAGCTTGAAAGTATATCATCAGTCACCTGTCCCAACCCCAGTGCAGCTCTTTCTGCCCACAGATCCTGTCCCCATTCTTTAATAAAACCTCCTTTTTGCACTGAAGACATCTCAAGAATTTTTTCTTGGCTGTAGGCTCCAAACTCCAACATTTCCACATCACAGTTGAGCTCTATTACTCACTCACTTTTTTAAATGAAGTATTAAAAATTACTAGAAGTAGTCAGAAAGCAGTGACCCTTGAAAATATACATTATTTCAATTCTTTTGTCCTTTAGTCTCACCTGAAAAGTGCATATACCAGGGTAGCAATCAAAGCGAAACTGACCACAACTGCCACAAGCACTTGGTCACTTACTCCTTCTATGACTGAATCATCATCCAATTTCAAACTTTGAACTTCACCTTGATATTTGGCCATTCCAAGTCTAAAAGATAAATAAACAAAGGTTACAAATGACACAGTGAAAATAAGATATACTAATCAAAACCACATAAACACACTAACTTCTAATGTATACTATTTTTTTAAAGCACCCACTTAAGGAAAGTTGCATTAAGTACAACTCTAGTGGGGATTCTCCCATTATTGAGTTCTTTAAAATCTGCCAGACACATTATTTTGAGGAGTACAAAATTTTATCTCCTTTAAGGTAAACGATTACTGTAATTTATCATCTATTTACATTTTTTAAAACAAGTTTTTAAAAAATACCCTTTCTTCTTCAAGCTCTGTTCCTTTAATCTTAAGGAAAAAAAAGACATTCCTGATGGTCAACTGCTCTTCTCATTCTTATATACCAAATCAATTCTCCCAGTGAATCAGATCCCTCTTCACCCTCACAGCACTGAAAGTGTCCTGGAATGTACCAAGAATGAATAGGGAAGGCAATATATTTTCTTCTTCTGTAAATATTCCTGTATTATCTAGTGTACTGTTCTGTACACAGTAGGACCTAATAATATATGTTTAAATATAAATGACTTACTTATAATGTTAGTAATTTGAAAAGAAAAATACATTTAGGCTATAGGACATTTATATCTATACCAAGATTAGTTGAATTAATGAAAATTCTGGTGCTTGAAAAACTATTGGCTTCACCTGGAACTAAGCTCAGCTTATGGTTCAGAATTCTTTGAACTGCCTGGAATAAGGGATCACTCTGAGGCTGCATTTCCTTATGAAGAGAAAAGGGAGGATATGAAATTCTCCTTCCCATACACTAAGCTTGAGAAAAATGGCAATACCCAATTTCTATAGGTATGAAGGGAAATAACCCAGCCACATCAGAATCCAAGTATCACAGGTAATTCATATTTTTTATATTGCAAAACAGAAAAATTTAGTCTCATAAGACACCTAAAGAAAAATAAAGGAAATACTTAAACATATGACTACTCATAATTAAAATAAAATTCTGTATCTATGTAACTTATTGCACTGAAAAGTTTTATTCATTAATCTAGCGAGTCTCTGTTAAGAGGAAACTTTGTGAAAGTCTAACACCTTTGAAAGAATCTGTATTGGCTGCTAATAAGGAAATTACCTTATGGAAGAAACCTAAGCAAACAAACAGATCAAAGCCAATTTCCATCTTTACACATAGTGATAGCCTAATATATCAGGAACTTTCTAATGATAGGTTTCAAATAACCATTACGAAGACCACACACCAGGAAACTCAGAGAAGCAGCTCTAACTTCATTATTTTCATTCAAAAGAATAGTCAAACGAACTGCCAACTGAAACTGAACAAACAGCCTGAAATAATCTAGGGGTGGGCCGTGTAGTAAATTTAGGTGTTTCTTTTACCAGGTTTCCTCTGTTTCTTTTTTTTTAAAGATTTTATTTTTTAAGTACTCTCTAAACCAACGTGGAGCTGAAACCCACAACCCCAAGATCAAGAGTTTTAGGCTCCAATGACTAAGCCAGCCAGGAGCCCCAGGTTTCTCTTTTAAAGTTGGAGATGCTTTGTACAGCTGTCAAAAGTCCTAAGGGCAGTGAGAACTACTTGCAGCTGCACAAAAGATAACCAGAATCTTATCCCCTTGTGTCAAGAATTCCAGTCTCTACTGAATCTCGTTACTTCAGAGTTGTGACGATTTTTCCCAGTGGTATAAATTTAGGCAGTTTACTACTGAAGTGGAGCAGAATTTGTCACCCCAAAGTAATGACTTTTTGTTTTTAAAAAATAACCTAAAGTCATTCTTAAAACAGCAAAGGAAAAGTTCTGAAACCCAAGCAGACCTTACCCTTCTGTAAAAGAGACATTTACAAGGGAAATCTCCATTTGTAAAGGTATCTCTCTCTCAGTACCAGAAGAGGAGGACTAAATTCCTAGAGACTGTTATGAATGGAGAAGGCATGGACTTAAATCTGCATAACTTTACCCTTGTTTACTGTGCTTTTCCTGGTAACTTCCCATAACCGTGTCCCCCCACCCCCAACATCTTTCTTTTGTCTTACCTGAAGGTGGTTTTTAATGTGACCGCTTGGGCCATTTTGGAGTTACTCAGTTTTCCTGGGTACCTCCCATGTACCCGGGAAGTATACAAACGATTAAGCTTCTGTTTTTTTCTTGTTAATGTCTTTTATTACAGGGGAGTCTCGGCCAAGAACCTAATAGGGTAGGGTGATATTTTTTCTCCCCCAGACTCCTTTGTGTATTTTTTAATGGATTACATTTGTTTCTGTGTCCTTCCAAGTGTAATTAATGGTAATGTGAGTAAATTCCACTGTACAAATTATGTTTTTTCATTCTGCTGTATATTTAACTTCTTTGCAAATAAGATATTGCTTATGATATTGCTTCAAGCACAGTTCCAAGAGCTCAGAGATCCAGGATGCTCTAAGTATTGCAGAGCCATATAATGTTATTTGCATCATTTTATAGAAGTTCCCAATGTTATTGAAATGAAGAGTTATTTTTTACTTCCACAAATTCTGGTATCCCGAAAGAAAGTGTTTGGGCGGGGAGGGGGAAGAGGCTGCTGATAAATTTCTGAGAGGAACAGAGAGGTCAGGTGCATTTTCCTGTCACTTGGAAACCCCAGCTAAACACAGAGCTCTCACACAGGCAACTACTAATGACTGACCTCGTTGGGGGCTTCCAATAGCTCAACTTCCACTAGTAGTTTTTCTTATAATCATAGTTTTTAAAATGGAACTGTAGGAGTTAATAGCTCAAAAATTGGGTAAGATGCTGATCTAAGATTACAGAGGATAAACGATAAAAAGAAAATTTTCTACTTGAGACGACATAATACCTCAATCTTGAAAAGTCAGTCTTTTCAATCTGAACTTCAGTTCTCCAAATTGTGCATTACACAGTCAGGTCTTGTCTAGACCAGAACAGTGCTGATGGTTTTGCCCAATAGCACTGGCTCTCAACTCAAGCCTGCTTGGACATTAACAGCCCAGATTTTAGTTCCAGTTCTACTACCACATCTGTGTCCTCGCTTAATCTCTAAGGACTTTCATTTTCTGCAAAATGTAAAAACTGGGCTTGAGGATTTTTTAAGTTCCTTCCCCCATTACAAATATGAAAGTAAGAGTCACCAGGACTTCATTTTTACTATCTGAGATTCACAGAAACAAAACACCACAGATCTTGGAAACTGTGTGGTGTAACTGATAGAAGGCTGAAGTGAACTGGTTTCTAGCTTTGATTTGCTATTAACTAGCTAAGCCTTATTGAGGAGTAGCTTAGTATGTCAGAGAACCGTAAGCTTTGGAGGCAGACAACTGTGTACTTATGTAGTTTGCATCTCAGCTTCTTCATATGTAAAATACATAAAATTAATTTTAACCAAATGCCCACTTTTAAGTAACCTCCACACCCAATGTGGGCTCGAACTCACAACACCGAGATCAAGAGTCGCATGCTCTACCTAATAAGCCAGCCAGGAACCCCTCAAATGCCCATTTGTTTGACCAAAAAAAAAAAAAAAAAAAAGCTCTTTGTTTTATGGAGATTATAACGAGATAATGGAGGTAGAGTATTTAGTATATTGCTTGGCACATCATATAGGCTCTCAGTAAATGGAAGCTATAATATTTTGATTACTAATTTTTTATAGATTTTATTTTTTAAAGTAATCTCTACACCCAACGTGGGCCTCAAACTTACAACCCCAAGATCAAGAGTCACATGCCCAACAAACTGAGCCAGCCAGGCACCTCTTGATTACTATTAGTAACAACTGTCAAGAACCATTATAAAACTTAGCTGTGCCTTCCCCATTGCTGCACTTTGTTGCATCTCAAATTCTCTTTAATCAAAGCTCTAAGTAGGTATTCCCTGGGAAGACAGCATAAACTTGGGAACACTGCCACGCAGGACACTACCGTGTTTATTTAAATCTGATAAACACCTTTAAAAATAAATAAATAAGTCTGATAAACAGCTATAGATGAGAACTAGTCTCCAACTAACTACAGTAAGGAGATGGCTATGACAAGTTGCACTCACCTCTCTCTTTGGTCTTTTCCAAAACTTTCAGAAAAAAAATAAAGAATAAGGGAAATATAGAAATTCCATAACTTCCAAAGGAGAAACTCAGTTGTTTTACCCAAGTTCACGTAAAACCGGATGATCACATGACTTCCGCAATTACATCCAAGAAGCTTTTAATATAATTTCTTTCATTGAGGGTAATTGGAGCCACAAATGAAATCTCAAGAACACTGCAGTATCATACATAAATGCACTGTGAGTGAGCAGTCAAGACTGAAAAAGGAGGCTTAGGTCAATTGTGTCAAAGCCTCGAAAACCTGAACAGCTGGAGTGAAGGGGTTCACTACACCACAGTCCCTCCAGAAAAGGCTAGCATCTTGTTCTTCACTTCCAAAGACAAGCTGCAGGTGAGTCAGGCTTAAGTCAATGTAACATGTACTTACTGATTTTACGTTCCTAACAAGGGTAATGTCATTAAAGTGCTAGGGGTTCTACAGAAACAACCTAGTATGGAATGTAGGAACTCTGGTTTGACAAATCCAGAAGCACCAACAGAGGAAACAAAGGCAGGTGAGACACATTTATCATTTCTAAAAATTTCTCTGCCCTTGGTGGAGGGAAGAATATAATTTTTTAAAAAGACCACTGAGAAGACTCTAGGTAAGATTCTTTTACATTTACAAAATGATACATTCAACACATGTGAACTGTTAATTGGTACTCAGTAACGCATCGTTAAAAACTCACTCCAATTCCGAATGCTCAATGACAAAACCTACTCCTAATGGGAAAAGGGGGGCTCCAGGAACTCGCAAACCAAAGTAAAGATGTGCTCTAGGAAGTTAAGTTTGCTGCACTCCAGATAAGTTTGGCATTAACTGGTAAAGTTATGTATACGCTATGATTCAACGATTCTCCTAGGACTCCAACGTATGTATCCTAAAGAAACCCCCTACACATCTGCACTAGTATCCAGGTTTAAGAATGCTTACAGCACTGTTTTTAGTAGCCCCAAACTGGAACAAAATGTCCATTAACAGAATGGATACGCTATTATAATCATACAATGGAATACTAGACAGCAATGAAAATTACCTACAGATACACACAAATTTACTATCAATTCAAAGCCATAAAATACACTGATTCCATTCATAAAAGTTCAAAAACAAGCAAAGTAAAACTATATTGTTTAGGCATGCATATACAGACAGTAAAGCTATAAGAAAAGCAGGAAAGTATCATAAAAGTCAGTCTAGAGAGGGAATTGTTCTCAGGAAGGAACACTAGGTGTGGGTAGAACTCGAGGTATGGGCAGTGTTTTTTTGTTTTTATCTGGGTGTTTATTATTCTTTAACCATGTACGTTGTATGCACTTTTCTGCATATGTTATAGCATATAAAAATATATTGGTATTCCTGCAGAAATCCACGCCTCTAAAAAGGTGGGTGCTCGCTGGCGGACCATCCACCAAGCCATTAAACACGAAGGCCAACCCCCAGCTCTGCACTAGGAGAAACAGGCCCTAGAACTGCCGAGGTCCTCACGGACTAACAACTGGCGCACACCCTCTCCCTACTTAAGTAGCCGAAGTTTTCAGGGAGTCGACGCTCACCCACGACCCAGGAAGGAACGGCCGGCTCTCCTCACCCGGCCAAGCACCTAGAATCACGAGACGCCCGCCACGTCGGCCCTTCCACCGCCTCCGGAATTCCGGGCGGGAGCTGGGCGACTCTGGGGCTTAGCCCGGGGCTTCCTGAAGGAAGGCGGAGCCTCGGGGTCAGAAGCAGCGACTCCCCCCGCCGCGAAGCCCGAAAGGTACCCCGGGGCAGTCCCGCCCACGCCGGAGCCCTGCCGGCAGCTCCCGCGGGCCCGGATCCGGGTGGGCGTGGCCGGCCGCGGGCCGGCGACTGGGAGGGGGAGGGGGCGCGTACCTCTCCACCGTAGAGGATACCTCGCCAATTCCCGGTGACTGAGAATAGAGATTATTTCCGGGCACGGCCCCCGCCACCCCTCCCGGGCAACCACTAGCTGTCTCTTTTTTTAATTTGGAGTGCGGACACTGGCGCACGCGCACTGCCGAGCTTCCGTGAGCGTTCGAGCGGACAGGCGTGTGGACCCGCCGCCGCCGCCGCCGCCACCACCACCGCCAGGGCCGGGCGCGTGCGCGCGGCGACACGCAGTGGGCCGGCGTCGGGGCGCGCGCGGGCGGCGGGGAGGCGGGCCGGCCGGAGCGCGATTGTGCGCAGTGGCTCGTCCGCCGCCGCTCTGGCCAGGCCCGTCGCTCTCGGGAGGAGGGGTGGGGGGGGCTGGAGGCGGGGACGCGGGGCTGCGGGCGTGGCCGGGGGCGCGCGCGGCGGGCGCGCGGTCCCGCGTGAAAGGAGGAGGGGCAGCGGGGGTGACTGTGCGAGAGCCGCTGGCAGCGCCGGGGCGGTAGTCGGCGGCCCGGGCCCGAGGAGAAGGTGGGCCAGAGGCTAGGTCAGCTGCCCGGACCCTCCGACGCAGCCCCAAACCGAGCGGCAGCGGTTTCTGGTGAGGTGGGGAGGCGCTGCCAAGCCCCAGCTAGTGAAGATGTTCAACGTGGAGTCGGTGGAGCGGGTGGAGCTGTGCGAGAGCCTTCTCACTTGGGTATGTGATGACTGGCGGGTCGGGGGAAGACCCCCTCCCCCAGGCCTCCTTTCCGGGATCCCCCACGCTTGTCGCGGGGGGCGAGCGCCGAGGGCGGCGGTGCCGTCACATCCGGGGCCTGGGGCGGGCGGAGCCGGGGGACGCCGGTGCGGGCCGCGTCTACCCTAGCTGCCTAGCCGGGCGGGGGGCGGCGGGGAGCGGCCGGGCGCGAGGGGGGCTCGGCCCCAGGTCGGGGGGAAACTTGCCAGGCTTGAGGTGTTGGCTGCCCTCCGAGGGGAAACCGGCCCGGTGGAGCTTAATGATGGGGTGCAGGCGGCACTGTGATTAGGATTGTTGTTTGCAGCTGATGAGGCGCTGGCGCTTCCCTCTCGCGCTGCCAGGGACACCAAAGCGTTGGCTGTCTCTGCGCCCGGCGCAGCCGGTAGAGGCACTCGGGACCCCTGGTTACGACGTTCCTCGCCTTTGTTGTAGCATTCGCGGAGGACTGAGGGTAGCCCCTTGACGGATGAGCCAGGCCCCCTGGAAGAGAAAAGTACTTTGAAGGGAGGGTAGGAAAAATACGAAAAGGCACCCAGAGACGGTATTTAAAATGCGAGATGCCTTCAGAGATTAGAAAGTAAGCGGTATATGTATACCTTATTAAAGGTATAAATATAAAAACAAATCTGGAAGATATGTGGGAATCACTAATGGACGTCGACAATTTGGGGCGACGTTGTGGGCTTCTAATCTTAAAGTTATTGAAATTGTCACGTTTTAAAGTAAATACCTGTTTAGTTCTAATGCTAATAATTGTGCCTTTAGCAGCCTCTTCGAGAGCCGGACCTAAAACCCAGGCTGTGTTTCACAAACCTTGATGTCAGTTTTTTGGGGGGTGGGGGCGTGTGTGTTTTTATGTATAGAGGTCTGCAGAGCCAGGAGATAAACCTAGTGCTTTTTCTGGGAGTTTTACTCACTGCTAAAAATGTTAAATGTCATTTCTAGAATAAGACACTAATTATATTTATTGAGGTGACTACAGCATTTGGATTAATGTTAAAAGTAAGATACAGATGTCAAAGAAATTCTGTTCAGTGGTGCCTTGATTTATAAGTTCAGATCCCTAAAATACGGATGTCACTTTCCTGTGTGGGGGCACTTCCATGGAAAGGTTAGACAAGCATTGCCTTAGGTAGGTTGTAACACAGGTAGTGTAAATACTGAGTTTTGTGGTTTTTTTTTTTTAGATTTTATTTATTTATTTGAGAGAGCGAGAGAGCGAACACCAGAGGGAGAGGGAGAAGCAGACTCCCCTGATGAGCTGGGAGCCCCACACGGAGCTCCTTCCAAGGACCCTGAGATCATGACCTGAGCTGAAAGCAGATGCTTAACCGACTGGGCCACCCAGGCGCCCCTACTCTGAGATTTTCATAATGTGTTCTCTGTCAGGAATCAAATTATGTCTTCCGAAACAATATATATACTGGTAGGGCTTGATATATTCTGTAACTTTTATGTTAGGCTATTCTTGGGATTTCGGGGTGTTTTTGTTTTTTGCAATAATATATAGTTAATACACAGCTTACAAATATAGTGGATTCCAACTTCAGATGAGAAGATGGGTTTCACTATATTTTAGAGAACAAAAACTGCTAAGCTGCATAATGTGGCCAAGGCAGGGGAGAGATAAAGGAAAAGAATGAACACATTCTTTGATACTGCGGAGGGAATAGATTTGGCAGAGGTTGTAAAAACAGAAGATTGAGGATCTTAAGGTGTGCCTTTTGAGTCTGTACAAGTTAAGTTCCTCAATGCTAGAAAAAGGCAGTAGGGCAAAGATGAGGAAGCTAACTGAATCTGAAGTAGGGCTGCATTGTTTAAAGTCTAGAAAGACAAGTCTTAAAAACGGGTGTATTTGAAGGGCATCTGCAAAAAGATGGTGATCATTGCAGTTATTTGAGAAATGCTAATAAAAATATAGAGGAAGAGTCTTAGAGGGAAGTTTGAAGGGATACTAAGAGAAGCACACAGTATGAGAGCATCTATTTAGAATCTGGTAAATGTCAAGAAAACAGAAAATCCAGATTATCAGATATGGAGAGAGGTCAGGGAATATGGTGTTGTAGAAAAGGATTTTTGAAATGTCACAAGGAAAATTTCTGGAGAAAAGATTAGTGATTTGAGGGCAGAGTCTACACAAAGATGTACAATTCTAAGATTTGGAAACATTTTAAAACCTTATGCATTGAAATGTTTCAAAATAGAGTTAAATGCTGGCTTCTCTTTAAGTTGTCATAAAAAGCAGAATAAATGTTTATGCAGAAAATGAAGTAACTGAGTGTACGTTTAGTCTAGTAATTCCCCTCATATCTGGAGACCAGCTTATGCTGAAAACAATTCCAAAACCAAGTGTGGGGGAAAAAATGTATGCAATACACTCCAAAGTGAAACCCATTGGCGCATCTGGCTGGCTCAGTCAGTAGAACATGTGACTCTCAGTCTCAGGGCAGTGAGTTCAAGCCCCGCAGTTGGCATGGAACCTACTTAAAAAGACAAGACTCCCATATGGACTAATTTACTCTGCATAAACTTATAGCCACATGTGGGTTCTGTGCACACAGAAGGTTAGGAGGTAACTGCAACACTCCGGCAAGGTACAGACAGCTGCCGGTGACCTAGAAGATCCAAGAACTGAAAGCTAAGCCCTGCGTGATTCATTCTCTGAGCTGACAGCCTTACAGAATTCAAGAACCTCCATGCTCAATTATTTAAGATCATAACTATCATCTTGAATATCAAAAGTTTATTTTCACTACATAGCATTTAGTACTAGATAAGAGGTAGATAGTACACTTTAGAAATTCTTTCACTAGGAATAGTTAAAATAATAAAACCTCAGGCACCTAAAAGGGATGACTATTAGTCACCTATCCAGAATTCATTTCTGTGGACATTGAATTGCATTAAATGCTGGATAAATTGCTATTGTATCAGAGCACCTGCTAGCCCAAGAATCAAATGTTCCAAATTTTTGTTGAAAGAGGAATACTTAGGAGAAGACAGTATCCTACTGGTGGAAAACACCTTAAGCTTAAATTCCAAATCAGAGTTTATGCAGCAAGCAAGTTCAGCAGGATGTGCTTGAAAATTTCCACTCTACCTCCTCTCCCCACCCTCTGAGTCAAATTGTGTTCTTACCTGTTAAAGAAATCTGCCCTGCCTATTATACCTGTCAAGCCTAATTTCTTGAACTTTACATGAAAAGATTGTTCTTTCTTAGGTTTTAGAGACTGAAAAACCAGAAAGAGTCTGGGATGCTACCGGTTAATGGCAAGAAGTTAAGTGGGAAAAGAATCCTCACATAGGCTAAGTACATTTCTTCTGGGAAACCCAGCAAGATTAGCATACCCTTGTAATTTTCATATTACCTAACAGCCAATAAAATGTGTACTAGTGTATAGACTTGGGGAAGGTATCATTTTTGTGATGGTATCTCCCACCTTCCATTCTCTCTGCCTAACTCCATTCTACCAACAATTTTTGTTCTGTGATGGAGGAATAATCAGTGTATAGAAGTTAAAGCACATTTTTTAAAAGCATTATTTTTCTTTTTTAAAAATTGAGGGTGAATATAAAATGGTAGATAAGAGCATAGGTTCTGACATTTGAACCTGCGTTCAAATCCTATTTTTGTTTCATACTCAGTATGGGTGACTTTATCTCTGTTTCAGTTGCATTCATTCAGGTGGTTCTTACGCTTTGGTATTGATTAGCATTGTTAGAGCATTAAAACACTGATTGCTAGGCCCCATGTCCAGAGTTTGTAATTCAGTAGGTCTGGGCTAGGGCCTGAGATTCTGATTGCTAACAAGTTTCCAGAGGATGCAATAGTTAGTGGCTTGGGGACCGCATACCTTGAGAACCACTGCTCTTGAGCAGGGATTTTTAATTTTAGCATTATTGACGTTTGGGGTTGGAGAATTCTTTGTGGCAGTGCCCTGTGCATTGTAGGACATTAAAAATAGCATCCCTGGCCTCTACCTACTAGATGCCAATAGCACACACCTATTTGTTAAAACCAGAAATGTCTCAGGGAGCAAAATCACCCCTGGTTGAGAACTGCTGTGGCGATACTAATTCCAGGTGATCCCATGCTTTACTTTTATCATGCTTTTGTGGGGGGAGGGTGAGATGGAGTTGGGTGATGTTAATAGAGTTTCTTGGAATTGAAAGAGGTTATGACCTTTTAGGTAGGATTTCACACCTTAATGCACTTAGGTGTATTTATCTTTAAATTCTACCCTACTGCTATCCGGACACATCTTGTTAGATATTAACTCGGAGTTGAGGAGAACTGGTGTATGATAGTTTTTTTTTTTTAATTAAAATATAATTCACATACCATAAAATTCATTCTTTTATTTTTTTCTTTAGAATTCTTTTATTTATTTATTTTTTAAGATTATGTTTATTTGACGGTGCACGGGGAGCGGGACTCAATCCCAGGACCCTAGGATCATGACCTGAACCAAAGGCAGATGCTTAATTGACTGAGCCGCCCAGGCACCCCAAAATTCATTCTTTTAAAGTGTACAATTCAGTGATTTGTAGTATGATCACAAGGTTGTTCAACCATCACCACTATCTAACACCCAAAAACATTTTTATCATCCCAAAAGGAAACTCCATAAAGCTAGATTTTCTTTGGGACCTGCTTTACTTTTATTTCAAGCACAGGTGGACATCATGTAGCCTTCATGATCAAGTATTTATTTACCTTAAGAGCCAATACAGAGAAAGTAATTGTTTAGAAGCCACATTTTAAAAATCAGAATGAAGATCGCTTTTTCTAAGTCCTAATAGAGAAATAGAATTTTAGTACTAAATTACATTATTGAAAAATTACTTGCTTTATTGATGTTTTTTTCTTCTAATTGGCCAGAGACAGTTTCCTAATCTGCTTTGGATCAGAGGGTTCCAAATGCCCAACCCGTGTCCCACCACATAATTATTTGATGAGCTTGTTAAAAGTCGATTCCCAGCCTTCTTCAACTTTCCAGAAGATTCTGATGTACACCAGGTTTGGGAACCACTGCTTTCAACTTTTCAAAATATCTAATGTACATTCATTTTCTCATTTATTCTCTTAACAACACCTCTCCATAAGGTATTTTTCCCAATTACTAGATTAAAAAACTTAGAGGTAAAGTGGCACACCCAGGTTCACACAGCAAATTAGGAGCAAAGTTGGGATAGAATTAGTGCATTACATTCAAAGCATACTCACTTAGGGCTTATTCTGTCAGACATTGTGCTAAGATTGGTGGTAAACAGATAAATGAGATGTGGCCCTCACTGCTGCCTCCTTTTCATTCTAAACCTATGAGAGATTTATCAACTGTAAAATGAAAGCAGGTGCATCTCTCTTTTTAAACTACATTGTTACCACATTACTATTGAGGAGGGAGCTGGAGATAGTATAGAATAAAATTTAGTATCAATTCCTGCAGATATTTATTTGTTCCATTTATTCATTTACTAATTATTTATTGAACCTCTACCATGTATGAGGTTAGTGTTAGGGGATGGCTTCTTTTCATTACTCTCCCAAATGGATACCTAGGTAAAAACCACTTGCTTTGTGATCTTTAAGATAAATCCCTTAGTTTCCACACCATAACCATCACTACCCACAAGACTCTCCCATATAGGAAATATAAAGAAGTTATTGCATTTGTCAGTAGCTTTTTTTTTTAAGAAGGTAAATAATACAATACAGAGAAGTAGACACTCACCTACTGTTACGAAGTGAGAAAATTACTAGAACAGAATTACTAGTATTAAGGACAGTTTGTATTTATCAGAAACCTTAAAATGTGCATACACTTTGACCCAGTAATTTCACTTCTGAGTATGTAACCCAATAAATAAAAATGTGAGAAGACCTGAGTGTTATTCCCAATATTTCCATTGTCTCTACTTAGTTTGACCTCATCTGTGTTAATAATGTAAACTTACTAAAATAGGTCTCTGTGCCTCTTCCCCTCCAATTCTTTCTTAACTGCAGCCAGGATGATCTTTATACGGTGCAAATCTCATGGCCTCAGTCTCCTGCTTGGAGTCCTTTGCTTACCCCTCCCCCCACCCAGTTGCTCTTAGAATAAAGTCCTAACATGGCTTATGAGGTTTTGCACAATGCTGCTCCATCTTTCACCATTATATTCTATTCCCTCTTCCATCTCTTCCTCTTCCCACCCCCCATCCCATGCTAAGCCGTTTTTCATTCCTAGACTGCATCCTACTCTCACTTCTAACATTTGTGTTGCTATTTGCATATCCTATCATACTCTTTCATTTTGCTAACCTATAAACGTGGGAGAGCATGGCCGCATCTGTCTTTTCTCAGTGATTTATTTCCTTCTAAGTCTTGGTTGCACTACTGGGTATAATCATTGTTGGCTAAGCTGTATTATCCTACTCATGGAAATAATTTCTATTTCTTGACCATGTCATGCTGACCAGTGCAAAATTTGTTGTTGGTTTTTTGTTTTTTGCGAAGTTAGATCTAATTCAGAATACATTTAGACTCAAAATTGAATATCTAACCTCAACTGTAGTGAATGTGACTTCTGCATCCGTGTAAAGATAGTTTCGTTTTGAGTAAAAGAAGTCTCAACCTGGCCAGTCTTAAACACGTCTATCTCACATAATAGGCTTTTTTTTTTTTTTTTGATTCAATGGCTCAATTTTGGCCTCAAGGACTTAGTTCTTTGTGTCCCTCTTCTCTGTCGTACACTGCATTGGCCTCATCCTAAAATGTATTCCATTAAGAGCCCTAAGATGACTGCTGGGGGCAGTTGAGGCAACATATGTGTTCACAGCAAGAGGAGATTGGCTTTTCTTTCCTAGAAACTCAAGTTCAAGCATCTCCCTGCAACACTTTGGTTTGCCCTGTGAATCCTAAGTTAGTCACTGGTAGAGGGATTAAGGTACCATGACTTGCTTAGATTGGCCATCTGTAAGGAGAATGAATGGATGCTGGGATGTCACCAGGTATCTGCCACAATTTCTTTTCTACCTAAGGGAAAAAATGACAATGAGAACCTGCAGGGAATTTCCCATAAGGGAAAAATTTTCCAACTCTACTGCTTTTAAAACTTTATTCCAGCTCTCAAGATGAGATAATCATAAAAAGAAGCCTAAGAAATTTCCTATATAATTAACCATGGAATCTCCCCCCTAACCCCCCCTTTTTTCCCCCCAGATCCAGACATTTAATGTGGATGCACCATGCCAGACTGTAGAAGATTTAACGAATGGGGTTGTGATGGCCCAGGTTCTTCAAAAAATGTGAGAATAAATTGCTTTATCTTTTTGTGTATTCTTATATGTGAATACTTACTAGATTGAAAACATGGACAAAAAAATGTTTACCTGAAATGTGTGTTGCATGTAGAATAAGAGCTGTAAATGTCAGTTATTATTTTGATGGCATGTACTTGTTTAGGTACAGATTGACTGGCTGAAAGTTTAATTAGGGCCATAATTGTTAAAATACTCCATTGGTTTTAGCAGAATTATTTGTTCTTATGTTTTTCAGTGTAAGCTTGGCAGAAATTTTCATGTTAGTGATGAGCTTTTCTCATTGTAGAAGAATCTGGAGGCTTACTCCCTCTTTCTTTAGGATTTTGATCAAATGTTATCAGTGAGGCCTTCCCTGACCACTCATAAAATAAGTGACAACCATTCCCCTATGCTCTGCTGTATCCCTTTTAACCTTTTATGTTCTTCTTTGAGGTATATTAACACCATCTTATATACCATATATTCATTTGTTTTATGCTGCTCCCCCCGCCACCCATGTATTATATACACACATAGTGTGAAATCCACACAGAGACGAGGAATTTGTTTTGTTCACTGTTGTGTCCTAGCACAAGGTTGGTTTTTGGCTTAATCATATGAAAATGCCCTTTGAAGGTCACAGATGGTTAAATATCATTAGTTTTTCATGATTCAGCCTGCATCATGGATACTCATGTCTACCAAATGATTAAAAGAATGACATACTTGTTTGGGATATACGAAACATACCTGATTCTTCTAAGTAGTTGAAAAAATAGAGGTTGTAAAATTGATGTTGTATGGGTATCTCCAACTTGATCCAGGAAATTTTCAAATAAAACATTACTTGTAAATTTAAGAACTCATTAGGCTTGATGTGACTTGGGGTATACTTTTGTCTTTTGAAGCACTGAGCACTTGTAGGCCCTATGATATTGGAAGATTTGCATATGACTAGCTGGGATTTCCTGCAGTTTCGTAAGAATCCATATCAACAGTAAATGAATTCTTGCTGTTGTTCACTTTGCAGTGAGCTGTATAGAGTTGCCCATCTGAAAAGCAGTTCAGATGCCTGCATTTCAGAGAATCTGTGTGTCTTTAGAACTAGGGACTGATTTGATCAAAATCCTAAAGAAAGAGGGAGTAAGCCTCCAGATTCTTCTACAATGAGAAAAGCTCATCACTAACATGAAAATTTCTGCCAAGCTTACACTGAAAAACATAAGAACAACTAGCTTGCTGTCGCTTTCTTCTGTAACTACATGACACATCTCTCCAGATACACAGGCGCACAGACTTTTTGATGGAGCTTGAAAAGGCTCATTTGAACCTGATCAGGCTTGGTTCTAGCACTATGAGAACAGTGATCCTGTGATTTTCATGGTCACCTCTGAGTGGTGCCCTAATAATTTTTAGCCTTGAATGGTCTCGAGAATTTCACTGAAGCTGAGTAAGCTTTCCAGGTATGTGTCAGTAAATGAGTTTTTTGCTTAAGTTAGTTCGGGTAGGATTTCTGTCATTTGCAGAAACCAGAAGAACTGTATGTGTATATTGTTTTACCAAATCAGGATCATAGCATACATCATAAAAGCAATTAATTTACCAAGGTCTTGTAGGCATATTTCTCATCAGTACTTAGTTTTTTACCTTTTTTCCCCAAAATGTCTTCTTTTTGTTATGGTTAAACATATACGGAAAAGTATACTAAAAAAGTGATGAATATGTGTGTTTATGTATATCATCTACGTATTTGTGTATACACATCTATGTAACCACCACCCAGATTGAAATATATAACTTATCTAGCCCCAGATGGTTCCCTTATGACCCTCTCTAATCAATACCCCTTGCCCAATGACAGCCGTGATTCTGACTTCGACACCAGTAATTAGTTTTTTCTGTTTTTGGACATCGTATGAAGGGAATAATACAGTATGTATTCTTTTGTGTCTGACTCCTTTCACTCAACATAATGTCTGAGATTCATTCATATTGTTGCATATTATCTATTAATAACTTCAACTTCAAGGAAGTTCAGTTCCTCCTTGTCCCTTTGATATTTATTGAATGGCTACTTTGTGTCCAGCACTGGTGAAACGGGTAAGCCACAACTCACAGGGCAATTGCCTTCAGAGAGTTTAAAACCTTGGGAAAAACAAATTTTTAAATAACTATGAAAACAGAATTGCTATTATAAACAGTGCTACAGGGCAGAAATACACAATGTTATGAAAGTTTGTAAAGAGACATATTTAACTTAAGGAAGTCACAAACATTTTACCTGAGAAAGTAAAGAAATGAAATCTTTTTTTTAAGTTGTTTTTTTTTTTTAAGATTTTATTTATTTATTTGACAGAGACACAGCGAGAAAGGGAACACAAGCAGGGGGAGTGGGAGAGGGAGAAGCAGGCTTCCCACTGAGCAGGGAGCCCGATGCGGGGCTTAATCCCAGGACTCTGGGATCATGACCTGAGCCATCCAGGTGCCGCAAGAAATTAAATCTGAAAGAAGATTGGTAATAGATTCCTTAGCATACAGAAGACCGCACACAGAGGAGGCTGTACCAGCTGATGGAGTATGGTGAATACCACCACAGAAAGAAAGAGGGAGCATGTTACAAAATGAGGATGGAAAGAGAGATGTTGCCAGACCATGTAGGGCCTTGTGTCTTTATTCCAAGGGATATGACAAGCAATTTGGGAGGTGCGGAGGCAGGGAAGAGTTAACAGGGTCAGATTTACATTTTTTTAAGTTTTTATTTAAATTCCAGTTAACACAGTGTAATATTAGTTTCAGGTGTACAATAAAGTGAGTCAGCACTTCCATATAACACCTGGTGCTCGTCATAAGTGCCCTCCTTAATCCCCATCACGTATTTAACCCTTCTGGTAACCATCAGTTCTCTACAGTTGAGTCCGTTTCTTCCTTCACCTCTTTTTTAATCCCTTTGCTCGTTTTGTTTCTTAAATTCCACATATGACTGAAATCATATGGTATTTGTCTTTCTCTAATTTATTTTGCTTAGCATAATACTCTAGCTCCAGGGGCTCCTGGGTGGCTCAGTCGTTAAACGTCTGCCTTCGGCTCAGGTCATGATCCCAGGCCCCTGGAATCGAGCCCCGCATCAGGCTCCCTGCTCGGTGGGAAGCCTGCTTCTCCCTCTCCCACTCCCCCTGCTTGTGTTCCTCCTCTCACTGTATCTCTCAAATAAATAAAATAAATAAAATCTTAAAAAAAAAAACCAACAAACTAGCTCCATCCATGTAGTTGCAGATGGCAAGATTTCATTCTTTTTTGATTGCTGGGTAACATTCCATTGTATATATACACCACATCTTCTTTATCCAATCATCAGTTGATGGACATTTGGGCTGTCTCCATAATTTGGCTATTGTAGATAATGCTGTCAAACATTGGGGTACATGTATCCCATGTATCCCATATTTTTGTGTTCTTTGGATTAAATACCCAGTAGTGCAATTGCTGGGTCATAGGGTAGTTCTGTTTTGGGGGGGGGGCAGGGAGAGAGAGAACAAACCAGGAGGAGGGTCAGAGAGAGGGGAAGAAGCAGACTATCTGCTGAGCAGGGATCCCGATGTGGGGCTCGATCCCACGACCTTAGCTGAAGGTAGATGCCTAATTGAGCCACCCAGGTGCCCCAGGGTAGTTCTATTTTTAACTTTTTGAGGCACCTCCATACTGTTTTCTACAGTAGCTGCACCAGTTTTCTTTTTCTTTTTAAGTTTTTATTTAAATTCGAGTTTGATTTACATTTTGAAAATATTCTGGCTGCGGGTGTAAAATGAATTAGAAGAGGCCATAATGATGAGGGATGATCAATTGGAAAGGAATTTGTAGTAAATTAGAAAGGAGATTATGGTACCTTAGATTAGGAGGTGGTGAAGGAGGTAGAGAAATGGATAGACTCAAAATAGTAGAGAAAACCAAATGTTGGTGATTGCTATGGGGTAGTGAGTAAAAGGGAGGTATCAAAATTGACTTTTAAATTTCTCACTTAAGCACATACACAGAAGTGCGGACAAAGCGCAGATTTGGGAATGCTGAAAGGGGATCTGCTGTGGAGGAGTGCTGGATCTATCATGCGTTTAGTTTGGGGGACATTGAATTTGAGTGGTATTGAGACATAAGAGAAAATGCCAAGTTAGCATTAGATCATCCAGGTCTAGAGTGTAGAAGAGAAGTCCAGAATCAATTTGGGTATCTCTTAATTGAAGCCATTAGTGTGGATTAAGTCACTTAGGGAATAGTATAGCATAAGAGGAAAATGTGTAGCCTGAGCCTTGAAGAACTTTGACGTTTAATTCTGGTTGGAACCTCAAACAGAGGTATCAGAGAGGTATGAGGAAAGCCAAAAGAGTGTGGGTGCTGAGCAGAGAGTTTTACTGGAGATTGCAAATCTTCTCATTTTGTCTGATCTGAGAAGTGAAAAACTGTATCTTTCTGTGGTTTCATTAGAAATTTTATCAAATAGAATGGGCCTAAGTATGTTTCTTGTTAGTATAATTTTTTCTGTATCCAGCCTTTTAGTCATTTTCCATTCATCTGCTTTCCAGGTTCTAAAATTTTGTTGCTCTTGTCTTCTTTCTCTCTTTTTGTCTATGTAGGTTCATGTCCCCTCCTTTTATTTTTAATTAATAGGACTTTGTTTTTTTAGAACAGTTTGTTTCACAGCAAAATTGAAATGGCAAAAGAGTTGCAGTATGGGATGACAAAAAACGTCTGAGGGTGGATGATAGTGACGGTGGCACAACGGTGTGAGTGCAGTTAATGCCACTGAACCGCACGCTTCAATTTAAATGACAAATTGTATGTTGTGTATATTTCACTACTTCAAAAAATTTTTAAAACTTGAGTGTGAAGTATGGCAAATTCTTACATATTCCTTGTCCCACTACACAGAGCGTCCCCCACTATCAACATCCCACACCAGAGTGGTACATTTGTTGTAATTGATGAACCTATGCCAAAACATCATCACCCAAAGTCCCTAATTTACATTAAAGTTCATTCTGTTTTGTACATTCTTTGTATGGGCTTGACAAATATGTAATGACATAGATCTACCATTGTAGTATCACACAGAGTAGTTTCACTGCCCTAAAAATCCTCTTTGCTCTACCTAGTCATCCTTCCCTCCACCCCAAACCCCCAGCAGCCCCTGATCTTTTTACTATCTCCATAGTTTTGCCTTTTCCAGAATGTCCTGTGATTGAAATCATAACCATATGTAGTCTTCTCAGATTGGCTTCTTTCATTTAGCAACATTGCATTTAAGATTTCTCCATGTGGCTTGATAGTTAATTTCTTTTTAGTGCTCCCCCTCTTTTTTGCAGCTTTAGTGAAAGGAAATTGACATATAGTAAGTTGTACATTTTTAAAGTATAGTATTTGATAAACTTTTATCTATGTAGATGCCTGTGAAACTATCGCCACAGCCAAGATAATGAACGTATCCATCACTTAAAGAAGTGTTTCAGTCCCTCCTTTCTGCCACCCCTTTCCCATCCCCAGGCAACCACTGATTTACTTTCCATCATTATAGATTAATTTGCAATTTCTAGAAATTTATATAAGTGAACTCACACAATACATTTTATTTGAGGGAGAAGGTATGGCTTCTTTCATACAGCATGCTATTTTGAGATTCATGTTGCCTATAATAGTTCATACGTACTCCATTATATGGATAGGCCGTGATCTATTCATCTATTCATTCATCTACCGATGAACATCTGGGCTATTTTAGTTTGGGGCTATTACAAATAAAGCATCTTTGAACATTAGCATACAAATCTTTGTATGGACATATCTTTTCATTTCCCTCCCGTAAAATCCCACCCAGGAGTGGAATGGTTAGACCATATAGTTAGGTGTATGTTTAATATTTAGAAGACTGCCAGAGTGTTTCCAAAGTGGATGTACTATTTTTGCCCCAACAAGCAGTGTATGAACGTTCTTATTTCACCACAGTCTAACCATCACTTGCTAAGGTCAATTATTTTTTTTGTTTGTTTGTTTTTAAGGTTTTATATTTAAGTAATCTCTACATCTGGCATGGGGCTTGAACTCACAACCCTGAAATCGAGTCACATGCTCTACCGACTAAGCCAGTCAGGTGCCCCTGTTTTGTTTTGTTTTAATTGAAGTATAGTTGATACACAGTATTACATTAATTTCAGGTGTATAAGGCAGTCTTTGATTTTAGTCATTCTGGTGGCTGTCTAGTAATAACTCACTGTGGTTTTAGTTTGTGTTCTTAGGATGACTAATGGTGTCCAGCACCTTTTCATGTTTTTGCCATCTATATATCTTCTTTTGTGAATAGTTTCCCATAATCTTTTGCCTGTTTTTTATTTAAATTGTCTTACTGAATTTAGAGTTCTTTATAAATACAAAATATAAATACTAAAACAAGTCATTTTTCAGATGTATGTCTTAAAATATTTTATTCCAATCTGTGGCTTCCCTTTTTTTTTTTTTTTTTTTTTAAGATTTGTTATTCATTTGACAGAGCACAAACAGGCTGGATCCCAGGACCCTGGGATCATGACCTGAGCCAAAGGCAGACGCTTAACCAACTGAGCCACCCAGGCTCCACTCCCCCTTTCATTTTCTTAATAGTGTTTTTGCAAGGCAAAAGTTTTAAATTTTGATAAAATCTAACTTTCTTCTTTCCCGTGTTGTTTTTATTCTATTTTTTTTTAAAGATTTTATTTTTAAGTAATCTCTACACCCAGTGTGGAGCTTGAACCCACAACCTCAAAAATCAAGAGTCATACATTCCATAGACTGAGCCAGCCAAGTGCCCCCTGTTTTTTTTCTTTTTTAATTTAAATTCAATTAGCCAACATGTTTGGGGTTTTTTTTTCTTATTAAGAAATGTTTACCACACCCAGGGTCACTAAGATTTTCTTGTGTTTTCCTCTAGAAGTTTTATAGTTCTGGTGCTTACCTTAGGTCTGTGATGAATTTTTAGTTACTTTTTGTATATAAGGATTGATTTTTTTTTTCTTTTTTTTGTACAGTTTATTAAAAAGATTCCTTTCCCATATTTTCAGTACTTTTGATTATGTTGATTTGCCTAGTGACCAGACATATCATCCATAGATGATCAGATTCTTATTTAATTTTTACTATAGATCAGTCACCAGAAACATTAAGAAATACTGTCCTTTTACATCTGTACATTAACAAATACAAAAGGAAAACCTTTTTTTTCCCTTAAGTCTTGAGGGAACTGATTGTTGTTTAGTTTTGTTTTTATTTTTATTTTATTTATTTATTTTTTAAGATTTTATTCATTTATTTGACAGAAAGAGTAGGCAGAGCAGCAGGCAGAGGGAGA
Organism: Eumetopias jubatus; assembly: GCF_037043125.1. Classification (NCBI taxonomy): domain Eukaryota; kingdom Metazoa; phylum Chordata; class Mammalia; order Carnivora; family Otariidae; genus Eumetopias; species Eumetopias jubatus. Next base: position 39,638,311 of record NW_028274808.1, read on the forward strand.
CGCAGGCTCCCGACCCCCCTCTCCAGCAGAGAGCCTGATGCATGGCTTGATCCCAGGACCCTGGGATCATGACCTGAGCCAAAGACAGACGTTTAACTGACTGAGCCACCCAGGCGCCCCAGGAACTGTGATTGTTAAATGAGCTTTCTATTTTCAACTTTATGGTTCGAAGAAAATTAATATTGGTAAAAAAAAAAATAAGCAGAATCCACTTCAGAGAGCACAGGATGTTTTATATGACATAGCAAGAATTTGAATTGGCTGTTTATGCTCTTAAGCTTGGTTAACCTGTAGTACTTGTGCCAAAGAATAGTCAGCGCTTTGCCTGATCCAGCTTAGACTCTGAAAGAGATCTGGTTCTCCCCTGACACTACTTCTGCAGGCTTCTCAAGTGATGGCTTTTTTTTCTCCCAGAGACTTCAAGTACCACTTAGCCCAGAGGTACTAAGGTGGTACTCCTTAGTGCTGCTTCCAAACCATTCTCCTTCATCTTCCTTAAAACTCTAGTTTTGAATCTTATGACATCATCCACTACCCTTCATTGTTGTCGTTCCATCTCGTTTCTCAACAATATTGGATCCTGGCACACTGTCGGCTCTTCCCAAAATACTCTTACCTACATTCTTGGTGATTTGGATGTATACCTAGATGATTCTTCATATCCTTCCCTACCAGTTTCTTTTTTTTTTTTTTTTTTTTTTTAAAGATTTTATTTGACAGAGAGAGACACAGCGAGTGAGGGAACACAAGCAGGGGGAGTGGGAGAGGGAGAAGCAGGCTCCCTGTGGAGCAGGGAGCCCTGACCTGGGGCTCGATCCCAGGACCTTGGGATCATGACCTGAGCTGAAGGTAGACGTTTAATGACTGAGCTACCCACGCGCCCCTCCCTACCAGTTTCTTGCACTCCTCTCCATTGGTCTTGTCTTGTACTAGATTTCAGGCACTCCTTCCCATGATCATACCCTATACCTTATAATTACTGATAATGTGTAATCCCCCATAATCTCGGTTTTCTCATTACCACTGTCTGATTATTGTTTCCTGTCTTTCCATCTCCCTTCCTCTGGTATCAAGTCTCCAATAATTCTTTAATTCTCTAGTGCCAGTGCGATCTTAAAACTGTCCACCTTCGCTGTTCTTTCTTTCCTCTTATTTAGCTGAAACTCCATGGTCAATCATAATTACTCCCCTGCGTATACTTTTAGCTCCCCTGCCCCTCTCATATTGTATTTGTTTTGCAAAACCACAACTCTGGTTGAATCTAATGTCCTACCAGTTCTGCTTCTTACCTATGCAGTTGAATCCAGCTGGAAAAAAAAATGCAAACATGCTGATGGATATCATTTTTAAATTTCTCACCACAAAACTGCAAGTGTTACCTTATGGAATCCCACAGTCATACTGTGTTTCCCTAGTGTTTTCATTCCCCCACTCTTCCAGATGACTATCTCACATTTTTCTCTCTTCAAACCTCCAGTACCACCTTCCCTGTCTCTCTTATCTGATCACCTTACTAGGTAGATACATCCTACGTCTGAGGAAATTGAAACAAATAAAAGTTTCCATAGAATCCCATGACTACATGTACCCATATGGCAGCATTAGTTTGACTTTGTCTTGCTACCTGTTATGATACATAGAGCTGTAGGTTTGGTGGGGAAGGTTTCTATCTTAAAAGTTAGTACTTGCATTTTGTATATTGCATCCCATTGCCTTTTACCTACTTAGGATCATCACTTTACCAATTTGCTCTTCTTTTCTAAATCATCACTTTTCCCTTATCTGCTGGATCATATTCACTAGCATGCAAGCAAACGGTTACTTCTTTTCTCTTTAAAAATACTTCTGGTCTCAGGGATGCCTGGTGACTCAACTGGTTAAGCGTCTGCCTTCGGCTCAGGGATCAAGTCCTGCATCTGGCTCCTTGATCCGTGGGGAGCCTGCTGCTCCCCCTGCTTGTGCTCGCGCACGTGCATGCATGCTTGCTCACTCTCTCTCTGACAAATAGATAAATAAAATCTTAAAAATAAAAATATTCTTGATCTCACTTTTGTCAGTCCATTTCTCCTCCCCTTTGTGGCAAAAACTTCTTTAAAGAATAGTCTGTACCCAGCTGTTTTGTATTCCTGTCGTCCAGCTCTTTTATTTAATCAAGTTATTTTTTTTAAAGATTTTATTTATTTATTTGACAGAGACACAGCGAGAGAGGGAACACAAGCGGGGGCAGGGGGAGTGGAAGAAGGAGAAGCAGGTTTACCGTGGAGCAGGGAGCCCAATGTGGGGCTCCATCCCAGGACCCTGGGACCATGACCTGAGCCGAAGGCAGATGCTTGACGACTGAGCCACCCAGGCACCCCACATCCGGGTCTTTTAAATCCACTTTTCAGTCAGGGATTTTTTTTTTTTTCCCCACCATTTTATTAAAACTGTGCTTGTTAGGACCACCAGTTATCTACACAATGCTGATTCTAATGGCCCAATCTCAGTCCTTATCCAGACCTGGCAGCAGCATTCAAAGGACTTATCTCCTTGTAACACTTCTAAAAATTTGGTTTCCAAGATACTGTTAGCCTCTGGGTTTTTCTCCTGTCTTACTTGATGATCTGTATTTCCTTTGCTCATTTTTCCTCTTCTATCCTACTTCCTAACGGAGGAATGCTTAAAGGACTCAGGCCTTGCTACTCTTTTCTGTTTGCATTCACTTAGTTGCTGACTTCATCTGGTCTCAGGGATTTAAACATCATCCATATCCGAATGACTCTCAAGTTTGTATCTCCAGCATGAATCTTTGCTTTGACCTCGAGACTTAACCTCATTGTCTATTCAGTGTCTCCATTTGAGTCTAAAAGACTCTCAGAGTTGTCATATCTAAAACTAAACTCTGTCTTCTACCTAAAACCCACTTGGTCAAAAATCTTCTCTTTTCAGTTGTTGGCATTTCCTTCCAGTTGCTCAAACCATTAAACCTTTCTTTTTTTCCCCATCCTACATAGAATCTTCCAGGAAATCCTGATAACTATGCTTTTAAAATATATCTATAAAGTGTATTTAAATCTAGCTTTTAGCTCTGACTTCCAGTTTACAGAAAAGCACAGAAGCTAGAGGAACAAGTTACACTAAATCATGAGGAAAGAATCAGGCAAATCCAGAAAGTGAGCTGTTTTATAGGACAATAGACCTAGTCTCCTCAGCAAGCCAATGCCATGAGATAAAGAAAGGGGGGTAGATTATTCTAAACTTAAAGAGCCTAAAGAGATGAGAAACAGGCAGTAACCAAACCCTGGGTTCATGACCTGAGCCGAAGGCAGACGCTTAACGGAGCCACCCAGGTGCCCCCTGGAAAACTTTTATAATAAGAATTATTTTTCCTGCTACAACATTGGCCGCCATCATCTCTTGCCTTTATCATGTTAATAATTTCCTGATGAGGGTGCACCTGGGTGGCTCAGCCATTAAGTGTCTGCCTTTGCCTTCTTCTAAGGTCATGATCCCCTGATCCTGGGATGGAGCCGCACGTCTGGGCTCCTTGCTCAGCGGGAAGCCTGCTTCTCTCTCTCTCACACTCCCCTTGCTTGTGTTCCCTCTCTCTCTCTGTCAAATAAATACATAAAATTTATTTAAAAAATAATTTCCTGATGAGGGTGTTTCTGTACTTGCCTGCCCACAGTCTAATGTGGAACCCAGCAGCCAGAGTGATTTTTTTAGTAAGATTTTCTGCTTAGAACTCTACATTGTTACTCCATTTCACTCAGGGTAAAAGCGAAAGTACTCAAAATAGTATATCCTAAGTGATCTGGACTACTTGTTACCATTCTGGTACGTTGTTTGTTGAATGAATGAATATGGACTTATTTTGACTTTGAAATTAAAAGAAAGCAGCTTTTATCATCTTTTATCTTTTGTCTCTAAGAATAGTTCATCACCACTCTCTCATTTTCCATCAACCATTTCCCCGATACCAGCTGGATGTCCTACAGTTCGGTTCTGACACTAACTTCTGAGTTAGTGCAGACTCCACAAGTTAAGGCCTCAGTCCCACAAAACTGCCCCAACTTCAGATGCCAGGTGGATGTGCAATCCTCAGCTCAGCCACACTTCTTCCTGGCCAACTACAAATTCAGGAGTTCCTATGAACTCCTCCACCCTCAGCCCTTTTAGTAATTTTCAAGAATGACAACAAAACTCAGGAAAGCTTTATACTTAAAATTATAGTTTTATTATGAAGAATATAATCCAAGAATAGTCAAAGGAAAGGGATGCATAGTGCAAGGTATGGGGCTGCGGGCCGCGCAGAGCTCACAGCTTCCATGCTCTCCAGGCACACTACCCTCCCAGCACATCAATGTGTTCACCCACTTAGAAACTCCCTGAACCCTGTTGTTTAGGATTTTTATTTGGGGTTTCATTCCATAGCTGTGATTGAAATGATGAACTCAACCTCCAGCCCCTTTCTGGAGGTCGAATAGGGGCTGAAAGTTCCAGTCCTCTAGTCGTGTGGTTTGTTCCTTTGGAACCAGCCTCCATCCTAAAGCTATCTAGATTCATTCACAATGAATCACCTCATTAGCATAAACTCAGTTATGGTCAGAAAGCACTCATTATAAATTACAAAGGACAGTCCTGTCACTTAGGAAATGCTAGGGGTTTTAGCTCAGTGCCAGGAACCAGGGACGAAGACCAAATACGTTTTTTATTGTACCACAACCACATATTGATTGAAAGACTGAGAGCAGAAGTAGTAAGTTATGCCTTTAAGTGCCATTAATCTTAGCTTTTAGAGTTTAAGAAAGGGGGAAAAAGAAAATAGATGAGACCAACAGAGAATGAAGGTCAAGCTGTGGACCTTGGTGGAAATCTTCTTAAATGGATACTTTCTTTTTTTAGTACCCTGAGTTGCTGATTCTTAGCTTAATGCCTATCCCTTATGTGCCTTTATGGCTTAATTTGACATAATAGGGGCTAAGCTTAATTTGCTATATTTTTGTTGTCATTATGGATGTGAAAATTATTATAGCTAACTCTTGAATACACATTTAATGGCAGGGGACCAAAATGATTGTTTGGGGTCGTTAAAAGACAATTAGGAAACAGACCTAAGAAATCAACATATCTAAATAGTACTAAGGTTTGCTAATAAAAATGCCATATTAAGAGACGGAATCAAAATATAGTGTTGATTTTGGACCCATCTTAGTTTGGCTGAGTTCAATAAGAATATTATATTCTTAATTATTAAATGCAGTACAGATGAAACTTAATGTGTTTATTTTTGTGAAGGTAATTAAGTGTAGGCAGATAATATATTTCTGGAATTATGTTATGGATTAAAGTTAATGGGCTTTTTTTTTTTTTTTTTTTTAACTTGGACCAGTTCATGAGTTGTAGTCAAATAGATGTGTTACTGGAAAAATCTAAGGAAATGGTTTTGTATGTTTCATGGGTTCTTTTTGTTTGTTTTTCTTAGCAAGAGTCAGGACATAGTAAGAAGCTAAAGATAGCTTCTTACTCATGAAGAACACGCCAGTAAGATTATCAGTTGTTATTTACATGTCTCTGCAGAACTATGATCTATTAAGATTTTGGAGAAAATTGCCTTTATATTGTTTGGTTATAGCCTGAGAGCATTAATTAGGGGATACTTAGAAAATACTGCTGAAATTGTGAACTACTTATAGAAACAGCTATGGTTAGATGCCTACATATTGAATCAAAGTTTATTACTGGGAAAAGTCACACTGGATGTAAGAATACCATAAGACTACTGTTCTTGCTGTGTTCTGCCCAAGAAGTAGATTGGAAGTTTATGGATAGAGTAAAAGTACTGTCACTTTCTAAATGTATTTCAGTCTGCAGATATTTATTGAGAACCTGCTATGTGTCAGACATGAGGTATTGGGAATGAGTGAATGAGAACAGATACCTGCCCTTAATGAACATAGAGTGTCATGAACCATGTTCGTCCCTCTCTTCTTGTGACCTAGTTTATTCAGCATGAAGGAGATAATGAGCCACAGGACCTTAGTGTTGTTGGCTCAAACCAGTTTTGTGTTGGACTTTACTGATCTGTTTTAACAAAAATGATTCTACTGCCAACTCTGCCACTTAATTATCTGATTGAACTTGGGAAAATTACTTGATTTCAAAGTCTGATACTCCTTAATGGTAACAAGGATAATAATACTTCCCTTGCAATGTCATTGTGAATGTAAAGTACCTGATTCAGTGCCTAGTGTGTTATTATTGGTGCTTAGCAGCAGTTTTTGTTGTCTTCCTTCCCTAGCTCAGACATGATTCTGAGATTTTGATTTGGTGATCTTTTAAGGAATAAGCAAACTGTATCATAGTGTTTGATTTGCAATATTCAGATATTTCTGAATTCTTTTACTTATAAGTATTGCTCTAAATTGTAAATTAAGTATCTTAGGAGTTCTTGGAGTATATAATTTCTTAGACATTTTAAAAATAATTTGAAAGTAAACTCTGCCCCCAACATATCAAGAGTTACATGTTCTACTGACTGAACCCGCCAGGCACACTTTCTTTTTTTTTTTTTTTTTAAGATTTTATTTATTTGATAGAGACAGCGATAGAAAGAGCACAAGCAGGGGGAGTGGGAGAGGGAGAAGCAGGCTTCCCACAGAGCAGGGAGCCTGATGCAGGGCTTGATCCCAGGACCAAGGACCAAGGACCATGACCTGAGCCAAAGGCAGACCTTTAGCGACTGAGCCACCCAGGCTCACCTTCTTAGACATTTTAAAGCATTTTTTTTTTAATAAGTTTATGAGCTTGCTGGTGAAGTTTAAGTATCTTTTAGTTGTGTGACCCTGAATTGCCACTCAGCTAGTAAGTTCAGTGCCTTTGGCTTTGAGTAATAATCATCAGCCACATAGCACCAAACTCAGATTGCCGGCCTTCTGTGTCTTTTTTGGTTGGAAAGACTTAACACTTGATTGGCAATGATTATGCTTTTTAGATTATTCAAGTGTCAAAAAATATTGACTATTTTCTGATTTCTGAATTATTTTTATAATGGTTCTTTAGTATTTTAGTAGAATTCACTCAATTGTTGCTTTTCTTTGCATTATCTTTTTACAAGAGGTTTTAAGGAAAAAGGACACTTTCTGGGGTGATCTGCCCATTTTATAACAGTCACTTTCTATGAAAATTCACCCTTATCCTGCCAGGTGTGGTCATTCTTCCCCCTAAAGTTGTGTGTGACCTACTTGCAAGCCCTCTATCCTTTTGGTCACATATAAATTGGGTTAGGGATGAAAAACAGACTCTAGCTGGATTATTTAGAATGATCTGGGAATTTAGAATTGGGACTGAATGATGGCTCGTCTCTAAACTATTTGTTTAAAGTAAAATGTTGACGACTTGGAACATGTCTGCAGCTATCTTCAGCCTTGTATATGGAGAAACAGAAAAAGGTCAGTCTGCAGAGAGAATAATATAGATGGGCAGAAACAAAGACGAAAGTCAGAAGGAGAGTACTGTCTGGGTTCTTAACAGCTTTTCGGGTCTTTATTCTAGTACTTTGTGAGGCCCAGTTACCCTTCAATACCATAACCTACCTCAGTGATCTTCCAATAAGTTTCCCTTTTTTTTGTACAATGGCACTCAAATTAAGGGGTGCCTGGGTGGCTCACTTGTTAAGCGTCTGCCTTTGGGTCAGGTCATGGTCCCAGGGTCCTGGGATCGAGCCCTGCATTGGGCTCCCTGCTCCTCGGGAAGCCTGCTTCTCCTTCTCCCACTCTCCTTGCTTGTGTTCCCTCTCTCTCTCTGTGTCTCTCTCTGTCAAATAAATAAAGAAAATCTTTAAAAAAAAAAGTTGCTCAAATTAGTTTCTTTTACTTAATTTTATTATTCTTTTGAACTTCTAAAAAAGCTAGATTAAGCTTGAAAATAAAATGAGTGTGAATATCCACATGCAGAAGAATGAATTTAGACCCCTCCCTTACACCATACACAAATGAATCATAGACCTAAGTATAAGAACTAAAATTGTAAAACTCTTGGAAGGTGAAAGGACAACTCACGAATGTGACAAATTATTTACGTGTTTTGTCTGAGAAGGGGCTTTTTTCTTGAATACTAAGCGGGGGAAACCCAACCCCCAAAGCAACTCTTAGAACTCAATAATAAAAGGACAACCCAATTTTTAAACAGGAAAAGACTGAATAGACTTTTCTCCAAAGAGAATATACAAATGGCCAATACTCAGCATGATTAGTCATCAATGAAATATAAACCAAAACCATAGTGACATACCACTTCACATCCACTAGGATGACTGTAAGTAAAAGGACAGAAAATAACAAGTGCATGGAGAAATTGGAACCAACATACATTGCTGGTGGGAATGTAAAGTGGTGTAACTACTTTGGAAAACAGTTTGGCCTTGCTTCAAATGTTAAACACACAGTTACTATGGGACCCACCAGTTCCACTCCTGGGCATATACCCACAAGAAACATGTCCACACTGAACTGGTGCACAAATGTTCAAAGCATCATTATTCATAATAGCTAAAAAGTAGAAACAACCCAAATACACATCAACTGATGCATGGATAACCAAAATTTATTATACCCATAAATGGAATGTTGTTGAGTCATAAAAAGAAATGAGGTGGTAATACATACTACAACATGAATGAATCCTAAAACCATCCTAAATGAAAGAAACCAGACACAGGGCGCCTGGGTGGCTCAGTTGGTTAAGCGACTGCCTTCGGCTCAGGTCATGATCCTGGAGTCCCGGGATCGAGTCCCACATCCCTGCTCAGCAGGGAGTCTGCTCCCTCCGACCCTCTTCCCTCTCGTGCTCTCTATCTCTCATTCTCTCTCTCAAATAAATAAAAAATCTTTAAAAAAAAAAAAAAAAAAGAAACCAGACACAAAAGACCACAAAGCGTATGATTTCATTTATATGAAATGTCCAGAATAGGCAAACCCATGGAGACAGAAAGGCAATGAGTAATTCCCAGGGGCTGGAGAGAGAAAGGGAAATGGGCAGTGATGGGTAATAGACAAAGGGTTTCTTTTGGGGAAGATGGAAATGTCCTAACACTAGATTTAGATCATGGTTATGGTCATACAACTCTGTGAATGTACTAAAATCCATTGCATTGTATACTTTAAATGGATGAGTCGTATGGTGTATGAATTATATCTCAATAAAGCTATTTTTAGAAGCTATATGATACAGGCTCCAAAAATAATTATGAAATAATAAAAAATTTTTTAAATAAAGATTTCTAGAGGTGACTTAGTTGTAACTTTTTTCATAAATTTCATACCTAAATACATTTTTCTTTTTTAACAATAACATTAAAAGTTATAAGCATGTTACTTCATTTAAAGATATGAACAAAATTTAGTGCTAATTTTATCAGTTTGACTAAGTTTAAGTTGAAATGTAGATTTTTTTTTTCCTAACGTTTCTCTCATTGGCATTATGTTTTTGGGATGAATGAAGACAGTTGTGGCGTTCTGGAAAGATCTCTGGACTTAGCACTTGCTAAAGCAGGACAAACAGGTGTTCAATCTGTGGTCTTGAATAATTTTTTTTAAAAGATTTTATTTATTTGACAGAGAGACACAGTGAGAGAGGGAACACAAGCAGGGCGAGTGGGAGAGGGAGAAGCAGACTCCCCGCTGAGCAGGTAGCCCAATGTGGGGCTCGATCCCAGGACCCTGGGACCATGACCTGAGCCGAAGGCAGACGCTTAATGACTGAGCCAGCCAGGAGCCCCTTGAATAAATAATTTAATGTCTTAGAGCATTGGTTTCAAAAAATTTTAAATGAGGATCATGCTGGGCTAAAAAAAATTTTTTTTCTTTCTATTTATAGTAGTTTGGGGAGGTTTTCCTAAGAAAAATAAGTATAGGTATATTCATAGGTGTTTCAATTTGTCCACACCAGTGTTAACTTAGATTTTAAACATTTTGTAAGCAGTGTCCAACTTGTCTAATGCTTGGTATTAACGTGTGAGAAAATAGGTTCTCAGTCTATAATATTTACTTATTTATTTATTTTCACTCTATATTATTTAAATAAATTGAAATTTTGGGTCACCTGGGTGGCTCAGTCACTTAAGCATCTGCCTCTTGGTTTTGGCTCAGGTCATGATCTCACGATTGTGAAATCAAGTCCCCTGTTGGAGTCTGCTTAAGACTCTCCTTCTGCTCTACCTCCACCCACTGCGCATTTGCACTCTCTCTTTCTAAAATAAATCTTTAAAAAAAAAAATTGAAAAAATTTTAAAGATTTTATTTATTTATTTGATAGCACAAGCAGGGGCGAGCATGAGAGGGAGAAACGGGCTCCCCATGGAGCTCCAGACTTGGGGCTCCATCCCAGGACCCTGGGATCACAACTTGAGCTGAAGGCAGGCATTTAACTGACTGAGCCATCAGCATCCCAGAAATTGAAATTTTAATAGCATTGTTGGTGACTTTCAAAGTATTAAGTGACAGAGATTATTGAAATATTAAGTGAAAAATGTATTTTTTCAAAATGTACAAAAATACAATTGATACATTTGTCTCTTTAAAATTGTCTCATCAATTTTGACTGGTTTTAGATATTACTGTATCTAAAAATTATGTTAATTCCAGGATAGCTTATTCATCTATAATTTGTTTTTAAAAATATATCAACTGTATGTCATTTTTCATCTTTTGGTTTTTGATAATATATATATGTTTTATGATATGCTGATAACAGGTTGATTTTAGAGAAATCTGTAATTGCATCCAGTCTCCAGACTGAGTTATTTAGTGGCGAATATGTGATAAATATATGTTTATGTTGCAGTTAAGTGATGTTATGGGATAGGTTTCAGTTTTCTTTTTTTTTTTTTAGGCTTGATAGCTGCATGATTAATATGCTAGCTTTTTCTTACTTGCAGAGATCCTGCATATTTTGATGAAAATTGGCTAAACAGAATCAAAACCGAAGTAGGAGATAATTGGAGGCTAAAGGTATTTTTTTTTTATTTCCCTATCTGTTAAATAGTCTTTTAGTTGTGTGTATATAATATTTGTTGAACTTTCATCTGATGTGTTCAGTGAGCTTTAGAAACCTAGATGGCCTGTAGTGAAATAATCCAGAATTAAAGACTGGAGGTGACCTGAAGTTGCTCACACAGATACATATATAGTGTAAGTCAGTGAAACACAGTGACCTCAGGCGTGGACTCTAGAGCCAAAGTGCCTGTGTTCGTATCACAGTTCTATCATCCACTGTCTGGGAGAGTCTTCTGATCATTCTGTACCTCGATTCCCCATTTGTAAAATGAGGATTGTAATAGGATCTACCTCACAGAAATAAATGAGTTAGTATATATAATGTCCTTAGGATAGCATACATATGTAGTGTTAGTTGCTAGTCTTGCTTTTAATAATGAGAAAATATTGGTCATTGTTAACTGAGCCCAGAACACTAAGAATGAAGTATTTTCATTTCTTTTCCTGGTAGCCTTAAGTTCCAGTATTTCTCAAGCTTCTTTGAGAAAGCCAGAACCCACAATAAGAAATAGTGTTTACATTGCAGCCTCCTATCCAGCTATAAACGTATGTGCATACATAGTTGAAGTTTTTCCCCTTCTTCTGGGCACTGATGTTTTGGTTTTAAAAAGTATTAGTTGCAACCCACTAAATTATTTTAACTTTATGTTTTGAAATAATTCTAGATTCACAGGGGGTTCCAAAAAAATGTACAGAGTTCTGTGTACCTTTCACCCAGTTTCCCCAGTGGTTACATCTTGCATAACTATAATACAATATCAAAACTAAGGAACCGACATTGGTACAAGCCAGTTCACTCAGTTTTCACCAGTTTTACATATGCCCTTTTGTGTTGTTATATGTAGCTCTAGTGATAATGTAGTTTCCTATAATGCTCACCACAATGAAGACACAGAGTTGTTCCATCTCTGCAAGACTCCACAATGCTGCCTTTATGACCACATCCACACCACACACTCCTCACCCTATTCCTTGGAAACCACTAATTTGTTCTCCATCTCTATAATTTTATTACACTAAATTGATTTTTATGACCCAGTTATGATTATAACTGCCAGTTTGGAAAGCTCTAGAACCATTTCTCTTTGATACAGAGGGGTAGAGACTCAGAAATGCAAATGAGTAAGCATGTGTAGTTCCTGGACTTGAGGTATGTTAAGCTTGGTTTGTCTTTATATTTCTTCCATAAAACATATTTGATGAAAAAGTCATTGATTGCTTAAATATTGGGTATGCCAAAATTCCTTTTGTTTAATTCCTTTTATTTACTAATAGAGTGAATAGACATTGGTTTAAGCTACTATTTTAATTTCTAAATAATCTTTCAAGACTAGACAATTAAATGATTTATACATATATAATACATTATATATGTATATACTGTGTGTGTGTGTGTATATATATATATATATATTTTTTTTTTTTTTTAATAGAGAAAGAGCGAGGGAGGGAGGGGCAGAAGGAAAGAAAGAATCCTATGCAGGCTCCACACCCAGTGCAGAGCCCAATGTGGGATTTGATCTCACAACCCTGAGTTCATGACCTGAGCTGAAATCAAGAGTCATTCACTCAACTGACTAAGCCACACAAGCATGCCTAAATGATTACTTTTTAATGTTTTAACATGTGTAAAGCAATTCTGGATATTTAAAATAATGCTACTAATCAATTTGTGTTTGCTTGCTGTCTTGACCAAAGAGAAAGTTATATACCCCACCTTCCATGCACACAACACACATGTAAAATGCACACTGTCTTCAGTGTCATGAGTGTGGCAGAGACAGTAATATAGAGAAGGGGGAGAACTTTATCATATTCTTAATATTCAGAACTGGAAATGTCGGTTCTGATTTGCATTCCTGTTCTCCATATTTTATCCTGTTATATTTCTTCAATTTTAAGATACCGTTGATAGATAGTCCTTTTCAATAGGAAGTAAACTACCATTTAAAATGAACACTCTAGAATAAAAGAAATAAAGTGTATCATATATTTTCCATGTCTCCAAATTTTTCTGGAAGTATAAACATGTTAGTTTTCTTTATGAGATGTTTTCTTTAAGTTTTCGGGGCACCTGGGTGGCTCATTCGGTTGAGCATCTGACTGTTGGTTTCAGCTCAGGTCATGATCTCAGGGTCATGAGACTGAGCCCCACATCGGGCTCTGTGCTCAGTGGGGAGTCTGCTTCTCTCCTTTTCCCCTGCCTCCACCCCCCATACCCCAATGCTTATGCTGTTTTTCTCTCTCAAAATATATATGTGTGTATATATATATCTTAAAATAGTTATCAGTTTATATTTTCCCTTAAAAATAATATGTCTGATTGCACTGGATCACACTGCTATGACTAAGCCACTTTTACTTGATAGTCACAGCTTCTGCTGTCTTCTGTCCTAGGACATCTTCAGCTACTAACATTGAGTAGGAACAGCTAGGTAGATGGTCAACAGAATCATATTGTGTACATATTTTAACTTAACACAAATTTAACTGTATGAATTGAGTCAAAAAAGAAAAAGGAAAAAAATAATAGCCTAAATAGTATAGGTGATTCTACCTGTCATTTCACTCAGATAACATATAGGCCAGTGAACTCTTGCTTTGGAATGGCTGAGTGAGAGGAAACATGTTGGTCCCTGACCTTGCTTCTTGGATGCTTTTTTTTAAGTAGGCTGCATGCCCAGCGTGGAGCCCAAGGTGGGGCCCGAACCCACAACTCAGAACGAGACCTGAGCTAAGATCAAGAGTTGGACGCCCAACCAACCGAGGCACCCAGGCGCCCCAGGATGCTTCTTATACCCCAAGTATCTTGCAATGCTGACTGTTAACTAGCATTTCAAGATATAATAGTAATTTTTTAACCTTATGCTCCTAAATATTTACTTTGGTGCTCAACTAAAGAAACAACAGTCTTTCCTGACAGTGGAGAGAATTTGGAGACATTATACTTAGGTTACTTTAAGAGTAACCCAGTTTTTGTCAGTGTAATCAAAACATGAAAATTTAACATGATTGGAAACAATTTTTTTGTAAATCTCTTGAGATCACATAAATTAAGCAATGGCTTAGTCCTTTTGGTGATTATGGTAATTCGCATGTACTGTTGAATTTTATTTTTTATATTTATTTTTGGTTCAGAAATTTTTTTTTAAGATTTTATTTCAGAGGGAGTGAGCAAGCACAAGGGGGGTGGGCAGAGGGAGAGAGAGAGGAAGATAAGCAGGCTCCCCGCTGAGCCGGGAGCCCAGTGATGCTGGGCTCGATCCTAGGACCCTGAGATCATGACCCTGAGCCAAAGGCAGATGCTTAACTGACTGAGCCACCCAAGCGTCCCCAGAAATTTTTTATGTTGGATTATATTTTGATATGTGCTTGCCTTTTACCCAGTTGTTTTATATCTCTCTAAACAGATAAGCAATTTAAAGAAAATTTTAAAGGGAATCCTGGATTATAATCATGAGGTAAGGACTTTTTCTCACTCTGCTTAGAAGTATTACTATAGGATAATTTAATTTTATGATATTTTACAGTAGTTTCAAGTAAAGGAAAATTTACCTCAAAATTAATAATCGTTTATCTTCCATCGTATAGTTTTTAGGATGTTGGTTCAAACAACTATTAGGTAGTTACTAGATAAATGCTCTTTTTCACTATAATATGGATGGTTTGTAGATGATTATTAATTTATGTTATACTTTCTTTTCTGTCGTCTATTAACTCTCTTTTTATCCCCTTGTGAAGGTGGTTTAGAATCCAGGTTATTATTATAGTCCACTCCCTTGCTTACTTTAGTTTTATTCCTTGGCAAACCCCCATCTCTAGATTAACTCATTTTATCCTCTCAGGCTGCATCAGAACAGTCAAGTAATAGCTTGGGGGGAAAAATTAGGCAGTGGAACTAGTTTTACTTTAAATTTCATGATCACAGATATCAAATGGACACAACATAGCCTGGAAGCCTATATTCTTTTCTTTCTTTTTTTTTTTTTCTTTTTAAAGATTTTATTTATTTATTTGACAGAGAGACAGTGAGAGCAGGAACACAAGCAAGGGGAGTGGGAGAGGGAGAAGCAGGCTCCTCTCCGAGCAGGGAGCCCAATGCGGGGCTCGATCCCAGGACCCTGGGATCATGACCTGAGCCGAAGGCAGACGCTTAACGACTAAGCCACCCAGGCGCCCACCTATATAATTTTCTTACTGTTTTTCCCCAAAGTTTACCTGCATTTATACCTGCATCTATACTTACATCATTTATCTTCACAACTCAGTAAGTGATCGTGCTGTCCACCCTATTACTCAAGCCCAAAACCTATAAATAATCTTATAGTCCTTCCTTCTTTCGATATCATCGTAAGACCTACTAGTTATATCTCCAAAATACAGCTTTTTCTGTCTCTATTGCTACTTTATACCAAGCCATCATTAGCTCTTGTTTAGATTTCTAGAGTATTCTGACTGGGAACCCTGATTTTACCCTTGCCCCTCTACAGTCTATTCTTATTCTTCACTCTAAAGCCAGGATTTTTTAAAAAAATATAAGTCTGATTGTGCACTTTTCTCAGTCTTTAATGGTTTCCTATTGTATTGAGAATCAGATTCATACCTATTACCATAAGCCACCAGACACTGCATGACCTCCTTACCCTGTTCCCCTGTGAGGCGAACATGATAACATTACCCTGTTCACCTGTAACACGTGAGCCATATTCATCCTGCTGCTTTGCTTTTAGGATTTTCTTTTTTCAGTGTATGGTTATTAGACAGGGACCTGCCCATTTGTCTGCATAGATTTCATTTCATTTGGGGCCAATTTCCCCATAAAGGAATTCTCCATTCTCCTTCCTGATACAGGTGTTTGGCTATCAGCATTTTGGAGTCAAATGGAGTGAACATGTTTGGGGGGAATCTTACTGTTGGGGCATGAACCTATATTTAACCTCCCTTCTTTCTGGTGCCCCCTTGTTCAGAACCTCTCTGGCTCTACTTTCAACTTCAGAGAATTTGTCTTTCTAGGGGTGGTGAAGGGATCACAGTATTAAGTTTGGGGGTCTAAGTTGTGGTGATAGAGGTTGTTATAATTTAGGTATGGGAGGTAAAAATAGAAATTGGGAGTGAACCTGACATAACAGCTCGGTCCTTAGCAATGAATTTCTGGTGCTGACAAACTAATCTGTATCAAATATTTTATTTGGACATAAAATGTAAATGCAATTCTAATCCTTTTGTCGCCATTCAGATTTTAGGACAGCAAATTAATGACTTTACCCTTCCTGATGTGAATCTTATTGGAGAACATTCTGATGCAGCAGAGCTTGGAAGGATGCTTCAACTCATCTTAGGCTGTGCTGTGAACTGTGAACAGAAGCAAGGTAATTTATGTGATGTTAGTGTATGCATTTAAAATAAGGAAAGTAATATTATATATATTATACATAAATCACCAGTACAAACAATAACATCCTCATAAGGCCACCCTCAAACAAGGCCATTTTCTTTTTTTTTCCCCTAAGTAGGCTCCACACCCAACATGGGACTCAAACTCGTGACTCTGAGAGCTCAAGAGTTGTGTGCTCTACCAAATGAGTCCCCCAGGTGCCCCAAACAATGCCATTTTCTACAATTTTTCTGGTACTTTGTTTGCAAGCGTAAGAGCTTTGCAATTTAGAAAAATTTGATTGTGATAATATTCTTTTCCTTTAAGCAAAACTACATAATTCTGAGTGGATTATTTTTAACTGCACTGAATGTGATGAAATTTACTCTTAATTGGAAAAGGTCCAGCTAAGTTAATATCAGTAATAATGAGAAGGTTAAACTGGATCATTTCGGCTCTGGGAACTTAGAATTGGCTACTTTAGATTGCAGGTATGAAGGATTTATTTCACAAAATTTACTGAACTCATGCATTATGCTGGGGTTAGGAGCACCATGCCAGACAGAACAGACGTGGCACCTGCCCTTGTGGAACTGTTACGTGAGTGGAGGGGAGGGCAGGAAGCAATGCCACACACAACTGTGTGAGCTGAGAGGGATGAGTGCTGTGAAGGTAAAGTGTAATGGGCCAGGGAAGTTACGTAAGCAAAGATGTGGAGGAGGATGGATTAAGAGTAACCTGAATAGTAGGACTGAATGTCAGGAAGACTTAGGCTACCTTTGAGAGATTTAAAAAAACCACACGTATAATTGGAGAATAGTGAGGAAGGGATGAAGGGCGATGAAACAGAAGAAAGGTAGACAGGGACTATTCTAAACAATGATGACACGGTATTTTACTATTTTATTAGATGACCTTCATAGAAGATGGATTTTTTTTTTTTTTTAAGCCCAAAGGTTTTTTTCTTACTCCTTCTGCCTCATCCCCAGTGATGCAAAGTAGATTTTTATTTGACTTGTCTATACAAGTGTTGTATAGTGTTCTTGTGACAAGTTTGATAATGGTCAACATTGTTTTCTTGAAGCTATGACTAGTGTTTGGTCTGTGCTCTGAGAGTTTTTTCTAACAATGTATTTATTTCTCTTTGTCCCTATTCCTTTTAGATTTAGCATGCATGCTCTTATAGTAAGTTTTAGTTTATTTAGTTCAACTCAAGAATTAAAATAGAGAATTTTCTACATTTGTGAGTTTTGTATATTACTAAAATATCTAAACATTTTTTGTCAAAGATTAGAAGATTGGTATAAATAAGATTGAAGACAGATTAAATCTCTAGATGCTTTAATTTTAAAAGGTGTATGAAAATTTATTTAATATAGTTCACTGAATTCAGATAATGACCTCTTACGTGTTTATTCTGTTAAGAGATTCATCAACTCTTGGAAGCATATAGCTGTTAAGAGCTGGCTAATTGGATTTACCACAGGGTAGAAATAGGAGAACACAAAGATGTTACCTATATCCATAGTCCTATGGAAAAGCAGACAATCATAATACATATCCAGCTTCTTACACAGACCAAGTTTCTCTTGTAACACCTAGATTCCGTTTCTCCCCTGAAATTGTATATAAATGATGAAAACTTTGAATGAGGTTTTAACATCATATTTATCCAGAGGGCATTCTCTGTTTTCAGAAACATAGTTGAGAACTAAGAATCAAAGTAAATGAATTTGAGTTCAGTACTACTTGTCACTGCACATTTATGATGTATAACATGAGGCTTACTAAATTGGATCTTCCATTTGCTACCTGACGGGCATTGGATTAGGCACTCAGCCTGTTTCCTCGTCTACAGAATGAGGATGCAAAACCTGGTGATCATGAGTAGTAAATGAAATTGTATATGTGTATTTGCTTTGGAATCCATAAAGCACTATACAAATAAAAAAGACTTTATGTTTAGATGAGTTATTCAATTATTAGAAGTAAGGAGCAATGGCTCAGAACATTGACCTAGCATACATTTATCTTGGCCATCTGACTTCTCAAAATGGGGGAAATAAATGGTGCTAAAATTGAAAAAGCAAAGATTAGTAGAGACACACTGATGATAATTACTGAGTGTCTCTTTTCTGCCCAGTACTCTACTAGGTACTAACAGAACAAAAAATACATTTTACACATTAGGAAAACTATTCTACGACTTGCCCAGGATTTCTGGTTTGTAAAAGGCTAGGCAAGGACAACAACCCATGTCTCCATGTTTAAACATCATACTCTTTATACTAATCTGTAAATTCTGGCCCTAAAAGCTAAGTTTTCAAGATAATCTCGCTGACCTAGCACACCTCATTCTCCAGCACTTCCTCATAGATCTGCACTCAATAGTCATATATACTTGTATTTTGGACACTAAAGATTTGTAGGGTTTTTGTTTTGTTTTGCTTTTCAAAGATTGTACATTAACATAGTTCTCATCATCATTTTATCATGTGGTATTTTACGGTGTTCGCGGGGAAGGGCCTTGACGTGGCAACACCGCTTCTTAACTAACGCTTCCCCTCTCACACCTAACTAACTTCCTAACCTCCCTGTTCCCACTGTTCTTTTCTTCACTTCCAGTAGGCTGTCATTAAATTTTCCTTCCCCTTTATCAGTGCCACTGCTTTTTCTTTCCCATGTTCACAGTCTTTTATTTCGAGGGCCATTTAGTCAGTCTAGCTGTGCTGTTTTCTCCAGAGCCTTGGGATTCTGTGTTTGGTACCTCTGAGCAGAATATCTAAAAGCATTCCTTTGTATTCCAAGACTTAGAGGATGCTTCTTGTTAACAAAACAGAACAAAAAATTGAGCTCAGAATAAAGGACTTTTTTTTCCAAATAGTGGTTCTGATAAGAAATGCCTGTGATTTAAGTGTGTTGTGTATATTTGTATGTGTCACCACACATTTGATTGGATTCAAGTATCCTTAGAACAACACTTGCTTAAAAGTATGTTTTTGATTATTGAAAAGTTTTGGCATTAACAACCAAAAAGTCATAACTTAGTAGTGCTGCCAAAATACTTGGGTGTTTTGTTTTTGTTTTTGTTTTTAATGAGTTATCCATCACACAAAGCATTATACAGCTTGGCATTCCAAATACATGAGTCTCTTACCAAAAGATCACTTTAACAATTTCATAGTAAGATGCCATCATGTAATACTTGGAAATGCTGAGACAAATTTCTGGTGTATGTGTGGAGACGTTTTTTTGGATGTATGGGGAGAGAGGCAGGTTGAGGCTAAAATTCCCTAATTATTTTACTCTTTTAAATGTTTCTTATTAAAACATATTTACTGTATTTGTTAGAACCCAGCTGGCCTGTTGTTTTATTTAATGTCACTTTTCCGTTCATTGTTGGATTTGCAAATAAGGAAAACTACTTCTAGGGCTTTTTTAGAAGACAAGAAATTATCTTTTCCTACTGACAGCTAAGAGATCTTTCTCTTTTTTTGGTAGTGGTGAGGGTAAGTAAGATTGATGAAGTTGGTACTTTAGGTTATTAGTGATGTATTTTAAAGCCCAGGGTTATGCAATATTTGTTTAATTATGGTGTCACTTTCTATCTTAACTTCATCTTAATTCTTTGTCCTAAGCAGCTCTCAGGTTAAGATTTTTCTATTCTGTAGTAGAAAGTATTAAGGTAGGAATTGTACATGATGCAATGCTTTGATGTCAAACAAGAATAAAGCACAGACAACAGTTTTTTTTAACCTATAACAAAGTATAATGTGAAAGACAGATAATTTTTAAATTTTAGGAATAGTAATAAGGAGTTCTTTCTGTCCTGGCTTTAGGCTTTACCATTTCATTGTTTTACATTCCTAAGAGATTGTATTCCTCTGACCTTTAGCTGTAGCCTCAACTTTGTAAGTAACGGTGATGGTGGTGGTAGGGGGGTTTATCTTAAGGAAAGAGAAATACTGTGATTTTCGGCCTTTACTTTACCTGTGATGCATATGAAGAATTCCTGGAAAGAATGAAAACACCGAATTCATGAAGTGTGAGCCTTTACTCCTTGAGTATCTTTAACTTGAACAGTGACATTCCAGATTGTTCTTGTTTTCAGAGTACATCCAAGCCATTATGATGATGGAGGAATCTGTTCAACATGTTGTCATGACAGCCATTCAGGAGGTATGTTGGAGCTTTATGCTTACTGTTTGTGAGAAATTAAAGGGGCAAACTGGAACTTAAATAGTAGATGTAGAAATTTTAAAAAGAGATTCTCATTTTTTGAGAATTTTTTTCTTGCACTTATGTTAATAGCTTGCCTCGTTTTTGTTAAAAAAAATACATTTAAATTTCTCATTTGTATTTAAATCTTAAACATTTGTCTATAGGTATAGATATTCAGTAACTACTCCTAATTTTTAAAAATGCCCCAATGAACTAGAAATAGACTGATTCCTAAAGCCATTATAAATATATATCTTAAACCAGCAGTCTACCTCACACTTAATTATTGGTTTCTTGATTGGCAGAAAGTGGGTCTTCAACTCCAGCCACACCCAAAGCTATTTCTAGATGAATATATCGAAACTGTAGGGGAGGAAAAATTATCTTTCTTTTACCCATTCAAGTTCTCAGCTGAGACCTCTGTATCAAAGGACAGATTAACAAGAAAAAGGATACAAATGTATTTAATGTAAGTTTTACATAACATAGAGACCTTCTTAAGGAAATGAAGACCAAAGAAGTGTTTATTTTTTATTTAGTTTTTCAAAGAAGTGTTTAAACCTGAGTACTTTGGTGCTAGGTTTGATGAAGAGTGGAGAATCATGGAAAAATGTGATAGGGCAAATAAGGGTTTGAGTTAAGGGTAGTAACCTGGGGGAAACAGCAAGTCCTGTTGATTCAGAGTCCTTTCAGAATCCCTGTATCTTCGGAGATAAGGATTCTTCTTTCCTTTGAGTATAGGGAGGGCATCTTTTACATGAGGCTTTTCTGACCTGCTTGCTGTACCTGCTATTTCTCCAATTCCTTCAGCTTGAAGTATTCAATATGCCAAGGAGCCATACTTTGGGATAGCATGTCTTGAACTCCATCATATGTGAAACATAAAATTATAAAAGTAAAAATAAAATGTAGATTAATAACCAGTTGATCTCAGGATGTGAGAATGTTTTTAATCATAAAAGCAGTGGAACAAACAGGGGTACTAGGGAACAATATAGGACTTGAACGTGCAACTGACAGAAAAAAATACAACAGACAACATGAAAAATGCTAAGTGCAAATTAAGTAAAGTGGTTTTTTTAAAAATCTGACCATCTGACTGTAAATCGAGGAGTTCCCCCTACCCCTTCAGGGTTCTGGATTCACAGAACTCAGGAATGATGACAGTATTACTATAGTGAAAGAATACAAACCAGAACCAACTCCCCCCACCCCAAAAATGAATACAGTGAGGTCTAGGAGGTCCCAGATGTAAAGTTTCTGTTGTTCCCTCTCCATGGAATTAAGACCTATCACACTCCCAGCACATTACTGTGTGGCAGTTCTAAAGTACTGCCATCAAGGGAGGCTCACCTGAGTTTTCATGTCCAGAGTTTTTATTGGGGTTTCATTATGTAGGTATGATTGATTGTATCAGTGACCATGGGGTTGAACGCAGTTTCCAGCTCTCCTCCCCTGCAGAAGTCAGGCTGGTTTTCAAGTGGCTCAAAGACCCAGGCTGATGATACATGGCTGGTTTTGCTGGCATGGCCAGCCCCCAATTTCAGTTATCCAGCTTTTTAGCTTAAATTACCTAGGGGCACACAAATAACAAAGATAATCTTATCAGTAAGGAAATTCCAGAGATTGAGAGGCTGCTTGCCAGTAACAGGACAAAGGCCAGCCAGATTCCTTACTACACAGAAACTTTCAAAAACAAAGCTTTTAAAAGACGATCAGTTTAGC
This sequence comes from Eumetopias jubatus, assembly GCF_037043125.1. Classification (NCBI taxonomy): domain Eukaryota; kingdom Metazoa; phylum Chordata; class Mammalia; order Carnivora; family Otariidae; genus Eumetopias; species Eumetopias jubatus. Next base: position 39,660,664 of record NW_028274808.1, read on the forward strand.
AGTCAGCTCTGATGGTAGGAAGATAAACTGGTACATCTTTTTAAAAATATTATATTCTTTATATCATATGAGATACTAGGTCATGAGTGTTAAAATATCAAAATGATCTCTCAAGCAAGACAGAAGTTATTTTGCTCTTAAGTGGTCCTGGATTCTGCTCTGTAGTCATCAGGGACCCAGCTTTCTTCTTTCTTATTGTCTGCCATCCTTAATACATGTTTCCCACTTAGTGGTTCACCTGTGGCTTCTCAAGTTCCAGCTACCATGTTCTATCTCCAGCCGTCAGGAAGGACTGAAGGAAGACTTATCCACTTCCTCTAAATAAACTTTGAGCAATTCTCATTTGTGTTAGCCAGATATTACTCACATAGCCACACAGGGAAACCATGGGAAATGTGGTCTTTATTCCAGGTAGTCACAAAGCCAGCCAAAATATGAGGAGTCTGTTACTAAGCAAAAATAGGAAAAAGAATAAGGGGCCACTAACAGTTCTGCCTTACTATAATTGATTCTGTAATTCTGTTTTTAGGAATTTATCCTAAGGAGATCTGAAATACAGAGATACATAATAGTAATAGTGATAGCAGACATTTATCTTGAACCTACTGTGTGCTAGATAGTATTGGTACTTACTAAACACATTATGTCTATTAACTCATTTAAAATTCACTACCATTATAATTAATGCTACTAAAATGTAGACTTAAAATTGTTAAAATGGCAAATTGTATGTTCTATATATTTTACCAAAATTTAAAAAAATGAAAAATTAATTGTAATATTTTGAGGTATATGCTGTTATTGTCCCCATTTTATAAAAGGGGAAACTGAAGCATAGACAATGTGAGTAACCTCGAGTTCACACAAGAAGTAGTGGCAGTATTAGAACTCAGGTTTAAGCCGTCTGAGTTCAGAGCCCACACCCAGAACCATTATGCTATATTGCCTCAAGATTGTTTATTTCAGCATTATTTCTAGTACTGAAACATTAGAAATAATCTAACTGCCCAGCAATTGGGGCACAGATAAATAAATTACAGTAGAATAATATATTGGCATATTAGGTAACGTTAAAGTATATTTTTGAAAAATATATAACAATATGGGTAAGGCTTATTAGGGAAACAGAGCACATGAGCAATATAATCCCATTTCTGTTAAAAAGAGAAATTAAGATGAGTGAAAATGACAAAATGTTAACCATCTCCAAATGGTTGGATGTTCTGTGCTCTTTTCTGTATTTGTCAATTTTTCTATAATTACAGGTCTGTAATTATAATCCAGAATATTTTTAAAATTAAAACCTATGACCAAGTGATTTTTAATTCTGTGAATCTAGCCCAAGGAATTATTTAGAAAATCAGACCAAGATTGGGCACAACAGTGTTTATCAAACTATTTTATATAACTTTTTTAAAGTTTATTTAAGTTAATCTCTACTAGACCCAGTGTGGGGCTTGAATTCACAACCCCAAGATCAAGAATCACATGCTCGGGCGCCTGGGTGGCTCAGTTGGTTAAGCGACTGCCTTCGGCTCAGGTCATGATCCTGGAGTCCCGGGATCGAGTCCCGCATCGGGCTCCCTGCTCAGCGGGAAGTCTGCTTCTCCCTCTGACCGTCTTCCCTCTCGTGCGCTCTATCTCTCATTCTCTCTCTCTCAAATAAATAAAATCCTTAAAAAAAAAATCACATGCTCTTCCGACTGAGCCAGCTAGGCACCTCCAAACTGTTATGTATTAATAGAAATATGACAACAGTGTGCCTCCACTGGGAAGCAAGTGTTTAAATTAGGGTACCTCCATCTCATGGAATGTTTTACAGCTGATACTAACTTGTTTTTAAAAAATTATCTTATGGGGCTCCTGGCTGGCACAGTCAGTTGAGCATCTGACTCTTGGTTTTGTCTCAGGCTGTGATCTCAGTGTCCTGAGACACGACCTCAGACAAAACCAAAGTCTCCCCCCACCCCCTGTGGAGGCTCTGTGCTCAGTGTGGAGTCTGCTTAAGACTCCCTCTCCCTTTGCGCCCCCCCCATACACACACATTCTCAGTCTCTAAAATAAATCAATATTTTAAAAAAAGAATAAAGTATCTTATGACAAAGGGAAAACAGTTAAAATGTCAAGTGAGGAGCATCTGGGTGGCTCAGTTGGTTAAGCGTCTGCCTTGGGCTCAGGTCATGATCCCAGTGTCGTGGGATCGAGCCCCACATCAGGCTCCCTGCTTGGTGGGGAACCTGCTTCTCTCTATCAAATAAATAAATAAAATCTTAAAAAGGTTAAAATGTCAAGCAAACAAAGCAATATATTAAGTTGTACATACAGTTAGATTTTAAGAATAGATTATATGTCTTTTATGTGCATATTCCTTTTGTTCATTTAGAACATACCATCAAGCACCTAATATGCACCAGGAGCTGTAGGAGGCATTCAGGATATAATATGAAAAAGACAGACATGGTCTCCTGCCTCCACAAAGTCTAAATCTCATTGGAGAAATGGCTAACCAAGCAATTCACATACATTCAAAACATTCAAAATGAAGAGTACGATAATGGGAAAAATATTAGGGGTACCTCAAAAGAGTAGCTAAGTCATTTTGGGGACTTAAGGGAAGGCTTCTCAGAGAAGGTGGCATCTTGACTGAGCATGGAAGGATGAGATGAGGTAAGGAAAGGGCAAAAAATTGTTCTAAAGTCCAGGAGGCAAGAGAAAGACCTACATGGAATGTTGGATGTACTGAAAGAAGAATGCCTATAGTAAACACAGTAAGGTAGGAAGTGCTTAGAAATTAGACAAGAGACCTAAAGTCATTAGAATATTGAGCAGTTTCATTAGGGAGTTGGGATTTTGGAAATCAGTGGATAGATTTTAAGGAGAAAATACATTAAAGTCTATATTTAAGAAAATCCATATGAAGAGAAAAATGGTTTGGAGGAAAACTGGGCTAGAAAAAGGGAGAGCAGTTAAGAGAGTGGTAATTATCCAGCGAAGAATGATAGAAACCTGAACTAGGTTATGGCAGTCAGGGCGGAGACAGGTAGACAGATTTGAAAATTATAGGAGCTTGAATCAATAGGCTTGGTGACTGATTGGACCTAGCGGGAGAAGGGGGGTAGCTGGATAGAATAATGGAAGTGAGAAAGGCTTCTGTAAAATGGTAGCCTTTTTTTTTTTTTAAGGACATTTTATTTATATTTCTTTACTGACATTTACTGTAGTAAAATACACATAACAAAAATTTGCCATTAGTGACATTTAGTATGTTCATAATGTTGTGCAAACATTATCACTATTTTGTCCCAGCACTTTTTCCATCACCACAAAAGGTAACCCTGTACACCCACTACACAGGCTGTTCTCATTTCCTCCTCGCTCCAGCCCATGGCAACCAGTAATCTGCTTTCTGTCTGTATGAATTTCCCTATTCTGGATATTTCATAAAAATGGAATCATACGATATGTGGCCTTTTGTGTCTGTCTTTTTGTTCATTTAGCATAATAGTTTCAAGGTTATTTTGTAGCATTTATCAATACTTGTTTCTTTTTATGGCTGAAAAATCCATGGTATGGATGTGCAACATTTTGTTTATTCATCAGTTGAGGGACATTTGGCTTGTCCTACTTTTGGCTATTGTGAATAGCCAAATATATGGGTTGTTTTGTTTTGTTTTGTTTTGTTTTTAAACAGCCGCTATTAATTCTTTTGGGCATATTGAAATTGAATTTCTCAGTCATATGGTAATTCTATGTTTAACTTTTTGAGGAGGCCCCAACTTGTTTTCAGCAGATCCTGCAGCACTTTACATTCCTACCAGCAGTGCACTAGGATTCTGTTTTTTTCCACCTCTTTGCCAACCCTTCCCTTGTTAGTGTCCTTTTTTTTTTTTTAAAGATCCATTCATTTATTTTAGAGAACACACAGGCAGGAGGGGAAGAGGGAAGAGAGTAGACTGTGCTGAATGTGGAGCCTTGACGTGGGGCTCAGTCCCATGACCCTGACATCACAACCTGAGCTGAGGAACCAAGAGTCAGACACTCAACCAACTGCACCACCTAGGCACCTCTGCCCATCCTTTTTCTAATAGCCATCCTACTAAAAAAGCTGAGAAGAGATTGGGTCAGGGAGCACAAGTGGAGAGATTAGCCTTCAATGGGAAGAATAGCACTTTTGTTAAAACAAGATTGAAAAAGGAAAAGATGGGCATGAGCCTTGCCAATTTTATGGATTAAGACATGGAAATTCTTATTTGCAGACAAGGTTTTCTGATGAAGAGGGCAGAGGTTTGAGAAGTAGGAAAGGTTTAGAATAATCTCAAAGGAATAAAGAGACTGCTGACTAGGGAGTGATCTCTAAAAGGAATAAAGAGACTGCTGACTAGGGAAACAACTGTACTTTGGGGGCAACTTTAAAGGCCCAATTGAAATTGGAAACTATATATTAATAGTGTCTTATGATTTAAATTTTGGTTTTTCACTCTCAGTACTTAGCAGTCTGGTGTATGGCCAGAAGAGATAGGTGGGTGGATTGATCTTAGACTGAGATTTTGCCAGGACGAAGGAATGGAGGATAAGAAAATTGAGATATTGACAAAGGTCATCAACATAAAAGACTGAAAAATCTAGGCTAGAAAGTAGAAGGTAGTTGGTTAAACAAATGATGAACCCTGGAAGCTAAAGCAGGGGAGGGAAATTCCCAAAAATAAGATGATGATGTTAGCAGAAGAAGGAGGAGTAAATGTGAGCAGGCAAAAACAATAATGTTTACTATAAAGTCTAAGGAGAGTAAAGAAGAAAGTGAATATCAGAATGATGGGTTCTCACTAGAAGGCCAGGAGAAAGGAGGGAGATAAAGGGCTTGGAAACCTCAAATTGAGGAGCACATAACTAAACGTAATTGAATTAGAGACGAGGGTTGAGAAAAGGTTATATCCAGAGTGTAGGACACCTAGGTTTTTATTCAGAGTTGTTACTGTGTTATGATGAGGACTTATCTGTAACAGTGGGAAAAGGAAAAAGACTGTGAGAAAATACTCCTAGTCCTTCTGCCACCTGCCTCTGATTAGATACTGTCTCTCTGAGCCGTCAGAGCCTTTATCACACTACAATATGCTTGTCTTTCTCACTTCACCTGTGTGTGCTACACCCGTGGATGGTACTTTCTTAAATATTTCAAAATTATAAAGGTGATTGTAGATGGTAGAATAATCATTTTTTTCTCTTTATATTTTTATGAATTGTATATTCGTTACAATGGGATTATTTTTTCAGTTGGAAGAAGTCTTAAAAAAAATCTTAAGATTAATATTGTCACAAAAAAAGCATAAACAGGGGCGCCTGGGTGGCTCAGTCATTAAGTGTCTACCTTCGGCTCGGGTCATGGTCCCAGGGTCCTGGGATCGAGCCCCACATCGGGCTCCCTGCCCAGTGGGAAGCCTGCTTCTCCCTCTCCCACTCTCCCTGCTTGTGTTCCCACTTTCACTGTGTCTCTCTCTGTCAAATAAAAAATAATTTAAAAAAAAAGAAAGAAAGGCATAAACATTGAAGCCAGTATTTTTTTTACTCTTACTGAGATTTTTTTTTCCTAATTATGCTGAGGGACTTTGAAATCTTCTCATCCCATTAATATAGAGCAGTAATTCTCAAATTTCAGTATGTATCAGAGACCTGGAGGACTTTATTAAATATGTTGCTGAGCCCTAACCCCGCAGTTTCTGAGTCAGTACATCTGGACTGGGACTCAGTAATTTGCATTTCTGGAGAGTTTCCAAGCAACACTGATGGTTTGAGAACTTCACTTTGAGAACCACTGACAAGGAGAAAAAAGTACAGCTGAACATAACATTTCAGTTCTTTTTTTTTTTTTTTAAGATTTTATTTATTTGACAGAAAGACACAGCGAGAGAGGGAACACAAGCAGGGAGAGTGGGAGAGGGAGAAGCAGGCTTCCCACCGAGCAGGGAGCCCGATGCGGGGCTCCATCCCAGGACCCTGGGACCGTGACCTGAGCCGAAGGCAGATGCTTAACGACTGAGCCACCCAGGTGCCCCATAACATTTCAGTTCTCTCAGAGTGGCCCTGAAGGCTGAAATTACAAGATCTCTCAACAGTGCATCCCCACATTTCTAATTGTATCCCTTTCTTTTGTCCTTCAGACAGAACATAAGAAACAATAGAAAATTGGGACCATTTGAGTCTGCCCCTGACATTTGTCACAATCAGAATTTTATTCCCTTCTCCCCCAAACCCTCACACGTTATGGATCCTCTCTCTGCAACACAAGGGTGAGAGAGGCTAAAACATGGGTGTGTGTGTGTGTGTGTGTTATAAACATCAGCCAGTTCATTTTGGCTAATATTGATGTTGCCCATATTTATTCTTTAGATAGAGTTACTGAAGTGTTGCTGTTTTTTACTGAAAAGTCAGTTTTAAAACATTTAGCCACTTTTTTTTAAAGATTTTATTTCTTTATTTGACAGATAGGGAGAGCAGGAACACAAACAGGGGGAGTGGGAGAGGGAAAAGCAGGCTTCCTGCCGAGCAGGGAGCCAGATGCAGGGCTCGATCCCAGGACCCTGGGATCATGACCTGAGCCGAAGGTAGACGCTAAGACTGAGCCATCCAGGCACCCCAGCCACTTTTTAAACTTAAAAATTTGTCTTAATTCTTACAACTGGGCTTACGGTGAAAATGAGCACCAGAATTTAGACCTGTAATTTTAAATGAAGACATTATCCTGGGATGAAATTTCAGACTGAAAACTTTGACTGTATAGGACAATGTACCTTTTACATTTGTGTTTTCATTTTAATTTTTATAATTCTGTGGTGGCCAGGTGTTCATGTTGTTGTCTCAGTATATTTTATATGATGTCATTTTTGCCTCAGAGTTATAATCTTAATTTAAATCTTAATTTCAGTTGATGAGTAAGGAATCTCCTGTCTCTGCTGGAAACGATGCCTATGTTGACCTTGATCGCCAGGTATCTAATTTTGCATTGTTTTTATCCATTTAGAGATTGAAAAGAATAAACTTCAGATATTAATGAAAAGAATGTTTCAGTTGAATTTGCTTGTAGAATATATTGGTTTAATTATTTGTTTTTTACTTAAATTCAAGACTTAAGCTACTTTACTAGTGGATATTACACATTTGTAATTAAATTTATAATTTGTAGTTAAAATATTTCATGACCCACTTTAAAATAAATTAACTTTAAGTCATTGTAATTCGTGTTTTCTAGTCGTGATTTTTCTTTTTCCATTGGTGATATCTTTCTATATGCCACATTTAACACAACAGATGCATTCCTGGAAAGTGGCATGCATTTTAATCTTATGATTTACAAAATACCTTTTATTTCACATGCGTCTTCCTTTGCATATGTCTCCTCCACCCTTCATCTTTGTGAAGGATTGAACAGTCAGTAGATATTTAAATGTACTAAGGAACCTACTGTATTTTTAAAGGAACTCTGCAGTATATTCTTGTGTTTTTTGTTTTTTTAAGATTTTAATTATTTATTTGACAGAAAGAGAGACAGCGAGAGGGAATACAAGCAGGGGGAGTGGGAGAGGGAGAAGCAGGCTTCCCACTGAGCAGGGAGCCCGATGCTCGATCCCAGGATCCTGGGATCATGACATGAGCCGAAGGTAGACGCTTAACGACTGAGCCACCCAAGCGCCCCTATTCTTGCGATTTTAACCAAAAAGTTATTTTGTAATTTTAATTACTGCTTTCTGATAAAATACTGTAACTTAAATTGTCAGTTTCTATATTCCATCTGTCCTGGGACATTGTTCAAAGGTTGAACAGTAATCTTTGTGTTATCCTCTCATATTTCTTCCCAGTGGTTTCTAAATGTTTTGTAGGAAAATCTTTGGACATGATACAATTTTAACCTGAGTTGTAATTTGCTTCCCTTACTTTGTGATATTAGATATTAAAGTTGTTGCCTTGTATGATTTTTTTTTTGTATTGATATTACACAGAGGTTTGGTCACATGAAAGGAAAAGCTGTTATAATTTTTATATCAATTTTTTTCTTTTTTGTAAATTATCAATTTTAATTTGTTCATGTGTTGCTAACTTAGGGTTTATGGGACACAACTCAGTAATGTTTGACTTGTGTTGAGAATCAGAATAATAACAATATTTTTAAAACTGTGTTATATAAATTAACATAAAGGTTTAATGACTGAAGAACTTGTGTTGAAATACTTTTAGCTATATATTTCAACAATTGAAACCCTCATCCTCTAGCACATACATATGTTATCAAGGGAAAATTTCTTAGTTATTACAGAATCAACATTACCAAGAATCATGTAGCCCAGATAGGAAAGTGTAAGAAAACTTGATAAGAGGAAAGAACCAGATTCAGAGTACCGAAAAGACAAGACTTAGGACCAGAAGATGTTCAAAGTTAGAAATGGCTGCTTTTGACTCTTCAGAAGAGTTCTCGATTTCTCCCTGCCCCTCAGAAAGAAATGAAAGTATTTTAATTCTTTATTGTGCCTATGTAATTATTAATTGTTGCTACTTCATATTGAAATGTTTATTGCATCTCTTTGTTTCTAACTAGTTGAAGAAAACTACAGAGGAACTAAATGAAGCTTTGTCAGCAAAAGAAGAAATTGCTCAAAGATGCCATGAACTGGATATGCAGGTAAGAGATCTTTTCTGTGTACCACCTATTTGAAATGCACCACTATAAGCAACACCAAATGTACTGTGTACTACCATACAGTATAGTTTGGCTATCATGCAATCCTAATTAAAAAAAAGGAGGGAAACAGATTCTTGGTTAAAGATAGTAGACTCATCAAATATATTAATTTTCTTTCCTTCCTGCATCCCCACTAAATTTATAATAAATGAATGAAAATGGTATAAGGACACAAGAAAAGAAAGGAGGGATATCTGTGCTAGCTTTAGGGAGGGGTGGGGGGAGGTTTTTTTAAAGCCCTCATTTGTAGGGTTTGCCAATATCCATAGTGGATACTCAATTTACATAAAGGCCAGCTTTTTATAGATAAGCCCTAATGTGAAATTCATGAATGCATAGCTTACAGTTACCCTTGCTTTGACTACTTAAGGAAAATCTGCATTTCAAAAGAGAAAAAGAGAAAGATAAATAGGAAAGTAGTCCTAGAGGAAGTGGAGAAATTTGGGATAGTAGCAGAGATTAATCTTATTAATCCATTTAATACCCTCAGTGAAATTAGTAAAGGTGCTAAAATCAGAAATCAAACACTAAATTAAAAATAGAATTGTTAAAAAATTTGGCCCTTGCCAAATTATAGAGCTGAAGCAGTTTCTTCACTGTCTAGAGAAGGAAAGCTATAGGGCACTCTAATGGCAGGGAAATCAAGAGGAATTGACTGAGGAGAAAGAGAAGCCTGGTAGGTTGGTACAGAAACCAAAAGAGTAAGGTGTCCTGGCAGCCAAGTGAAGAAACTGCTTCAGGCAGGAGGGTGTGATCGATTGTGTCATATGTTGATTATTCACAGTGACATGGAAGTGTCAGTAGTGATCCTGATGCGTTCTTCTGTGGAATGGTAGGGCCAGTAGCCCAACATAGAGTTCAAGAGAAAGTGGGCAATGGCAAGTGAGAATTAGAAACGGCACTTAACTTTTGTTTTTACAGCTTTATTGAGCTGTAATTAATATATAATAAACTTCATATTTAAGGTATACAATTTTGATGCATGTTGACATATGTATGAATGTGTGGAAACATTACCACAATTAATGTAATGAACTCATCACCTCCATGTTTCCTCATGACTCTTTGTATTCCCCCTCTGGTCCCCAACTCTGCATTTTCACTATAGATTAATTCGTATCTTCTAAGAGTTGCATATAAAAAGAATCATACATTGTATATACTCTTTTTTTTCTGACTCCTTTCATTATTTTGTGATTGATTCATTTTGGCAGTATCAGTAGTTAATTCTTTTTCTATTGCCAAATAGTATTCTATTGTATGAATATACTAGAACTTTTCCATTCACCTGTTGATGAACATTTGTGTTGTTTCTAGTTTTTCTCTATCACAAGCAAAACTGCCCTAACATTCTTTATAAGTCTTTGTGTGGGCCTGTGCTTTTATTTCTCATGAGTAAGTAAATACTGGCTGGATCATGTGGTAGTTGCATGTTTAATTTTTTTGGAAAATGCAAAGCTGTTTTCCAAAGTGCTTGAAACATTTTACATTCTCACCAGAGATGTATGAGACTTCCATTTGTTCTACATCTTTAGGGGCACCTGGGTGTGTCAGTCGGTTAAGCATCTGACTCTTGATCCCAGCTCAGGGCATGATCTCAGGATCATAAGTTCAAGCCCTGTTGGGCTCCACGTGGAGCCTACTTTAAAAAAAAAGAAAGTTCTACATCTTTCCCAACACTCGGTATTGCCAATATTTTTTGTTTGAGCCATTCTAGTAAGACTGTATTGGTATAACATTGTGGTTTTAATTTGCATTTCCTTAATGATTAATCATGAGTATCTTTTTGTGTGCTTAGTTGCCATTTACGTATCTTATTTGGTGAACTATCTTTCCAGATATAAAGAATGAACTCTTGGGGCGCCTGGGTGGCTCAGTTGGTTGAGCGACTGCCTTCGGCTCAGGTCATGATCCTGGAGTCCCGGGATCGAGTCCCGCGTCGGGCTCCCTGCTCAGCGGGGGGTCTGCTTCTCCCTCTGACCCTCTTCCCTCTCGTGCTCTCTGTCTCTCATTCTCTCTCTCAAATAAATAAATAAAACCTTAAAAAAAAAAAACTCTTGCTTACTCTTACGTATTGCTCTGCCTGTGCAGTATTCCAAAGTAATGTAATAGTTTTAAGTGGAAGTTGATTAAAACAGGCTTCCATAATGCTAATTCACAAGTGATTATGCTGATGCCAGTGTAATTGGAAGAAATAATTGCTGTCTTCCTATATTCTAACAGGTTGCAGCATTGCAAGAGGAGAAAAGTAGTCTCTTGGCAGAGAATCAGGTATTAATGGAAAGACTTAATCAATCTGATTCTATAGAAGATCCTAACAGTCCTGCAGGAAGAAGGCATCTGCAGCTCCAAACTCAGCTGGAACAACTCCAAGAAGAAACATTCAGGTAAAAGACCACTCACTAAGGTCTAATTTTTAAAAATTTGTTAACTATCTTTTAATGTTAAAAATGTAGTGTTAGGGGCACCTGGGTGGCTCAGTTGGTTAAGTGACTGCCTTTGGCTCAGGTCATGATCCCAGAGTCCTGGGATCGAGTCCCGCATTGGGCTCCCGGCTCAGCGGGGAGCCTGCTTCTCCCTCTGACCCTCTCCCCTCTCATGCTGTTTCTCTCTCTCTCTCTCTCTCTCTCATAAATAAATAAATAAAATCTTTAAAAAAAATGTGGTGTTAGGACTTTTGGGTAGCTGCAGACCAAATAATAATAACTTCCCCCAAATTTTCCCACATGACATGAAATATAACTTCATGTCTAGGAAAAATTCTATCAAATCTATACTATACCCTCAGGGGCATCTGGGTGGCACAGTAAGTAAAGTGTCCAATTCTTGGTTTTAGCTCAGTTCATGATCTCAGGGCCGTGAGATTGAGCCCCACGTTGGGCTCTGCCCTGGGCATGGAGCCTGCTTGGGATTCCCTCTCTCCCTTTTCCTCTGTCCCCCCTCCCCCGCCTTAAATAAATAAATAAATCTTTAAGAAAAAAAAAATACACGCTCATTATTACCTGAAAACAGAATGCCTCAACCGAAATATAACTGTGACTGAAACAAACATGAGCCACACATCCCACACACCTGTCCCACCCTATCCTGCTAGGTACTTTGAGGCAAGTGAAGGCAGACTGACAAAAAAAATTGAAGGAAGACAGAAAAACACGAGTGAAGGGGCCTGAGGGTAATAAGTTGGAGAGATTACCAGAAAGATTAAATTCACTCAAAATCTGAAACTACTTTTAAAATAAAAAAAGATTATGGGGCGCCTGGGTGGCTCAGTCATTAAGCTTCAGCCTTCGACTCAGGTTGTGATCCTGGGATCGAGCCCTGCGTCGGGCTCCCTGCTCCGCGGGAAGCCTGCTTCTCCCTCTCCCACTCTCCCTGCTTGTGTTTCCTCTCTCACTGTGTCTCTCTCTGTCAAATAAATAAAATCTTTAAGAAATAAAGATTAGACTACAGACTTCAGGGGAAAAAATTCATAGTTAAGTACATGGTCTTAAAGGACCAGTCACCGTAAAAACATAAAGGCACTGAGTTTAAAGAGACACAGTATAAAGGCCAGGAGCCTGATTTATAGAGACAGCCTTATTTAAAAGGCAAACTGATTTAAAGGGACAGTCTTCTAAACATCTTGGAGAGGAAAAGGCCAAAAGGAAGGAAGAATGGCCCTTTGGCAATTGGATAGTGAAAGGGAAAAGAAGAAAAGGAAAAATTTGGTGTCCGGCCAGACAAAACAGAACCACAAAATTGAAGGATTTAGCAGTAAGAAATAGAATATCTTGCCTTAACAGGAAAGAATAAAAATGATTTTTAAGTCTTCTCTAAAACTTTAGAAATCGTCCACCTCCTATGGTCTACATCAGCAAATCAAGATGTGGTCTGAGGACCCCTTCAGGTTCACTGAGACCCTTTCAGAGAGTCTTCCAGACCTCTTTCCTAACTATCTGCAAGGGTAGATTTCCTTCATATATTTCAGCCAAAAAGCCATCACAACAGATGAATATAGAAATAGCTATGACAACCCAGCTGTCTTCTATTAAACTGGATTATTTGAATCATAAAAGTGTAAAACATCACCACTCTTCTCACTTTTTGTTTTAGAATATAGTTATTTTCCTATAAACTGTGTGTTGTCTATAATATAATGGGTTTATTACTGTTATTTTCAATGTATTTAGGTGTTTGTTTTAATTTCTCAATATAATAGATGAACTTATATAAACAAAAGTTCTTTATAATTTCAGTAATTTTAAGAGTGTGAAGGAGACCAGAAAGTTTTGAGTACCTGTCATCTGCATCTTGACTTTTTTTTTTAAGATTTATTTTTCATTTATTTTTGAGAGAGAGAGAGAGCACACATGAGCTGGGGTAAGGGGCAGAGGGAGAAGCAGATTCCCCACTGAGCAGGAAGCCCGATGCAGGACTTGATCCCCAGACCCCTGGGATCATGACCTGAGCTGAAGGCAGACACTTAACCGACTGAGCCACCCAGGTGCCCTGCATCTTGACTTTCTAGGACAGAATCAGTAGATAGTAGAATTTAAGTATGACTTTATCCTTTTGTTTCTAAATTGTGGCTAGTTTTTTAAAGTATGGTTTGGGGAAGGATACTTAGAATTGTCCTGCATTTTCATAATGAAGGAAATAGTGTCTCATGCTTTTATCATTGCAGTACATACGCAGCTTATATTTTGAAGCACTTAAACAATTCAAATACTTTATTAGTACTACATATTTATATATTTCAGTATTAATTTTTTTTTTGAGAGAGAGCACAAGAGAGGGAGAGCTCACGAATAAGAGGGGCACAGAGAGAGAGGGAGAGAGTGTGGAGCCCAACGCGGGGCTGGATCTCATGACCTGAGCTGAAATCAAGAGTCGGTCACTTAACTGACTGAGCCACCCAGGCGCCCCTCAGTATCTATTATTCTTTATACTCAGATATAATGCTTCTGGCTCATCTTTATTATGACCTTCTACCTTTAATTTCTTTCTTTCTTTCTTTTTTTTTTTGGAGCATTGGTAGCTTTTAAGATTTAAGTCTCAGAGTTTATTTTTAATCACAAAAGGGACATTGTACCTTTTGATGGTGAGATCTGGCAGTTATCATTTTAACCAAATCATCAAACTTAGCAGCACCACCCACATTGTACCCAGTGTCACCCATGTATTTTTGTCAAATATTTAATCTGAATGTAATTATGAAGAAATAATCAGAACAAGGAATATCCTTAAAGATGGCTAAGACTACTTGAAAAAGTCAAAGTTAGAAAAAAAAAAGGAAAGACAAAGATAATACTAGTAAAGATAATGTGAGAATTTTCATTGGATCTTGGATCAGGGTGGAGAGAGGGAACTAGAAGATATTTTTACTACAGTTGGAGAAATTTAAATATGGACTACATATAAGATAATATTAAATTCACATTAGTTGTCTTAGATATGATGATGGTATTATGATGATGTGTGAAAGATGTCCTTGCTGAGGTATTTACTAGGAGTGAAGGGTCATGACCTCTGCAGCTTCCTTTCAAATAGTTCTCCAAAAAATGCATGTTTGTATTTTTTTTTTAAGTGAATGAGAGAAAGAATATGAAACAAAATGTTAATGGTGGGTGAATTTATTAGCAAAGGGTAGGCAGGTATTCACTGATCTATCTTTCAAATTGTCTATAGACTTCAGATATTTAAAGATTTGGTGGGGGGGAGTTAAATCCAATTTTAAATTTAAATCCAATTTTCTAGACGCTGATAACAGCATTTGCTTCCACTTTTCCCTCCCTACATCAAAGTCAACAAAAATAATTTAAAAAAAAGAAAAATACTAACATCAAAAAAAAGTACTAACATCTCATTCATGCATATTTTAAAAATAATCATAAATAAAACAATAGCAAATTCGGTACAGTACTATATTAAAATAAACTTTCTCCCAGGATTGTTAACCTGTCAAATATTAAGTCTATTACAATAACTATTAAATATTTTACTTCCTTCAATCCATAAGTTAAAGGACAAGGAATAGTATAAAATAAGCTTGGTAAAGGGGCGGGTCCCGCATCGGGCTCCCTGCTCAGCAGGGAGTCTGCTTCTCCCTCTGCCTCTCCCCCCTGCTCATGCTCTCTCTCTCTCTTCTCTCTCTCTCTCTCTCTCTCTCTATCTATCTCTGTGTCTCAAATGAATAAATAAAATCTTTAAAAAAAAAAGCTTGGTATGTGAAATTATTATATGTATGTATGTGTAAAGAACAGGGGGAGGATGAATATTAATCTAATATTTGAATTTTTTCTAGACATTCCAAAAATCCTGGCTTTGCCACTTAGTATCTCTGTAACCGTGGGCATGCCTCCATTTCATCCACTATAAAATGGTCTAATAATTACCTACCTTCTAGAAATTTTGAGTATTGAGTTAACAAATGTAAAGTACTGAGAATATTGCCTGGCATATACAATTTAGTTATTTTCTAGAAAATGAAAGAAATGACATAAAAATTTTGGAATGACAAAAAACAAATGATCATTATTTATAAATAATAGGCTTGTCCACCTAGAAAATGTTAAGTGAATCAACTGAAAAGTTCTCAGAACCAGTAAACACTTAATGGGGAGAGGGTAACTGTAAGGTGTTTGCATAGGTCATAAGATTTTCTATCAATAACTAGTTAGTTAATATCATCAGGAAAAACTTGGCATTTGTAAATAAGTATCCAAGAATAAAAAAATTTAAAAGAAATATGAGGGACTTAGGAAAACTCTGTTACACATAAAAATTATTTCAATATGTGGAGAGAGATAACACGTTTACATGTTTTGTTTACATTTTTTTTAAGATTTTATTTATTTATTTGAGAGAGAGAGAGAGAGCACATGAGAGTGGGGAGGGTCAGAGGGAGAAGCAGACTCCCTGCTGAGCAGGGAGCCCGATGCGGGACCCGATCCTGGGACTCCAGGATCATGACCTGAGCCGAAGGCAGTCGCTTAACCAACTGAGCCACCCAGGCGCCCCTGTTTACGTGTTTTTAATGGAAGATTGTAAGAATGCCATTTTCTGAAATTATATAATTTGAACTTGATTCCAATTTAAATTTTATTTTCAGCTAGAAGTATTGAGGAGCAAGAGATTCCCAGATCATTTACACACAAAGTATAATAAGGGAGTACTGGCTGTGTCCAATGTTGAAATGTTATATTTCTGTACTAATTTTAAAAATTTGGTACTGGTGCAGCAAAATACAAACTAGTAACACAAGCAAAGATCCAGAAAGCAACCCAAGTGTATTTAAAAAAATGTGTAATATAATAAAGGTGGCAATTTTTAATCAATAGGTAAAGGTTAAATTGTTAAATGGTTTGGGGGTAGTGGGTAGATATTTTGGCAGGAAAAGTTAGATTCCTACATTATATCATATACTAAAATGAATTCCAGGGGAAATTGAGAATTTCAGTGTTAAAAATGAAACCATATAAATACTAACAATATAAGATAAAAGAGAAAAATTTCTAATCATATACTAAAAATGGAAACCATAAAGTATAAAATTCAACAGTAGAATTACATAAAAACTAAGAATTTCTGTTAATATTCAATATTTAAATAAAATTAAAAGTAAATAATATTTGTGATGTGAGAGACAGTCTTGTAAATCAAAAGGAAGGATTTATGTTATGCAAAACAAAATAAGAAGTAGGAATGGTATTATCCATATTTGGAGGGGAAAGATCTACGAATAGCAACCACACTGGAGGATACACTCAAAAATGTTAACAGTATGATCTATTTAGATCAATACATGATTTTTATCTTCTTTGCTTTTCTCTATTTTGTAAATTTGCAACAAGGAACATATGTTAATTTCATAGTCAGAAATAAAACTTTAAATGAATTATATGTGCTGTATTTTGAAAAATCTTTCTTGACATCTAATTTTCTGAATAGAGGAGTAATTAGTTAAGTTTCTGCAAGCCTTGGACCAGTGGAATCCGTTTTCTGGACAGTTAAAACTTGGAGGTAGAGCTTATGGTCACAGAAGATTCAAGAGTTTATTCTCATGTTTTTTTACTTCCTTTTATTGTTCAAAGGAGAATTGTTAATAAATAGAACTTTCCTGGTCTATTTTGTTTTGGTTACAGACTAGAAGCAGCCAAAGATGATTATCGTATACGCTGTGAAGAGTTAGAAAAGGAAATCTCTGAACTTCGGCAACAGAATGATGAACTAACCACTTTGGCAGATGAAGCTCAGTCTCTAAAAGATGAAATAGATGTTCTTAGGTAAACAATCTTCCCATCTTGTTAGAATCTCAGGCCTGTCATCACCCAGAACAGCTCTACCAATGATGTTAACAAACTCTAGGATCTCTGAACATGGTGTTTAAGAGGACTTAGACCTTCCGGTCTACTTGAGTTCAGATTTCAGTGCTACCATTTATTTAATCTCTGTGTAACCATTTTCTCATCTGTAAAATGGAGATGATGCACATATCTACCTCAGATTTATATGCAGAACTGAGTTTATATTTCTAAACAGTTGGGACAGTATCTGGCAAGTAAGTGTTATATAAATGTTAAATAGAAATTAACCTTCAACCACCACTTCATACTTGTATAGCTCTGGAGCTTTTCTTACTACACCTCCTTTTGTTTAATTTCAAGTCCTCTTCTCACTCAGTCTTCCTCTTCCTCGGATGCTGTCACACCCACGAGGCACCGTGTCCTTGCTGGACCATTTTATCTGCACTTTGTCTGTTCTCTCACCAAGTGCCTTCACTCCCTGCCGCCTCGTTTTCTGACCATTCCACTTGTATAGCCTATCCTCTGTTGGATCATTCCAGCCATTTTTACTTTTGCTCTTTGAGTACTAAGAAGGAGTAGAGAAAATCATATAGTGATATAGTTTTGTCCTGCTACAAATTCATGATCTTTACTCTTCGTTGGGTTGGTTCTTACCTGTGCTCACTATTCTGCTCATCACAGATAGTTCTGTCTCCCATTCCTCCCATAGCTAGTACATATTTCCATAACTTCTCACCTGGATGCCCACCCCCCATACCTCTCCGTGCCTTAGTCTCAGTAGATGACATTGTCTCCTACTGCATCAAAGAAAGGGGCCATGAACTATGGGACTCTCCATGTCCTATACTTCCTGCACCTCCTAACTGCCCTGCATTGCCACCTGTCTTTTTTCATTTTTGCTTTTAGAATGTAGACTTGTTATTCTTTCTCATGTCCAGTACTGATTCCTTTTTCAGTGCTCTGAGTCTCAACACTTCTTGCTTACACAAGGACCATGTTACATCAGTCATCATTTCTCTTCCCATCTGGATCTCCCACCTTAGCAAATGTTTGTATGTTTAGGTCTCTTTCCTCTTAGAAAAAAAGACTTATTCCTGTCTCCTTCCCTCCAGAACAAATTTTATATTACAACAAGGTGAAATTTACATGGTCTCCTTAACTCCCTAAAATTTGCCACCTTCTGCCACCATTTGCCACTCCTGGAAAATAGCTGTTCCTGTGGTCATTAATAACATTCTAATTGCCAGATCATTTGGACCCTGCTCAATGTATTTTGCTTTTGAGCTACATGCGACTCTGCTGGTTACCCCTCCCCCCCACCACCACCACTTGCTTTCCTTAAATTATATAACATTCTTCATTACACATTTTGCTGTAATTTTGGTCATATTTTTTAGCCTGAACAAAACATTAATCTGGACTCACCTTTGGTCTTATAATTTCATTAGAATATGTTCTTTTCTGGCAGTCCCTCTTGGGTTAGCACTTTTAAAACCGCTTTACAACTCTGGATGTGTTTCTGATTTCTGATTTCCCATCTCATTCTAGACATTCTTCTGATAAAGTGTCTAAACTAGAAGGCCAAGTGGAATCATATAAAAAGAAGCTAGAAGATCTTGGTGATTTGAGGCGTCAGGTTAAACTCTTAGAAGAAAAGAATACTATGTATATGCAGAACACTGTCAGTCTAGAGGAAGAGTTAAGAAAAGCCAATGCAGCTCGAAGTCAACTTGAGACATATAAGAGACAGGTAAAAAGAATAGTAACAAAGTTTCTTCGTGATGTTTTCAAGCAAGTTCTCCATTACAACATTGTGGCTTACCAAAAATCCACTTACTTTGTTTTCACAGTATTGTTTTTTATCTATGAAACTTAGGGTTTTTTATTGTTTTTTTAACTCAGTTTTTGATTTTAATTTTAATTCCAGTATAGTTAACATTGAAACTTAATTCTTATCCAGAGGTTATTGACTAGTGTCTGTAGCAGATCCTTCTATTTTTTATTTTTAAGTTATTATATAATACAAAATACACAGAAGTAAAAGAATAATACAAGTATCTATGCTTAAAGAATAAAACAGACTCTTCCCCTCCCCATTATAGTTATCACTGTGCTGTTTTGTAGTTTTCATTATCATGCAACTCTTTATTCATTTGGTGCATATATATTAGTTCATATATATATAATGTATAACGTTTTTGACATGGTTCAGAACTATATAAATGATATAGTAAAAGGACTCTTCTGTGATTTACTTTGCTCAGTATATTTGGGAAATTTGTTTATGTTGATAGGTATAGCTTTATTCCTTTGTACCGCTGTATGGTATCCTGTTGAGTCACTATACCACAATTTACCCATTTTCCCGTCAGAGGACATACAGGATGTTTTAACTTTTTTTTTTTTTAATTATAAATGCCACTATGCATATTATTGAACATGTCCTCTTCGTGTGTGTGAAAGTTTTTCAGCTATAAGGAGTTTCTTCCTTAGGGTGTCTTCATTTAATTAAATATTGCTAAATTGTTCTTCAAAGTGATTGTATTACTAAATAGCAGTTTTTATGAATTCCTGTTGTTGCACATCACCAACACATAGTATTGTCATACTTGAAATTTTGCCAATTGGATGAATATGAAATAGTGTCTCCTCATGATTATATTTTGCATTACCCTAATTACAAATATATTTACTGATCACGTTCTTTTGTGAATGGCCCATTTTAAATCTTTTATTCATTTTTAAAATTGTATTATTTTTCTTACTGATTTCTTAAAGTTCTTTATATGTTCTTGCTATTAATCTTTTGTCAATTACACTTGCAGCATTTATTTTCTGCCAATCTGTAAACTGTCTCTACTTTTTTTGATGTTAATTTTAAGATAATGAACTTTAAATATCTTTTTATGATTTGTGCCTTTTATGTCTTAGATCATTTCCTACACAAGGGTGTAAGCCAATCTCTATTTTCTTAACAAAGATTTAAAGTTTGTTTTGCACAATTAGGTCTCTTATCCATATGGAATGAGTTTTTGTGTAGGCTGCTAGGTTAAGGATCCATTTGATACTTTATTGTCTATGTAGGCAACCATTCAACCTAGTGGCGTTTATTTAATAGTCTCTTCCACAAGGACCTGCAATTTCTGTCTTACCACATACCTAAAGTTTCCATCTTAATTGTAAGTTTGTTTCTTGGCACACTCTTCTGTTTCATTGGTTTATTTGTCTACTCTTACACCAGTACCCCACTTATTATTATCTATAGATTTTTAGTCATTTCATATTTGATAGCACAGATAACACACACCTTGTTCTTTTTCAAAACTATTAGACCTTTTCCTTTGCTTTATACCCAAAACCTTTGGGATTAGAATTACATTGACGCTGTTGATTAACCTGAAGAGAACTGACATCTTTATGACAATGAATGGTCCTGTTGGTGAATACAGCTTTCCATTTACTTAGGTCTTCAATGTCTTTCAGTGAAGTTTTATAATTTTCTTCTAGATGTCATGTACATGTTTTGTTATATTTACTCTTAGGTACCTTATTCGGATTTTTGGATTTTGTAACTGCAATTAGCAAAAGAAAGGATACCATTTTCAGTTTGTTGCTCATTTAAATGATTGAAATTGATTTTTATGTTCATTTTACAACCATGCCAGATTCTCATATTACTTCTAATAATGTCTGTAGGGTCTCTCGTCAGAAGTCATATACAAATAAAAGCAGTTTTTTTTCTTTCTTTCTACTCCATACCCTTTTTTGCCTTCTTAATCAGCATGTTTGACCTGTAATACAACTCTGAATAGAAATAATTATAGTAGATAATCATTTCTTGTCGATTTTGTACAGAATGCTTTAAAAGTTTTACCGGTATATTATTAGCACATTTTACTCAGGTTGTCTGTCTTTTTTTTTTTTAAAGATTTTATTTATTTATTTGAGAGAGAGAATGAGAGATAGAAAGCATGAGAGGGAAGAGGGTCAGAGGGAGAAGCAGACTCCCTGCTGAGCAGGAAGCCCGATGTGGGACTCGATCCCGGGACTCCAGGATCATGACCTGAGCCGAAGGCAGTCGCTTAACCAACTGAGCCACCCAGGCACCCAGGTTGTCTGTCTTTAGATGCTGAATTTAATCAACTCCTTTTCCTACACCATGGAGAGATTCCTGTACTGCTCCTCCTTTCTGTTAACATGATGAATTATATTAACAGATTGTTGATGCTTAAACCATCCTTGCATTCCTGAGTTAAACCTCATAGAGTCACTTAGGATTTGTTGTTTTCACATTGTTAGATTTGCTTTGTTCATTTTACTTGGAATCTTTTTCCTCTCTGATTCAGTTGAAGTTCTCTATCTCATACTTTCCTGATCTGATTTTGGCATCAAAACTATATACTAGCTTCAAATCAGTTGAAGAAGTTTTAATAGAACAGCTCTGTACACCATGAATGACTGGCAAGTTTTTTTGCTGGATACATTTCTTCCCAACATTTTATTATATTTTCATACACAATAAAGTTGAAAGAATTAGTGAACTTAAATGTGGTCTGAAAATTACCCAAAATAAAAGTACCTCAGAGAAACCATATGTGAAATTTAAAAATATTAAATTAAAATGAGATGATTTGAGTTTCAGAAGAGAGAACAGCAAGAATTACAGAAAGACATTATTTGAAGAAAAGAATGACTGAATAGGGGCACCTGGATGATTCAGTAGGTTAGGTATCTACCTTCAGCTCTGGTCATGACCCCAGGGTCCTGGGATCAAGTCCCACATCTGGCTCCCTGCTCATCGGGGATCCTGCTTCTCCCTCTGCCTCCTTGTGCTCTGTGTGTCAAATACATAAAATCTTAAAAAAAAAAAATGCCTGGGCGCCTGGGTGGCTCAGATGGTTAAGTGTCTGCCTTCGGCTCGGGTCATGATCCCAGAGTCCTGGGATCGAGTCCCGCATCGGGCTCCCTGCTCCTAGGGAGCCTGCTTCTCCCTCTGCCTCTCTCCCTCTCTCTCTGTCTGTCTCTCATGAATAAATAAATAAAATCTTTAAAAAAAAAAAAAAATGCCTGAACAATTTTAGAACTAATGAAGGACATCAGAGATAGTATTAACAATGAATTACAAAATAAATAAGGAATCTACAACTAGAAATATTGCAGTACAATTCTGTAATACATGAATTCTACCTATTTTGATCTGTGGCTTACTATACTTTGTTTTTCAATGATAGTATTTTTCTTTCCACAAGTTCTCTTTGAGTATTCTTTCAAACCTGCCTGATCATCTTCCTTTCATATTTTAGATTTCTGTCTTTATTTTCTTTATGTATTTCATAATTTAGATTTCTGTCTTTATTTTCTTTATGCATTAAACCTCACATTTTATAACTGATAATTCCAATCAAATCTTTATAGGTCTTATTCTACTATTTTGTTGTTGTTAGTACTATTTATGTTTTTCTAACTGGTGTTCATAGTAGCTTCTTTATGGCCTTTGCTCTTTGATTTGGCTCATCTTTCTCTTCGGGAATACTTGGGAGTCTGGGTTGGTACTGTGTTCCTCCAGACAACATATGTTTTGTTTAGGCCAGATATTTCACAGCACTACCAACCAAGACTAAATTAATTGCTTGAGTTAGGATTTGCCAGATAAGGCATGTGGTAAAAAATGGAAACAAACCTACATATTAGCAGGCCATATTTAGAATCGAAATTTCAAGTTACACTTCATTAAACCCAGAGTACTCACTGTAAGACAGGCAATCTTCCTTACTGCTTTTTCCAGCTAATGGATTTTTTCCTAACCTGTTTACTGACTCAGCACCTTTTAAAGCCCAAGGTGGTTTAACAACCATATCTTCCTTTAAATTCAAAGCTCTAGGTTCCTGGTATTAACAGTTGGTGGATGCCTCATGGTACCCCATAGCTTCCGTACAAACTTCTCACTGCAGTTTTCGCCCCTGAAGGTTTCCCTTATTTCTTGTAAGCTTAGCTGTGCAATTGGACTTTTTCCCCTCTTGTTTCTTTGGCTTTGTGCTGAAAGAGTTTCAGACTCCTTTGTTACCTGTATAACAGGAAATGGAAGCCTGTCCTGTAGGTTCTTTTGTAATTTTGTACATTGCTATTCTGGATGATCTGGTTTTAGAACCCATGATGTCTGGGTAGGTGTTTGTTACTTGTTCTCTCTGTTGGGGTAGGCTGCTATAGCCTACACTTTTTTTTTTTTTTTTTTTTTTAGTATTTTGGGGGGAGGGAGTTTTCATAGCTTTGCAGAAGAAAATAGTGAAAATTTTTAATGTTTCAAAAATTATACAAATTAATGGTACCTTTCTGAATCAGGTAGTAGAACTACAAAATAGATTATCTGAAGAATCGAAGAAAGCAGATAAATTAGATTTTGAATATAAGCGGCTAAAAGAAAAAGTTGACAGTCTTCAAAAAGAAAAGGATGTGAGTATAATAAGGCATTTTGGTTTTGAGCACTGCTAAAATTAAGATAATGATATTTAATTCCTTCTATTTATAAATTTTTAAATTAGAGACCCTGTTTTTTAAATTAGAGAAGATTTACATTTGTATTTCAGAAATAAATCTAAAAGATTAAAAGAATAATTTTATTTCCACTAATTTCTTTTGTATGTCTTTATCTTTTCTACCACTGTTGCTTCTTATACATTGTTTTGCTCATTACTTTCTATAAATTTGTGTAGCTTTTTTGTTTTCTTTAGAATTAATACAGAGGACACAATTCTTTTTGTTGTTCAGCATATTTTGAATCTTTTAAAAATGTTTTTACTTTGTAATGCTTTATGAATATTTAGTCTTTGCTGTTTGATTTTTTTTATGTCTAATGAAAGGAATCTTATTTGTATAATGTACTTATGTTAAGGACAGAGTAGACACTTTTGTTTCTTATGTTTAACTGTGAGTAACATTGCCTTGCACATATTAGATGTTGAATGGGATAAAGTTTGTTGTAATATTTTCCTTTTATTATGATCTTTCTGTGGAAGATCAAAAGGTGAAACATGCCCATTTTCCCTGCTGTTCATCATTCTCTTAGTAAGGCAAAGACCACTGATGAATAAATTCATAAAACTTGAAGCTAACTTTTCTTCTTTTTAATGTCCCTCCAGAGGTTAAGAACAGAAAGGGATTCTCTGAAGGAAACCATTGAAGAGCTTCGTTGTGTACAGGCTCAAGAAGGACAGCTCACAACTCAAGGTAAAAACATTTCAGTAACCAAGATTATTTATTTCTTATGATAACAGTAGGAATTTTAGCTTCAGGGGCACCTGGGTAGCTCAGTCAGTTGAGTGGCCAACTCTGGATTTTGGCTCAGGTCATGATCTCAGGGTCCTGGAATCAAGCCCCTTGTTGGGCTCCATGTTCAGCAGGGAGTCTGCTTGCGGATTCTCTCTCTGCCCCTCCCCCCCACTTGCACACTCTTTCTCTAAAATAAATACATAAATTTTTTTATAATTTTAGATTCATTTTAAAGTGCTTGCAACAATGGATGCAAATGAAAAATTAGTGAACAGGCCGTGAAGTTGATATAAATTCTAAACTGTTAGCCAGATTTTATGGTAAATAGGCTATAATAATGAGACCAGATTTACTTGCCTATTTTGTATTTTAATTTTATTTAAATATTTGAATTTTATCAGGTCAAAAGCATAAACATTTGTTAAATCATTTGTGTTAATAATAAACCTGGAAAGTTTTATTCTGGAAAGTTTCTTATGACCTCTTTAAAAATCAAACTTTCTAAGTCAGTGATTTTTTTTTTTTTTCCACCTGAGATGTGGGGTGGATATCAATCCATTACAGGACTTCTGTCCAAAGTAGAACTTTGCTGTTCTCACAGGAAAGGAGCAGCACTTAGCTCAGGGTTAGTCCCTCTCACTTTTGTCATCATGCTGGCAGATGTGGAGCCCAAACGGTGACTTGTACAGCTTCACAGTTGTTCGCTCCCCTCTAGTAAGAAGCCCTTGGCTTTTCAGTTACCCGAAACTGGAATTCTTCCTTTCCTCTGACTATACCCTCCTTTTTCTCCTCATTCCTTCTACGTATTACATTTCACCTGTAACCCCCTCTCGTTATGTCTGTTGATAAGCTGGACAGCTCTCTTCTGGCCTTGTTGTCTAGCTTACATGGCCTGTCTAGCAGCCGTTTTAACTATGTTTTCATCACCACCATCTTTCTTTATGCTGAAAGCTTGTCAAACCCTAATTCAGATAGCCTAAAGTTTTTTTCTCTATTCCAAATTAACCAGAACCAGCTAAAGACAATTATTTCTCTTTTTTCTTTTTTTTAATTAAGATATAATTGACATATAACATTGTTAGTTTCAGGTGTACAACCTAATGATTTGATATTTGTATATATTGTAAAATGATCACCACACTAAGTCTAATTAACATCCATCAACATACACAGTTACAAAATTTGTTTCTCTTGTGATGAGAACTTTTAAGATCTACTCTCAGCAACTTTCAGATATGCAGTACAGTATTATGAACTATAGTCACCATGCTGCACGATATAGCCTTGTGACTATTTATATTGTATCTGGAATTTTATGCCTTTTGAACCCCTTCACCCATTTTGCCCACCCTCCACATCCCACCTCCGGGTGAGCTTGGTTTTTTTGTGTTGTTTTTTGTTTTGTTTTCTTTAGATTCCACATAGAATTGAGATCACACAGTATTTGTCTTTCTCTATCTGAGTTATTTCACTTAGCATAATGCTCTCAAGGTGCATAATATCACAAATGGCAAGATTTCATTCTTTTTATGGCTGAATAATATTTATATACACACACACACACACACACCCCACAATTTGTTTATCCATTTATCAATTGATGGAAATGTAGATTGTTTCCATGTCTTAACTGTTGTAAATAGTGAGGGCACAGATACCTCCTCAAGTTAGTATTTTCATTCCTATGGATAAATTCCCAGAAGAGGAATTGCTGGATCATATGGTATTTCTATTTTTAATTCTTTAAGGATCCTCCATACTGTTTCCCATAGTAGCTACACCAAATTACATTCTCTCCAACAGTGCACCAGGGTTCCCTTTTCTCCACAGCCTCACAACTTGTTATCTCTTGTTCTTTGGATAATAGCTATTCGAACAGGTGTTAGGTGACCTATCATTGTGGTTTTGATATGCATCCCCCTGATAGTGATGCTGAGCATCTTTTCATGTGTCTTTTGGCCATCTGTTGTCTTCTTTGTAGAAAATGCCTATTCAGGTCCTCTGCCCATTTCTTAATTGTTGTTTTTGCAGTTGAGTTGTATGAGTTGTTTTTTATATTAACCCCTTATCAGATACATGGTTTGCAAATATTTTCTTCCATTTAGTATATTGCCTTTTCATCTTGTTCATAGTTTTCTTTGCTGTGCAGAGACTTTTTAGTTTATAGTAGTCAGTAATAGATTTTTACTTTTGAGAAAATTATATGTTTACACACACACACACACACAACTATTTCTGAATGTAATTGGACCCTTATTGCTGCTTGGTAATCCTTTCATGTATCTCTAATCAACTATATGAGTTTTCCCAAAATTTAGGAATCAGCCTAAGCCTTAATTCTTTAACTCTGAGCTCCTATATCCTCAAGAGAGGCCATCTTATGTAAACTTACACATTTATTGCTTTGCTACTTATAAACCCATATGTTTTAACCTTATTTACATATATGTTGTTGACCTAGCAGTTTTGCTCTAAAAATTTATCCTAATGAATTAAGCATCATTTATAATAGTGAAATTTAGCAACAATCTAAAAGCAGTCTCATTCAACTGTATCCTGTAGAGCCATTAAAAAGAATGAAGTATATTTTATATGCCTGACATGGAGAGTTGTGTATATCATTATATTTAAAAAGTTGTTGACATTGTGATAAACACTGTTAGCAAGCTAAGACTAGAAGGAAGCTTCCTCAAGCTAATAAAGGACAGCAATGAAAAACCTATAGCTAACCTCATACTTAATGATGAATATTAAATGCTTTCCCCCTAAGATCAGAAACAAGGCAAGGATGATCACTCTTTTTTTTTTCTATTTTGTTATTTACTAAACTCCAGTATAGTTAACATACAGTGTTATATTAGTTTCAAGTGTACAGTATAGTTGATTCAGTAATTCTATACATCACTTAGTGCTCATCAAGATAAGTGTACTTCTTAATTCCCATTACCTATTTCATCCATCCCCCTCACCCACCTTCCCTCTGATAATTGTCTGTTTATCTATAGTTAAGTGAGAGTCTGTTTTTAGGTTTGTCTCTTCCTTTTTTTTTTTTCCTTAGAGTGGGAGCAGGGAAGGACCAAGGGAGAGGGAGAGAGAGGATCTTAGCATTATACTCTGTAGCTGCATCCATGTTGTTGCAAATGGCAAGATCTCGTTCTTTTTTATGGCCAAATAC
This sequence comes from Eumetopias jubatus, assembly GCF_037043125.1. Classification (NCBI taxonomy): domain Eukaryota; kingdom Metazoa; phylum Chordata; class Mammalia; order Carnivora; family Otariidae; genus Eumetopias; species Eumetopias jubatus. Next base: position 39,688,118 of record NW_028274808.1, read on the forward strand.
TATTCCATTTGTGTGTGTGTGTGTGTGTGTGTACACACACACATACATACCACCTCTTCTTTATTCATTTACCTATCATTGGACACTTGGGTTGCTTCCATAATTTGGCTATTGTAAATAATGCTGCAATAAACATAGGGGTGCAAATAAGGATGTTCACTCTTGCCACTTCTATTCGTCATAGTATCAGGTTCTAGGCAGCGCAGTCAGGCAAGAAAAAGAAATAAAAGGCATTCAGATTGGAAAGGAGGATGTAAAAAAATCATAGAACTAGTAAGTAAGTTCAGCAAAGTCTCAAGATACAAGATCAGTATATAAATACCAACGATATTTCTGTGTACTACCAGTAAATAATCTGAAAATGAAATTACAATAGTATCCTAAGGAATAAAATGCTCAGGAATAGGTTTAACAAAGAAGTATAAGCTTGAACACTAAAAACTATAAATCATTGCCAAGATAAAGATCTAGATATATGGGGACTCATGGGTGGCTCAGTCAGTTAAGTGCCTACCTTCAGCTCAGGTCATGATCTCCAGGGTCCTAGGATCAAGTCCCACATCAGGCTCCCTGCTCAGCGGGGAACCTGCTTCTCCCTCTGCGTGCCGCTCCCTCTGCTTGTGCTCTCTCTTCCTCTCTCTGACAAATAAATAAAATTAAAAAAAAAAAAATCTAGATATATGGAGAGACAGTCCATGTTCAGGTATCAGAAAATTCACTCTAGTTAAGATTGCAGTTCTCGAGGGTTCTAGAGGGGAGGGGGGTAGGGGGATGGGTTAGCCTGGTGATGGGTATTGAGGAGGGCACGTTCTGCGTGGAGCACTGGGTGTTATGAACAATGAATCATGGAACACTACACCAAAAACTAATGATGTAATATATGGTGATTAACATAACAATAAATGTGTGGCTTGAAAAAAAAAAAAAAGATTGCAGTTCTCTTTATTGATTTAAAGATTTGATGCAATTCCAGTCAGATTCTAAGCAGACTTCTTTGGTATAAATTGACACGCTGATCCAACAATTTATATGAAAATACAAAGGAGCTAGTATAACAACAACAAAAAAAATCATGGAACAGAAAAGGTTGGAGAGCTCACTACCTTCTGATTTCAAAACTTACTATAAAACTACTATAATTGAAAAGCATGAAATTGACATAAAGATAGTCAGAGATCAATAGAGTGTACCACATTACTAGAATGAAGGAAAAAAACCATCTGATCATTTCAATTGATGCAGAAAAGGCATTTGACAAAATCTAACACCCTTTCATCATAAAACACACACACATACAAAACACCTCAATAAATCAAGAAGAGAACCAGAAAGGATATTTCTGTAACATGATAAAGGCCATATATGACAAACCCACAGTGCACATCATACTCAGTGATGAAAGATTGAAAGCTTTTCCTCTAAGATCAGAAGCAAGACAATACCAACTGCCACCACTTCTACACTTCTATTCAGCATAGCACAGATGTTCTAGCCAGAGCAATTAGACCAAAATTTTTTTAAAATCTAAATTGGAAAGGAAGAACTAAAACTATTGCTGCAGATGACATCACCAAAATCAAAAAACACCTCTTAGAACTAATAAAATGAATTCAGCAAAGTTGCAGGATGCAATTCAGTTATATTAGCTGCAAAAATAAATTATATATGTGTATGCTAATAATGAAGAGTACAAAAAGGAAATTAAGAAAATTTTATTTACAATAGGATCAAAAAGAATAAAATATTTAGGAATAAATTTAACCAAGGAGGCAAAGACTTGCACCCTAAAAACTTACAAAAGTATTGAGATAACAATACTATCAAAAGCAATCTACAGATTCAGTACAACCCTTATTAAAATATTATGGCATTTTTTGCAGAAACAGAAAAACCCATCCTAAAATTCATATGGAATGTCAGTGAACCCTGAATAGCCAGAACAGTCTTGAAAAAAGTTGGAGAACTCACCCTAATTATTTCAAAACTTAATAAAAAGGTAGCAATCAAAGCAGTGGGTATAGGCATAAGGACAGACATACAGACTAATGAAATAGAATAAAGAGCCCAGAAATAAACCCTCCTATATATATGATCAGTGGATTTTCAACAATGGTGTCAAGACCAGTGGGCGAACTGAAAGTCTTTTCAACATACTCTGCTGAAAAAACTGGATATCCACATCCAAAAGCATGAAGTTGTACCCCTATACCATATTAAAAAAATGAAATCAAAATGGATAAAAGACCTAAATATAAGAGTTAAACCTATAAAAACATTAGATGAAAACGGGGAAATTGTCATGACTTTGGATCTGATTTCTTGGAATTGATACCAAAAGCATAGGCAATAAATGAAAAAATTAGACTTCATCAAAATTAAAAACTTTTGCATCAAAGAACAGTATTGATAGTGAAAAGGCAACCCATAAAATGGGGAGAAAATATTTGTAAATCATATATTCGGTAAGTGATTGATATCCAGAATATATAAAGAACTTATACAACTCAACAACAGCAAAAAACAACTAAGCTCACAAGTGGGTAAAGGACTTGAATAGATATTTCTCTAAAGAAGATATACAAATGGCAAAAAAGCACATGAAAAGATGTTCAGTATCAATGTCATTAGAGAAATGCAGATCAAAACCACAATGAGATGGTTCACATCCATTTTGAATGGATTATTACCAGAAAAAGAGAAAGGAAAATAAGTCTTGGGAGGCATGTGGAGAAATTGGTACCCTCATGCATTGCTGGTAGGAATGTAAAATGGGGAGCCACTGGTGGAAGAGTTCGGGGGTTCTTCAAAAAGTTAAAAATAAAATCACCACACGATCCAGCAATTTCATTCCGAAGTAAATATCCAAAAGCATTCAAAGCAAGGACTCAAGCAGAAACTGGTTTACCAATGTTCGTAGCAGCATTATTCACAGTAGCCAAAAGATGAAAACAGCCTAAATGTTCCTCAGCAAATGAATGAGTCAAGAAAATGTACATATATATATATTTGTATACATATACATATCCAATGGAATATTATTTGGCCGTGAAAAAGAATGAAGTTCTGATAAGTTCTGCAACATGTTTGAGTTTTCAAAACATTATGCTAAATGAAGGAATCCAGACACAAGGTAGGTAGTGGTGATGGTTCCACAGCATAGTGAATGGAGTTACTGCCATTCAGTTATTCACTGTACAATTGTTAAAATGATGATAGTATAAGGCAACTGTGACATGGTCTTTTACTTGACTAACATGAAGACTTTAAATGTTAAAATTAATGCTTAAAGTAGGGTTTCATGTAGAAACTAAAAGAAATCAATGTACTCTCTCTTAAATCTTGCATCCGTATTTGTATATTTCTAGGATTAATGCCTCTGGGAAGTCAAGAATCTTCAGATAGTCTGGCAGCAGAGATTGTTACACCTGAAATCAGGTAAGGAGATCGTGAAATTCAGTCATACTACACAGTATTCCTGGAGGAAACTTAGTCCTCTGCAATATAAAGAGGATCAGTTTCTTATTCCTTATTACCGACACTTTCAACATGAACTCAGTATTTAATGTCCATGTTTGCAGCACGTTAGAAGCTTTCTTCAGCTGGCCCAAGAGACTTGATTTTCCCACTTCAGTAGGACAATATTTCACACATTCATGACAAACTAATATATTCGTGATTGGGTATCCTTACCAGACATTTAGCAGTGAAACCACTTGGCTTAAAGACAAAGATTACGCCTAGCCAACAGCCTGCAAAATTAGTCACTAAGATTTATTGGTTAACTATATGAAATGATCTTGGAAAGATGTAGTAGACAGAAATATCTCCCCACCTCTACTATTCTTCCCTCAATATTACCTTACTTTCTTATTTAGTCATAGTGTTTCTAAAATTCCATTTATTTCACTCTATACCTGGCTTGATATGTAGGAATGAAAAATTAGGGGAGAGGCACCAAGTGTCCAGCAGAAGGAGAATGATTAATCCTGAATATTGCTTTTACCTTCTTTGGGACTATTTGCCCCCTCCCCCCTTTTTTTTAAAGATTTTATTTGAGAGAGAGAGCACATAAGAGGGTGGAGGGTCAGAGGGAGAAGCAGACTCCCTACTGAGCAGGGAGCCCAACCTGGACTCAATCCCAGGACTCCAGGATCATGACCTGAGCCGAAGGCAGTTGCTTAACCAACTGAGCCATCCAGGCGCCCCTCTTTGCTGCCTTTTAAAATTGACACTGGTCTTGACTCTCCATAACATCTTTGAGGGGTATTAAATAAAATAATGGTTGTGTAAGAAAGTTACCATAGGCATTCAGTTACTTGTTGAATAAATGACAACAATATTAATTTATTGTTGTTGGCATTTATTTAAGGAGGACAAACAAAAGGAGTATGATGCAGCACCAACAGTGGAAGCATCTTGTATACCTTTTACTTTTCTACCATCTGATGTGGTACTTTATTATTGGACCAGTTGTGACATGGTCTTTTTTTATTTATAAATGCTTCTAATGCAGTTGGATTTTTAATCTGAGGAAGAGAAAAATGATGAAAATTCAACAAACAAAATGGCTTCTTTGAGTATGACTCAATACAAATTTAAATATACTCTGTTTCCAGAAGAGCTATCAAGAAAATGAAATGGTTGGGGTGCCTGGGTGGCTCACTTGTTAAGCGTCTGCCTTCGGCTCAGGTCATGATCCCAGAGTCCTGGGATCGAGCCCCACATCGGGCTCCCTGCTCCGTGGGAAGCCTGCTTCTTCTCCCACTCCCCCTGCTTGTGTTCCCTCTTTCGCTGTGTCTCTCTGTCAAATAAATAATATCTTAAAAAAAAAATGACATGGTAAAAGAGATGAAATATAACATTGTATTAGTTGAAGGTGTACAACATGATGATTTCATATACGTCTGTATTATGAAATGATCACTGCGGTAAGTTAACATTCATCACCACACGTTTTTTTTTCTTGTGGTACTTTTCCTTCGAGCAATATGGCAGAATGTGAATATTGTCTACAAATATCCACAAGACTACTTTTCCAGAAATTAATCCTAAGGAAATAACCAATAAAGCTGATTGTTATTAACTTGTTAAAGCTCAAAACTGGTAACAATTGAATTCTGAATAATTGGGCATTGATTAAATAACTCATCTATACTAACATGTCGTTTAAAGTGGTCTATTACCATTAATGTATAATATTTAATGATGAGATTGTGATTAAGTGTAAATAGCAGATGTAGCTCTAATGCAGCTTCTTAGCAAGAATACAATTTATACATATTTATGGGAATGGGCGGAATGCATATCTTGAAGGCATCCTTCATTGAATATTATATCTTGACACCAAGTGATTAGCAGTTCAAAAACATAGCATTAGAGGTCATGTTTTTTGATAAGAACCAAAGAACAAATACATAAATGCATTCATAGCTTAACCATTTAAACCAAAAAGGAAATAACATTTTGAAATATCATTCATTACAAATCATAATATTTGAAGATGCTGTTATCTTCAGATTATCCATTCTGAAAAGAAAGTACTAAAGACCTGAAATGTATTGTCTTAGCCAGTTACAAGAGCTAAATTCTTTGCAGGTATTTTGTTTTTCCTTTCTGTTCTCTGTGTGAAATCTGTAATTATGCATAGCTGGGTTTTGATAATGATATTGTATTGATGTGCCACATAATCAGTTTTTCTTTTGCTCTTTCAGGGAGAAACTTATTCGTCTTCAGCATGAGAATAAGATGTTAAAAATTAACCAAGAGGGTTCAGACAATGAAAAAATTGCCTTATTGCAGAGTCTTCTGGATGACGCAAATCTACGTAAGAATGAACTGGAGACAGAAAATAGGTAGGAACGTAGATAGATGGCAGCATTTAGACACAGGTTTTCTCTGTTTTCCTTGATTTTGATACCCTTAAAGATTTGAATTTTATTTTGAATACTGATAATGTGTTATTCCATTTCATCATTTTTTCTTAAAGATTTCATTTATTTATTTGACAGAGACACAGCGAGAGAGGGAATACAAGCAGGGGGAGTGGGAAAGGGAGAAGCAGGCTTCCGGCTGAGCAGGGAGCCCGATGCGGGGCTCGATCCCAGGACCCTGGGATCATGACCTGAGCCGAAGGCAGACGCTTAACGACTGAGCCACCCAGGTGCCCCTCCCATTTCATTTTAAGAGGACTTTAATCCATTTTCCTACTTATGGACAGACTTGTGGAAACGTTTTGTGCCTCTACCACAGCATTTCCCTCTGTATTTCTTCAAGCAGAATGATTATCAGACTCCTCCCCTTTTCCCTTTATAATTACTAATTAAAACTAGAGGAATTAAAAAAGTCTGATCATCAATTCAACCTTTCGCAACAATTTCAGTTCTATGCATTACCAGATTAATAAAGTTTACCCTCTTTTTATAAGCTAATACGTTGAAGGATCAGTTGATGTGAGACAAATAGGATCTATCATAACTGAATTGACAAGAACTTTTTATGAAAAAAAAAAAAAACCTGTTATTTCTTGTGAGCCTGAAATGTCATCCATCTTATAAACAATTCAATTATGAGAATTTAGAATCTGCAAATTAAACAAGAAAACCACTTTTCTGCTTGTAAGTTTTCAGTGTATTGAATTATGCAGTCATTCAAAGTTACTTTAAAGCAGTAGCTTACTCTGAAAAGGATTACTTTTATATTTTGTTGTGACAGTCTTTTAGTTCTTTCCCTTTTTGGAAATGTTTCTTAGATACCAAACATACTTCCTTTGCACTGTGATGTACTGTCATTTTTGAGGGATTTGACATTTTTATTAATGATTTCATAGTTTGCTTGATATTACAGATTGTTTATTATGCCTGATTGATTTGACACTTCCCAGGTGTGAGTCGATCTTGTGAGTCAACATTGTTACGACAATTTTACATGTTCTGTCCTTCTTGGCACTTTAATTTTTAAAGCTGCTGAGGAAGAATCAGCAAACAGTATAAATACCAGGGTGATTATTAGAGTAAAATTAAGCATAAGCAGAAGGAGAACAGTTTTATATCAATTCTAGAGCATAAAGAATGAATACTTTTTAAAAATACCTAGAAAAGGTTTGAAATGAAAAGGGGAGAAAAGGGAATTGCAGAAAGCAGCCGGTAATCACATAGTCCCATGGTGAGAGCACCCTCTGTTCAACTCCATCATCCTTTGCCTCCAGGCTGTATTTTAACCGTCTTACAGGAAGGCCTTCTCTGTACACTAATTTTTTTCCAGTGAATCAACCACACAACTTCCTTTATAATGCTTTGCATTGTTTCTCATAGGTCTTACAGCTCTTGGTCTTCTCTCATCAGAAACAAAACAACTACTTGTCATTTGTACAGCACTCATGTTGTAGATGACAGATTACCTCCCAAGTCCCGAAGGCATTTACAGCTGTTTACAACTTAGTATCATGTTTGTTCTCTCTTTTAAATCACTTTATCTTATTTTTTCATCATGATCACTGTCCCCTTTAATCCCAGTTCCTTCTTTCCTCCATCCCCACACCCACTTCCCTTCTGATAACCACCAGTGTGTTCTTTATAGGTAAGAGTCTGTTTCTTGATTTGACTTTATTTTTTCTTTCCTTTGCTTATTTGTTTTCTTAAATTCCACATGTGAATGAAATCATATAGTATTTGTTTTTCTCTGGCTGACTTATATCACTTAACATTATACTCTCCAGCTCTCTGATGTTATTGCAAATGGCACGACTTCATTCTTATAACTAATACTCCATTATATATATACCACCTCTTCTTTATCTATTCACCTATCAGTGGGCATTTTGCTGCCTCCATAGTTTGACTGTTGTAAATAATGCAGAAGTAAACATCGGGGTGCGTATATCCTGTTGAATTAGTGTTTTTGTATTTTGGGGTACATACCCAGTAGCGCAGTTACTGGATCATAGGGTGGCTGTAATTTTAACTTTTTGAGGAACCTCCATGCTGTTTTCCACAGTGGCTGCACCAGTTTGCATTCCCACCAACAGTGCAGGAGTGTTCCTTTCTTTCCATAGCTTCATCAACACTTGTTTCCTGTGTCTTTGATTTTAGCCATTCTGACAGGTGTGTGGTGATATATCTCATTGTAGTTTTGATCTGCATTTCCCTAATGATGAGTGATGTTGAGGATCTTGTCATGTGATGTCTCTTGGCCATCTGGATGTCTTCTTTGGAGAAATGTCTGTTCATGGGGTGCCTGGTGGCTCAGTCGGTTAAGCATCAAACTTCCGCTTGGGTCATGATCTCAGGGTCCTGGGATTAAGCCCCACATCAGGCTTCCTGCTGAGTGGGGAGTCTGCTTCTCTCTCTCCCCCCCCCTTTGCCCTCCCCCACTCATGCTCACTCTCTCAAATCAATAAATAAAACCTTAAAAAAAGAAATGTCTGTTTATGTTTTCTGTCCTTTTTTTAAATTGAATTTTTTTGGTTTTTGGTTGTTGTGTATGTTTTTTCTTTTGGATACTCTTTATCAGATATGTCCTTTGAAAATAGCTTCTCCCCGTCCAAGATTACCTTTTAGTTTTGTTGATCATTTGCTTTGCTGTGCAGAAACTTTTTATTTTGATGTAATCCAATAGTTTGCTTTTGCTTTTGTTTCCCTGCTTCAGGAGACATATCTAGAAAAACGTTGCAATGGCTGGGGTCAGAGAGATCACTGCCTGTACTCTCTTTAAGGATTTTTATGGTTTTAGGTCTTTCATCCATCTTGAGTTTATTTTTGTGTATGGTATATGTTCGGATGATCTGTCCATTGACGTAAGTGGGTGTTAAATTCCCCTACTATTATTGTATTACTATAGATTAGTTCATGTTTGTTATTAACTGTTTTATGTATTTGGGTGCTCTCATGTTGGGTGCATAAATTTTTTAAATCTTTATATTCTCTTGTTAGATTGTCCCCTTATATAGTATCCTTCTTTGTCTCTTGTTACAGTCTTCTTGTTGTTTTTTAAAGATTTTATTTATTTGAGGGGCGCCTGGGTGGCTCGGTCAATTAAGCATCTGCCCTCAGGTCATGATCCCAGGGTCCTGGGATCAGGCTCCCTACTCAGCAGGGTGCCTGCTTCTCCCTCTCCCTGCTTGTTCTCTCTCTCTCTCTCAAATAAAGATTTTATTTATTTGAGAGAGCAAGAAGGCATGAGTCAGGGTGAGGGTCAGGAGGAACAGGAGAAGCAGGCTCCCCGCTGAGCAGGGAGCCCAGTGCGGGACTCAAGCCCAAACCCTGAGACCATGACCTGAGCCAAAGCAGACACCCAAACAGCTGAGCTACCCAGGCATCCCTACAGTCTTCGTTTAATTTTTTTTTTTTAAGATTTTTACTTATTTATTTGACAGAGAGAGAGACAGCGAGAGAGGGAACACAAGCAGGGGGAGGGGAGAGGGAGAAGCAGGCTTCCTGCTGAGCAGGGAGCCCACTGCGGGCCTCGGTTCCAGGACCCTGGGATCAAGACCTGAGCAGAAGGCAGATGCTTAACCACTGAGCCACCCAGGCGCCCCCAGTCTTCATTTTAAAGTTTACTTTGTCCATTATCAGTATTGCTACCCTGGCTTTCTTTTGACAACTATTTGCGTGATAGATGTTTCTCCATCCCCTCACTTTCAATCTGCAAGTGTCTTTAGATCTGAAATGAGACTCCTGTAGGCAGCATATAGATGGGTCTTGTTTTTCTATCTACTGTCACCCTGTGTATTTTAATTAGAGCATTTAATCCATTTACATTCAATGTAATTATTAATAGATACATATTTTTTGCTGTTTTGTTACTTGTTTTGTGGTTGTTTCTATAGTTTTTATATGATCCTTTCTTCCCTTGCTCTATTTCCTGGTTTGTTGGCTTTCTTTCATAATATATTTGGATCCCTTTCTCTTTATTCTTTGCATATCCATTACTGGTTTTGATTTGTGGTTACCATTAGGTTTGTATATAATATCTTCTGCATATAGCAGTCTATATTAAGTTTAAACCCATTTTTTATTCCTCTACCCCCATGCCATTTTTTAGGCATGTGGTATCATATTTTACATCCTTTCCTTTTATGAATCCCTTGACTGAATTTTACCAAAATATTTATTTGTACTACTTTCATGTTTTTTACTTTTCATACTCTTATGGCCTTTCCTTTCCACTCAGTATCCCCTTTCATATTTCTTGTAGGGCCGGTTTAATGGTCATGAATTTCTTTAGTTTTTGCTTGTCTGAGAAACTATCTCTCCTTCTATTCTGAATGATAGCCTTGCGGGCTAGAGTATTCTTGGCTACAGATTTTTCCCTTTCAGCATTTGGAATACCATGCCACCCCTTCTGTCCTCTGAGGTTTCTGCTGAGAAATCTGTCAATAGCTTTATGGGGTTTCCCTCGTATGTAACTGTTTTCTTTTCTCTTGCTGCTTTGGAAAAAAAATTTTTAATCCCTACTTCCTGCCATCTTATGTGTCTTGGTATGGACCTTTTTGGAGGGGGCAGGGTGCGGTCTCTGTGCCTCCTGGATCTGGATATCTGTTTCCTTCCCTAAATTGGGGAAGTTTTCAGCTATTATTTCTTCAGATAAATTTTCTGCCCCCTTATCTCTCTCTTCTGAGATCTCTGTCATGCAGATGTTATTACCTTTGATGGAATCACTGGTTCCCTGAGCCTGTTCTGAATTTGCTTAATTTTCTTTCCTCTCCTTTGCTTTGCTTGGTTACTTTCCATTGCTCTTTCAGTGAATTAATTCATTCTCTGCTTCATCTGGCCTGCTATTTATTCCATCAAGTGTATTTTTAATTTCATTAATTATGTCATCTCTGATTGTTTCCTTTTTAATGCTGTGTGAAGGATCTCACTGATGTCCTCCATTCTTTTCTCAAGTCCAGTGAGTATCTTTATGATCGTTACCTTATATTCCCTGTCAGGCATATTACATATATCTTTTTTGCTTTGGCCTCTTGCTGTGGTTTGGTCCTGTTCTTGCTTTTGGCACATATTTCTGTGTCTCCTCATTTTGTCTTATTTTCTGTGTCTGTTTCTGTTAGGAAAGTCAGCTACTTTTCTTGCTCTTAATGATAATAGCCTAATGAAGAAGAGGTCCTGTAGTGCAGTGTTGCCTGTTCCTCAGGGCCTGGCACTTCAGGGAGGGTCTCCTACATGTGTGCTCTGCTGTTGAGTCTTGACCTCTTTTTCCTTCATTCCAGTTGTGTATAGAGGCTCTCTTTGCCTCCTGTGGGCAGTGTTTGGTCCCCAGCAGGGGTGGGGAGTGTTTTAACAAGGGGCGCAACAGTGTGCTTATGAAATGAGATCTACTCCACAGATGAGACCAGAGGTCCCACAAAACACACAGGTTGGGAGATGTGATGTTGGCAGGGTTTGTGCCAGTCTTCTGGAGGGCGGGGGGGCGGGGTTCACTGCAGCACTCTGCCTAAAGGGAGTGTGACTAGGAAGGGTGGAACCGTGGGGCAGTGCTTAGTGCAAGGAAGTTAGGTAGGAGTGGTGGCTATGCGTTTATGCTGGGGAACAGGGAGAGGGAAATGGTACCTGCCAGTTCCTTTATTCCTGGAAGGATCTCTCTGCATGATGCCTGTTTCTCCAGGCCACATTCGAAGATGGGCAAATCACTCCCTCTGGCCTACCCTCGGTGTTTTTCAAATTGCTGGTTCTGTGCTGTATCCACACTGCTGTTTAAGGGCTGGGGCACTGCTTCCTGTTGCAGTCAGGGCTCTACCAGAGCCAAACTCACCAATTTTTTAAATTCCAGGCTTTAAGTGCTGCTCATTTTAAGAACTCAAGAAATTTAGCCCCTCTCACTTTCAAAGTCAGATATTACAGAAATCCGTTCTCCCTGTTCAGGGCTCCCTGGTGTGAAAGTGTGTTTTCCACCCTTCTCCATGGCACAGGCTCCCTCGCCACTGTGGGCGGTCACTGTTTCACTCGCAGGCTGTGACTTTGCCCTTCCTACCTTCTTTGATGGGACCTCTTCCCTACCTTTAGTTGTGAAGTTTGTTCTGCCAGTCTTCGAGTCATTTCCTGGGTTATTTACACTCATATGAGTGTTATCTAGTTGTAACTGTGGGACATGGCAAGCTTAGGGTCCTCCTACTCTGCCATCTTCCCAGCAGACCTTATTCTTGAATTACAGTACTGACTGATAACTTACCTTTGTAGTATGACCATCTGTAACCTAGAACAACAACAATAATAACAGCTAATGTTTATTAAGCTTTTGTTTGTTCCAAACATTGTGCTATTTGTTTTAAATATGTGGTCTTATCTTTATTAAAGTTTTACAGGTGAGGGCGCCTGGGTGGCTCAGTTGGTTAAGCGACTGCCTTCGGCTCAGGTCATGATCCTGGAGTCCCAGGATCGAGTCCCACATTGGGCTCCCTGCTCAGCAGGGAGTCTGCTGCTCCCTCTGACCCTCCTCCCTCTCATGCTCTCTGTCTCTCATTCTCTCTCTCGCAAATAAATAAAATCTTAAAAAAAAAAAAAAAGTTTTACAGGTGAGGGAATTTGGGCTCAGACCCAGGCTACCTGAATTTAAAGCCTCTACCTAATCCATACCTTTTTTTTTTTTAATATTTTTAATTTTAAACAATCTCTACACCGAGCATGGAGCTTGAACTAAATCCGAGAGCAAGAGCCGCATGCTCCACCAACTGAGCTAGCCAAGCACCCCATCCATACCCTCTTTCTTGTCAGTTTATCTTTTGCCGTGTTTGCAAAACATTTTTTTCTGTCTTCCCCTCATGGAATGCTTTTTCTTTTAAGTGAATTACCCTAAGTTTGTTCTGAGTTTAATAAGTATTTACATGACCTTGTCTCTAACTTAACTTCTTACCAGTTCCCCTGAATCTTTTAACTTAAGTTTGTTCACCACCAGTATATTGTCTGTCAGAAGGAAAGGTTTGTAGTAAACCTCCAAAGTCCTTCCAATTAGTTTTCCCGGTAAGTTGGCATTTTTTAAATCTGTAATACCTGCTAACCCTCACTTAGGGAGCTTTGTCAAAATGTACATGTTCTTTTTCCCTTCCCTCTCAGAGTTTATTATGATCTCAAGTTCACCCCCTTTCTTTACCCCCCTGACAATTATATGTAAGTAGATTTAAGATGTTAACTAACTAGGGACACCAGAGTGGCTCAGTCAGTTAAGCATCTGCCTTCGGTTCAGGTCATGGTCCCAGGGTCCTGGGATGGAGCCCCAGATCGGGCTCCCTGCTCAGAGGGAAGCCTGCTTCTCTCTCTCCCTCTGCTGCTCCCCCTCCTTGTGTGCTCTCTCTCTCTCTCTTAAATCAATAAAAATCTTCAAAAAAAATCTTCAAAAAAAAAAGATGTTAACTAAATTTCTGAAGGGGGAGAAAATAGGTAGAGGCAATTCACATTTATAAAGTGCCTGTTATGTACAGATACTGTGCTGGACACTCTGTATGTTATCTTACTCTTCTAAACAACACCAGGAAGTAGGTATTATAATCCTCATTTATTTTGATTTTTTGAAGTTTGCATTTTTGGAAAAAGATGAGCTCATATTTTTTTTTCACTTATATTTGTGTAGCTTCATGCCTGTGTGTGTGTGTGTGTGTGTGTACACTTCACACTCTAACAGTTATATTGCTGTGGGTGTTGGTTCTGTTCCCCCTTACTAGACATTTGAGTTGTGTTCAAATACTTGAACATCTTGATATGGATTTATTATACATTATGTTAATTGCCAGCACCTAATAGGTTATAGTATTTGTTGACTAAATAATTTCAAAATGGCTAAGATGGATAGTTGAAATACTCTAATAATTAGTTTGATATATATTTTCATATTACTTTCTGAAAAGATTGAACAACGTTAGTGTCACTAGTAATGTATTTATATATCTCCCCATATTGAATATGGATTTTCAGATAATTCCTTCACTATTTAAAAAGCACCCAAATTTTCTATTCCTTGATTTGAAAACATCAGTTATTATTATAGATTTGATTGAATTTTTACTGTGATTTTCACTAATTATTGAACTTACAACATTTATGGCAAGAATTTCTTAGTAAAAAAAAAATTGTTTATTGAATTTTATGGCTGTTTGGATTTTAAGAATTCATTGCCCTGTTTCGTCCTTAATTCAAGGTAGTCTGGCTTCTACCATTTCATTAAGGTGTTTCCTACTAAAATAACCTGTCATCTCTTAAATGGCCAATCCAGTGGGAGCATTCAAGACTTTATCTTTCCTCATGTCTGTTGTATTCATTATTGTTGATCATTTTCCCCTTAAACTTTTTTTTTAATTTCAGTTAACACACTGCTCTTATGTTTCCCCTAATTCTCTTCAGGGTGAAGTTCCTCTTTCTACCCCTCCGGTTGGTGACCTGCCATGGACCGTCTTTGTTCCTCTTTTCCACTCTTCTTCACATTCTTTCTAGTTAGTGTTATTTTTGTTCATGGCTTCAGTTAACTCCAAATGGCTTTCACATCTATATTTTCAACTCGGAGTTCTCTTTGTGCTTCAGATGCAGAGATACAGCCTTTTGACAGGTATCTCTAGGCACTGCATTTTCAACAAATACAAAATAAGTTTATCTTCCCTTCTCAACCTGTTTCTCCTGTATTCTCCTCAGTAAATGTTTTTCAGTAGCTCAAACCAAAATCCTAAGTGTTATTTTTTATTCCTTGTATTCTTTTGCCCTTTAACTACATCTCAACCTTGTTACCTCCTCTTTCAGGCAGACTTGGTAATAATTGTGGTACCCTCTTCCCGGTCTTCATACCTTCACTTTGCCGACCTTTTTAATGACATCTTCCTCTCTCAAACCAGTGTGATCTGTCTAAAACGGTGTCTAAGTTTCACCCTTCTTGCAGCCCTCTAGGGGGATTGCCTAAGACCTAGGGAACCACGTTGGTGTACTGGATGTTACGTCATAATGACTTAGAGAATTTCTGAGCTCCGGCATCAGCATTATTTTAAAGGCTGGGTGGGTTATTCCATTTCATCCAGATTTTAGGCCAGATTATAAGTTCTAAATACTTCTGCATCTCATACAAGTTTGCACCCAACCTCTCCTCTTCTCTGGTTTCACCTCTAGCCATTCTTTCCCTCATAATTTAGTCTTTAGACATGCCATTCTTAAAGAATTTGTTATTATTTATTTATTTTTAATTTTAAGTAGGCTCCACGCTCAACATGGAGCTTGAACTCACAACCCTGAAATAAAGAGTCACATGCTTTACTGACTGAACCAGCAAGTCACCCCCTTTTTTAAAGATTTTTTTTTTTAAGTAGGCTCTAGACATGCCATTTTTAAACTCACTATACCCTTTTCATTTTCTGTGTGCTTTGGACAGGGTGAATTCTCTGTCTTAAATTTGCTTTCCACCCTTAATCATTTAAGTATTTTATTTCTTGTCCCAGTCTCAGTTCAGTCAAGCCGAACTCCTCCACACAATTAGATAAAAAGTTCTTGCTGCTTCAGGCAGTCATTATTCCTTTTTGGTACCTCTTTGTGCTATGTGGAAGTATTTATCTTGTATTTTAACATTTTGCTTCCCCACTAAATTCCTTGAGTATAGGGATCTTTTAGCACAGTGCTGAGCATAGTGCCTGACACATAGTTTGAATAAACATGTATTGACGTGAACTTCAGATAATTAGATATGTATAAGTACACTTGTGCAACAGAATATGTCCACTAAAGTACCATTTTTGAAATCATCATAGAAATTTCAAGTAAAACAAAAAATAACCAGAACAGTGCGCTGCACTACTATCTTAACATGAGGGTTTGTTTTGTTAATTATACTGTCTTTCTAACCAATATGACAGCCTAGGGAGAAGATAGAAGTAAGTCTGAACTTGGAAAATTAATACGCATTTGATTTCTAGGCTGGTGAATCAGAGACTTCTGGAAGTACAGTCACAAGTTGAAGAATTGCAAAAGTCTTTACAGGATCAAGGCTCAAAAGCAGAAGATGTAAGTTTTAATATGTACCAACCAATAATTTCACAGTGTTAAGAAAAACTATAAGTTTTGTTTTTTATTTGACTGTCTCTCTACCACAATAATTTATATTGGTTATGGAAAAGAAGCAATATTTTCCTTTTACTAACATTCCTTATGAAAAGGACCAGACAGTACTTCATTGTACTGATTGGAATCACTCTGCTGGGAATAGAAATTTATTTGTAGTTATTAGCTAAGGAATTAATTGAGGCTTTGTGGGGTTTTTGTTTTAGGAAATGGGGAAGCTAGGATTTTTTCTTTAAGTTTTTATTTATTCACTTAAGTTCCTCTACACCCATTGTGGGGCTTAAACTCATGACCCTGAGATCAAGAGTCGCATGGTCTTCTGACTGAGCCAGCCAGGCTCCCCGAGGCTTTGTGTTATAAGTGTGTTCATCTCAGTTTTCAGAGTTAAGGGTTTTTCGAGACTCTGGCCAACAACAACAAAAATGCTGGTAGAAATTTAGCATGTTCAAGTAGAAATTTTTTATGTGTAATTGATATTTTTAAAAATAATGCTATCCTTAGAAATAACTGTCCCTGAATTTCTGAATCCCTCTTGCTACCCCTACCCTGCCCCACCCAAATATAAGTTCACAGACTTTTTTTTTTTTTAATATTCCCTTATACTCTGCATATCTGTCAGAGCCTTGCCTGCTTGACTGGCATGCTCACTTTAGTATATAGTAAATGTGTTGAGCCAGAACTAGATGGACTTTCACCTTCTATGCTCACTGTCTAAATTATCACAGTGCTTTTGTAGCACATAGTAGTCAGTCTCTGATGAAAGTGTAAATAAGTTTTGCAAATCTTTTCCATTTAATAAGCAGTATACAGTGGAACTGCAACTATAGAGTATTCAAAAATAGTGTAAAAGGGGGGACCTTAATTTTAGTGACCAATCTTTGCTTCAGACAGTTGGTTCTTTTATTATTATTAGTGTCATTTGCTATAAACTCTGGCCTTTGGGTATAAACCTCTGCATAGTTGCTTTCATTGATAGTCTTTTTGGAGAATCGTCAAAACTATAGACATATCATTTCTATCCAGTCTTATTAATGTAAGAAAGTATGAGAACAAAAGGAACCAATGAAAGGGTGTTAAATCAGTTATACTACTTAAAACCTGCAAATATTAGATCTAAAAAAGCTCATTATTGACCTAATTTTATGAGTTTCATAAACATAATCTATTGGCAGTATGCTCTAAGATCACTGGTTTTGGTTTATCCTTTAATTAACGTGTGGGTAGTCCTTCTTAGATCCCAAATTGATTCCTAGTTCCTAAAATTGTCACCAACATCTAAACTACCTTATTCCCTTATTAAAATAGAGCTAGTTTGAAATGTGATAGTTTACTTTTTAAACATGTTTTTAATCTAGAATGCTAAGCCTGAAAGAGGTGAAGCAAAACCAACATTATTGTATTAAAATATTAATAAGGCTAACTAAGACTATCTTAGAGATGAATTTAAGTGATTTCTTCAGTGAAATCACTGGTCTCTAAAACTTTGAGGAGACTTTTTGTTGATTTGTTATGGGAGAAAGGGGAAGGGCATGTGATACATAGGAAAAAATATAGGCAGAACATCAGTGTCGGCCTACCTTAGTGTTATAGCGATAGCCACCATATGTACTTGATTCTCTTACTGGTATTAGAACATACAGAAGGAGTTTATTCTGTAAAAAATAATTTTGCATAGCCTGATTTAAGTATCACTGTGGTAATCAAATCTAATTAAATATGCTGTGTGCCGTTACTTAGAGAACATACTTCAGAAGTGAGATGCCAGCCCTGAAAGTACTATTTGCATAAGTTGTTTGACAATTTATTTGACTGCCCAGATGCTAAAGAGAGGTGTTGCTCTAAATTCTTATATATTCCCTTAGAGTTCTTTCATATATATATAGAGAGAGAAAAGATTCAGGTAGGAACTTTCCTTATTGTGATATGCCTCAAATCCAGCACATGTTTGATGTTTCATCTTCTCTTTCACTAACCCATAGTGTTGCATCTCAGGAATATCAGGTAGTACGTAGAACAACCTGCCAAATGGAACTGGTCCTCTCTGAAGAACAGCGTAATTTCTGCCCATTTCTGTTACCAAAAGCACAGTCCTTTCGTGTGACTTTAAGTCAGAGTAGGATGGTTTACACATTTTTATTATTATTTTTATGTCATTTATTTTTAGCATGGAAGCAGAAAAGCATTGTTATATCCAGTCATATGGATAATTTGAGCTAGCCACAGTGTATAAAACTCAAGAGAACAAGACAGGATGAGGAGACCATAGAAGAAAGAAAAATGTACATTTTTGAAAAAAAATGCATAACTTTTACTTCTGTTCATGAATTACTAAATCGTTCCTTCTATTGGCTGCTGTGTTTGCTTCATACTAATATGTCCTCTCTGTCTCTTGGCATGGTTTCTGCTCAAAAGGCTATTGTAAGTATGGCTTCCTATTCATTTCTATATATTGAGCAAAGTTTTTATTTATATACATTCTCTTCCATCATAGTTGATGGTATTGAAATTTTTAATTATGGGAATTTTATGCAAATGAATGTTATTTGCCTTACAGGTTTATGCCCTTTACACTTAAGATATTTAAAGGATATTGAAAACTTAACAAGTCAAACCAGAGACCTCTGCTCTTACTTGTCTCCCCCACCCACTCCTGCTCTACCTCCTTGTTATAATTAGTACATTTTTATAAATTATTTTGAAGCTTCCTATTGCAGTCTGGCCTCCTGCTGCCACCTACTTTAATAGTAACAATCATCAGTGGAGAGGGGGTGGAGTATAGGAAGCATGGACGTAGAGACCGTGCATAAATTCTGGAGTCTGTCAGACCTGGGTTTTTGTTTTGTTTTGTTTCAGACCTGGGGTTGAATTTTGGGTCTGCTACTTGAAAGTTACTGAACGCCCCAAAGATGGGGCTAATATTGCTCATAGTTGTGAGATTAACATGAGACTGCAGTGCCTAGTGTATTAACCGTTCATGAGATGAATATTGTGTATTATCTCAATTAAAACTAATTTTGCTAGAGCCCAGTCAAAAGGTAAATGCAAAATTACAGTTAAGGTATTTAGAAAGTATTTTCATTTTACCATCTGTACTAAAGAATGAACAAAGCAATAACTGAAAGTTAACAGAATTATTGCCTTTCTTTTATATTTGGGACAACCGCTGATTGGGAGCCTTGTAGTCCAGTGATGTTGATATAGTTTACATATTGAGCAAAGAAGTAAATTTGATAAATTCCAGAGCTGTGTTACAGTGGACCTGAATAAACAGTTATAGTAATCATTTTTAAATACGGTGACTGAAAATCGAAGAACTCCGTGTAAAGGTTTTTCCTCCCCTCACTGCTGCTATTGACTGATGGGACAATTTGTTTTATAAGCCTATATAATTGGGTTTGGCTGAATTTATCTCAAAATGGAATGTTTCATAGAATTCATTAATAATATGTACCCTAGAAGTGTTAAGTTTAATTACAAAACCTAGTGGTCCTTTATAGACTGCCATTAGTTTTATTTTTAGGCCAATTCTAATCTTTTTAGGAGACTGTGTGTGTGTATGTGTTTTGAGAGCAAGAAAGAAAGAGCACACACGTGACCTGGGGGGAGAGGAAGAATGTTAAGCAGGCTCCACACCCAACACTAGCCACCACAGGCCTTGATCTCCCGATCCTGAGATGATGCCCTGAGCTGAAATCAAGAGTCAGGTGCTTAACTGACTGAGCCATCCAAGCGCACAGACTCCCCGCTGAGCATGGAACCCAACACAGGGCTCCATGCCGGGACCCTGAGATCATGACCTGAGCCGAAATCAAGAGTCGGATGCTTAAGTGACTGAGCCACCCAGGCAACCACCCCCCCCAGGAGACTTTTTGAAAAATACCCAGCCAAAGCTGCATTCTTCAGTAAATTAAATTCTGTGCACACAGCATCCTTCACATTCCCATACAATCATAAATTATTTGTGTGCATATTCAGAAATCTCTGAGTAATATTTATGGAAATTAATCCTAGTCTCTATCATGATGCAAGGAAAATAATATAGTAGATAAAAAGTATGTTAGGGAAAAATCTATTATTATTAGAATTCTACCTGCCTTTTGGTTCCAGGAATATTAGGTCTATATATAAGTGGCCTTTAAATTCTTCCCCCCCCCCTTTTTTTTTTTAAAGATTTTATTTATTTATTTGATAGAGTAAGACCAAGCACAAGCAGGGGAAGCAACAGGAGAGAGAGAGGCAGAAGCAGGCTCTCCGCTGAGCAGGGAGCCCGACACAGGGCTTGATCCTAGTCCTGACCTGAGCCTAAGGCAGACGCTTAACTGACTGAGCCAGCCAGGCGCCCCTATTCAGTTCTTCTTAACTATAAATAGAGACTTCAGATACGCAGTTTCTAGGTATTTTATACTGATTGCTATCATCATGTGCTGCGCTCTCTCTAATCAAAGAGAAATGGACTTAGGTGCATTGGGTGTTTTGAGCTCTTTGACCAGAGAACTTAGAACTCATTCAGAGTTGATTACTACTCTACTCTTTATTTTTAAAATATAATTTATTAGTTAAAATGTTAAATAAATTTCTTTTATTTTCCATTTCCAGTCAGTTCTCCTAAAAAAGAAGCTTGAAGAACATCTGTAAGTACAAAAGCTGTTGAGTATCATTCTCCTATCCTCCGGTGAAATAGAAGTATTTTGTTAGGTGGTTACGGGGTATCTAGGCAATGGCATAGGTGGCCCCTGATAGGGGAAATTATAAGACATAGTAGTAGTGTCTAAAGGGTCATCTCCACTCAGTATCCTTAAGTCAAAATAAGTACTGCTTTAGAACTGTTTTTTCATGTAAGATTCCAGAGTTTTATATCTTTGTGGTAGTATTTATAACTATAGTTAGGAGTTTGAGACACTCTAGATCAGGAGGCAGAAACCTATTTCTGTAAAGGGCCAGACATCAGTAACCTTAGGCTTTACAAGCCATGGTCTGTGTTACAATCACTTAGCTCTATAGTTTGAGAGCAGCCACAGACTATAAATTAATGTTGTGACTGTTCCAATAAAACTTTATACAAGAACAGGCAGCAGGCTGAATTTGGCCCACGGACTGTAGTTTGCCAGCTCTTGAGGATAGCCAGCTGAATTTTCCTTTTTAAGTAAAGTTTTATTTTAAAGTACTACAGAGCTTATCAGTAGCAGATTTTCAAACATTTCCTTGAATTGCAAATATATCTGAAAGTGACTTTTTAATCTAAAAATGAAATAAATCTTAAAATATTACATTTGTTTTCTCATGAAGAAATATTCACCCATCTTTATCTTTAGCTAAGTTTGACATCATTAGGAATATTTTTGTGATTTTCTCACACCCAGTAATAATTTTAATCCTTCCTATCACTTTCTAGCAACACTCTGCTAACAAACAATTGAGTGTAGGTTGGCCATGAATTGCTAGCCTGTTGGGAGTGTTACAGTGTTCCACTATGGTAAACCAGACATCCTCAGTATCACAGAGATAACTTTGACTTGTTCTACTATGATTGGAAAAAAAGTTCTATAATTTGGCAGTTTGTCTCATGCTGTCCAGTTCTGTTTTTTTTTTTTTGAATCTGGGAAAAGTGAGATAATCCTAGGAACTGACACTTGCTGGCAAGTCTAACAATGGGCAAATTCTTAATGCACTAGTAGAAGAGAAAACGTTACCTCCTAGCCATTGTGAGGTTACCTAGAGTCCGAATTCAGTACTGATTTCTGTCCTTTTTTCTTTCCCATTTCTGTATTGCAAAAAAAAAAAAAAAAAGGAATGCCTGTTCTTTCATAAAACTGACCATTCTGTGTTCATTTACAAGGCAAATATCTTCATCAAAAAGAATTATTAGTGAGGATGAGGCCTGTTAGTCTCTAGTCTCCTGTGGCTGCCACAATTACCACAAACTGGGTGGCTAAAAAAAAAGCAGACATTTATCCTCTACCAGTTCTTGAGACTACAAGCCTAAAATCAAGGAAGTCAGCAGGATGGGTTCCTTCTGGAGGTTCTAAGGGAGAATCTGTTCCAAGCCCCTCTTCAGGCTGACTGCTAGCAGTCCTTGGTGTTCCCTGGCTTACAGACACCTCACTCCAGTCTCTGTCTCCCCGTCTTCGCATGGCATTCTCCTCCGTACATTTTGTCTTCACGTGGCCTTCTCATAGGGATACCAGTCTTTGGACCTAAGGCCCACCCTGATCCAGCACGACCTCATCCTAACTAATTATATTTGCAAAGACACTATTTTCAAATGATGTCACATTCCTAGGTATTGGGAAGTCCTAACGACTTCACCATCTTTTTTGGGAGATATAATTCGATCCACAAGAGGATCCATAGACATTTCAAAAGGAGGTCATTTTCATGCAAATTAAAAACTACAATGAAGACTATTTTACATACACCAAATTGATAAAATTAAAAATCAGGCATACTAAGGATTGCCAAAGATGTTCAGCAGAGGTAATTCTATTACCAAAGATGTTCAGCAATGTATACTGCACTGAGTATACATCAATTTACTTAACAAACTGAACATGCACATATTCTGTGACCCATCAGTCCCACTCCCTACATAAACCCTAGATTCCTAGAAATGCTGTTATCCATGTGTCAGGAAACATGTAGAAGAAAGTATGAAAGAATATTGTTTGCAATCACAGAAGAGTAGAACCAATACAAATACCGCCAATTTGTAAAACAATAGCTAGAATGAGTTATGTTCAAACAGCAGAACACTATACTGCAATAAAATGTGTAACTTAGGGCTAACGCATCAACATAAGGGAATCTCAAGAGCATGGTGTTAAGTAAAAGATGGAAGTCACAGAACAATACATATAGTATAATATATAAAGTAAAAATTTGGCAAAATTCACCAATATATTGGTTAGGAATACACACAGAGGCTTATCACAAAAGTCACAAGAAAGCTCAGAATTCTGAGTTTTGGGTTCCCTAAGGTTCTGGGATAATTTCTTTTTCATGACCTGTTTACTGGGCTTAAATTTTCTTATTCTTTTAACTACTGTATATACTCATTTTGTATCTAGATATGCCACACACTCAAAAAATTTGTTGAAAAAGAGATAGATTTATTAAAGTATTATGCATAGAAAAGACCCAAAATAGACTTAACAAAGTGCTCTGTTTTCTTCTCAGTTTTTTTTCTGTATTTTCCAGATGATGCAGCCTTTTTTCCTCTCATATTACAAAGTGCCAAACTAAATATAGAGAGAATTACACATATTGTAACTAACAGGAAGAAACTTTCTGTTCATTTTTTACTTTTGTATTGGAATATAACTTACATAAAGTACACAAATTCTAAGTTCCTAAGTTTGATGAATGTTTTTCTATATACATACGTATCCCAGCTCAACATATAGAATACTTCCAGCAACTCACCAGAATTCTTCATTGTTCCTTCTAATTGACCGATTCCATTCCCAAACTAGCCACTTTGCTGCTCTCTTACCACCTTTCATTAGTTTGGACACATTCTGAACCTCCTGTAAAAGGGATCCTATAGTATTAACCTTTGGTATTTGACTTTCTTTGTTCATTGTTCTTCTGTGATATCTATCCATGTGGGTGCATGTGTCATTAATTCTTTTTTTATTGGTGGATAATGTTCTTTCTATTTTTAGCACTGTTTTGCAATAATATTTTTGCATTGTAAAACCTCTGTAAAATTTTAAAATAATTTCTATAATATCCTATTCCTAGAAAAAAATGAAGATCATTAAGTTCTCCGTACCCTCTTTTGCATATTTATGTAAAAGAAAAAAATATTTCAAAGTCTGAGATTTTTGTCTCTTTTTTTTACCTATTTTAAAAATATATATTAAATTCATGTTGGATTAGGCTTTTTATCCTTTTTTGTTTCATAGCACTTGTGTGCTATGCAAGTGTATCCCAAGAACAAAGTGGGGGGAAGAAAAAAACAGAGTTGACAATGTGTTATATATTTTGTTGCAGAGAGAAGCTTCATGAAGCCAATAATGAATTGCAGAAGAAGAGAGCCATTATTGAAGATCTTGAACCACGATTTAATAACAGCTGTGAGTTTTTCCTAATTAGCATAGTTGTTTTTAATTGAAGTGTAGTTGACATATTAATGTTACTAATTGCCACAGTTTTGTGTTATTTCTTTTAAGATTTTATTGAGAGAGAGAGAGTACACATGAAGGGAGTGAGGCAGAGGAAGAGAGAGTCCCAAGCTGATGCCACACTGGGCTCAATCTCACAACCCTGAGATCATGACCTGAGCCAAAACCAAGAGTTGGGTGCTCAACCAACCAAGCCACCCAGACACCTAGTGATGAGTTTATATAAAATTGTACATATTCTAGCAATTAAAGAATTTGTCTGATTTACAGAATGAGTATATAATCGTCTTTAAAGTATTTCTAATTATAGTTTTGAGTTTTTCCTTAACTGTGGATGGTAATGAATATTTTATGAAATTAGCTATTTTCATAGTATAGTTGCATGTAAGTCAGCCAAACTTTTACTGCTTTTGATATTTATACATGTAGATAGCCTGATTTTATTAATGCTTTTGTGTGGAGCAGGACACAAACCTTCCCCCACACACACACCTTTTCTAACTGTGGTGAAATATGTATCACATAAAAATGACCATTTTAGGGGCACCTGGGTGGCTCGGTTGAGCATCTGACTTCCGCTCTGGTCATGATCTTGGGGTCCTGGGATCAGGCCCGCGACAGGCTCCGTGCTCAGTGGGGAGTCTGCTTGTCCCTTTCTGCTCCCTTGGGGCTCCCCCTCCCTGTTCGTGTTCTCTTTCTTTCTCTCTGTCAAATAAATAAAGTCTTTTTTAAAAAATGACCATTTTAACCATTTTTTAAGTATATAGTTCAGTGACATTTAGTACATTCACATTGTTGTACAAGCACTATCCATTTCCAGAACGTTTTCTTCATCCTAAACTAAAACTTTATGTCCATTAAAGAACAGCCCCCCATGCTCCCCTGTCCTCCCAGTCCCTAGGAGCCACTGTTCTACTTTCCTTCCCAGAGAACTGTTCTAAGTAAGTGTTCTAAGTAACTCATCTAAGTGGATTCATACATCTGTCCTTTCATGTCTGGCCTACTTCACCTGGTAGGACACCTTTCGTTCTCACTTATATGGTCTCCATGTTGTCGCATGTATCAGAATTGAGGCTGAATAATATTCGATTATACATATTGACCACATTTTGTTTATGCACTCCTCCGTTGATGGATACTTTTTAATGTATGCATTTCCAAACTGAAGTTTTTGCTTATTTATAAGAAAGCCTTTTTATAAAAACAAAAAATTATGAATTTTTAAAATAAAATTACAGGAATAGACCAGTCTCTCAAAGCTCCTACTTATTTTGTCATTTGAAATATTTTTCAGATTGTTACAATCTAAAAAAATTTTTTTTCTTTTTTCACTCTCTCACCTGTAGCCTTAAAAATTGAAGAATTACAAGAAGCTTTACGGAAGAAAGAAGAGGAAATGAAGCAAATGGAGGAACGATATAAAAAATACTTAGAGAAAGCCAAAAGTGTAAGTATGAGTTTCCAGGCTTCTCCACTTTCTGATCGTGCTTCACTGGTCATCCAGTTTAGTGCGTGTACAGTGACTTCTCACACCGAGAGCTATTAGGAGAAGAACAAAAGAAATCTTTTGACAAAGAAAAATGCCAAGGAAGAAGCAGTGATCAAAATAGATCACCCCACAGAGTAGTTACTAATTATGAAGACGAAAATGGTCCTTTATGCAGAAAATAAGTGGCATTCACGTCCTTGGGGTAATAATCAAAATTAGCTACACTGATGGTAGACAACCAAGAACATCTCATGCCTCCTGATAGAGTATCATTGTCAATAATATTTAACCTGAGTCTAAGCAGTCTTTTAGATCTAACTCTCAGTTCCCAGGGAAAATGAGATTATTGAAACAAGTTAAATAACACCTTCAGGAAATCATCAAATCAGAATTGGGGATAAAAGTCAATGTTATGAAAAACAAAAATAGGCATTGGAGTATGGGGGAGCACAAGAGGCTCTTCTAATTTAAAAGCGCCTGAAGTACCAAATGTAATGCATTAATCTTTGGGTCCTGAATTGGGGGTGGAAGGAGCAGTGATTTATCAAAGACATTTTGGAGACACCTGTGGAAATGTGGATTTGGACTGAATAGTGATGACCTAAAGAATTGTTCATTTTCTTACAGATGATGTTGGTATTGTGATTGTGTAAGAGAATGTCCTTAGTCTAAAAAGATGCATGTTGAGGTACTTAGGGGTTACATGTTGCCAGGTCTGCAGATTACCTAACAGTAGGCTCCCAAAAAGCGTGTGCGCGCGCGCGCGTGTAGAGAAAATGTGGCAGTACAGCAGTTGGTGAATTGGGATTAAAGGAAATGGATTTTTATTGTTTCCGTCTTTCAGTTTTCTATAGGTTTGGTCAGTTTTGATAGTAAAAGTATTGAACCAAAAAGCAAAAAGACCTTTTCCAGGAGACTGCTAGTTGGCCAGCTAGAATTGCATCACATGCCCATGCCTAAACCAAGCAGAGGAGGCGATGGGGTCACAATGATAGGCTTTTTAACCATCAGGACCCACTCTCCCAAGTATAGGGCTGCTCAGAGGCAGAGGGTAGCCGAGCCACATCAGAGGAAAGGGAAAGGGAAGACACCTGTCAGTAATGTCTGCTACAGTATTACTTATTAATTTTAAGCCAGAAGTACTACTTATAACTGATTCTTTTACATAGCTAAAAGTTTTACACAATTGAAAGTTGTAACAATTGAATATTATTTCATACATTCAAATTTTAAAGTACCCTTGTAAGATAGCTTTATGATTCTTACAAGGTTTATCCTTGATTTTTTCTTTTATATAACTGCTTCCTTAGATGTTATATTCTTTAAGTTTGAAACTTTAAAATTTTTTCTTTGGGGGCACTTGGGTGGCTCAGTCGGTTAAACGTGTCTTTGGTTCAGGTCATGATCTCAGGGTCCTGGGATCGAGCCCCACATTGGGCTCCTTGCTCAGCACGGAGTCTGCTTTTCCCTCTCCCTCTGTTTCCCTACTCATTCTCTCTCTCTGTGTTTCAAATAAATGAATAAAATCTTCAAAAAAAATTTTTTTTTCTTTGTTCATTTTTGCAGGTTATTCGTACTTTAGACCCTAAGCAGAATCAAGGAGCAGCACCAGAAATACAAGCGCTTAAAAATCAGCTGCAGGAACGGGACCGACTATTCCATTCTTTAGAGGTAGTTTGCTATGCTATACTATACTATACTATGCTATACTATACTATACTATACTACACTACACTACACTACACTACACTACACTACACTATACAGTGAGATATTTGGTTTTTAATTCTTTATTTTCTAAGAGCCTTGCTGTATACAACTGCGTCCATGAATTTAGATAACTAATTGTATTTTATTGATAATGAATTATTTTTCATTTTACATGTTTACATGTGCTTGTTTTTTAGAAAGAATATGAGAAAACAAAAAGTCAAAGAGAAATGGAGGAGAAATATATTGTTAGTGCCTGGTACAATATGGTAAGAAAATAATACTTTAAAACACATTGCAAAGTTTAATGAATATGTAATATTTATTATACTACCTGTATTATATAAGTAGTTCTACCAAATGAATCTGAAAGTAATTGTCCTAACACACACTAACCAAACCTAATGCTGATCTTAGGACTGAAAAGGAGAAATGAGTACCACCATAAACAGGGCTAGGATGTTTTCAACACATCGTTATTCCTAGAGGATAGAAAGATAAATGAGAGTTTGATTTCTGGCCCTGAGAACCATTTTATTCTAGGAGAAGGGGACTTGAGTAATATCGAGCACAGATGCAGTAGTGTTTGTTTTGTGGGACTATTCCATTGTCTTTGCAGGAGTGGTACTTACAATGAGGATGGTTCATCTCACCTGGTTTGGAAAATGTTCATGGTGGTAAACCCTGAACAACTGGAGGTTTTGAAATTGAATTTTCCAACACACACACACACACACAATGTTAAAAATATTACAGAGGAAAATAAATGCTTGTCAACATTCTGGGCTTCAGTAAAATTTTCTGGATGTGAATAGCTGTGAATTTTGAAGAGTGCTGTATTTTTTTCAATATTTTTGTCCTAGACTTGTCTTTTTTTATTCATTGTTTTTTCTTCCCAGTAATACCACCTCTGCCTTGTCAAAATGTTAGTTGCCTAAGACAAGAAATTGAACCAGATTTTTTTTTTCATCATCCCCGCCCCCGACCCTATAGTTATGGTGTGGTTATTTCTGTTTTACAGTTGTAACTGATACTGTGTCTTAAAGGGTAATGTCCCAGGTTTCCTAATAATGGGATTTGATTTTTGTCAAAAGTTCATATAATTTCATGACGTGTCCACATTTATTCTTGCCTTGGTTAAAACAACATATTTCAAATTTTATCACAATTCTAAAAAATAAGGGAAAACTATCTAAGGAAGTTCTCTGAGAACTAGTTCTGACTCCATCTATTCTGTTTCCTCTTTGTCCTCTTAGTGTTAGTGACCTTGGAACTCTGCCCCTCAATCCTTATTGGTCATTTCATAGTTTTGATTTGATTTGTATGACTTCACATATCGTGGTTATAGAACTGAATTTACTTATTCTGTGACGTGGTATTAAAGAATAGCCCTACTTTTCAGCTCTCCGGGAGTAAAGGAATAACCCCTAGTAGACTCACACAAATTATGTTCCAGTAAGATAGCAAGTAACTGCTTCAAACATACATTCAGGAAATTCTGCATCTCAGACTACTGAATGGAAGGGAGGGCACTGGGAAAAGGCATTAAGTATCTCAGAGGATGGCCCCGTCATGGCTACTGGCATCTGAAAGGTGTGTGAAGAATTGGAATAAGTTGCTTGGACTGTGGAAGTGAAAAAAAGATAGTATATGTTAAATAAAATAGAATTGGTAATATATGTAGCCACATTAATAAATTTAAGGATTACCAATAGATATTTGTCAGTTTTCTTCAGATTCTTAAATGCTTTGATTTCAAATTGAGTGAAAAACATGTTCTGGGTTTTCTCATTGCGAAAATGGAAAAATGTTATTTATTTGGGTATATATGATAGATCAAAATTCTGTTAAAGACACAAAGCCATGACTAGTGTTTTCCCTAAAAGCTAACGAGTGATGGGAAAATTGATGTTTTGTCTTCTGTCTTCTGTGCCAGTCTGTAGGAAAGCCCTAGGACTTCACATAGCTTGGCTTAGGTAGGCTCTCCTTTTGGCTCTCAGTTGCTTATTTCTTCCTTTCTTCCTTGTTGCAGTGTAAACTTCCATCAGTTTACTTGTAGCCAATTATTGGTGAGAATAAATAGTCGCTCTCTGTTCTTAATGTTTCCCTGGTCAGGGTTCTTTATTGTCTTATTAAATAAGTACCCAGACCACTGTTTCCCTGATCTCCTCATAGACGAACAGTTTAAAAGGCGCACTCCCAGAGGTTTCCTCCCTCCTGTTTAAGGTGCTCTGGGCCCAGCAATTGTATATCCTCTCCCTTCTAAGCTAGTAGGCCATCCTACTCCAGTCTTCAAGAAAGACCCCCTGCTCTTGGTTGGGCCCTCTGTTGTGGACTGTCAGGAATTTTTCTTAATTTGCTTGAGAATACAAGCCTGCCTGAAGTGAAGAAAAACACCCTGGTGGTATGTATTATACCTAGCCTGGCTTTCCTCCTTAAGAAACAACATGTGCATTTGTGTTTTCCACTCAGAATAAGCTGTGTGATTTCCACAACCCCATGTGAATCAATTGCTACCAATCAATTGCACTTTTTGTTCTTGGGAGATCACTTTTTACATTTGATCTGAAAAGGAAGTATGATTGAATATGGGTAATGTATTCCAAAATTCCATCTCTATTATCTGGTGTTTTGGTGTATTGTAAATTCAGAAAATTAAGCCTTAATTTTTCCAAGAGAAGATTTGTACCTAATTGTTGGAACTAAAATGTCTCTATAAGATTTTAATCTATAATGAGCAGAATTAACATTCCTAATTGTGCCTTATGATGCAACGTGACAAATTCTGCATGATGAAATTTTCTTTTGTGAGAGTATGTTTCACTTTTTTTCATTGATTACTTTTTTTTCCTATGTTGTGTAGGGAATGACCCTGCATAAAAAGGCGGCTGAAGATAGACTTGCTAGTACAGGTTCAGGGCAGTCATTTCTGGCTAGGCAAAGACAAGCAACCAGCACAAGAAGATCTTATCCGGGCCATGTTCAACCAGCCACAGCAAGGTAGACAAGTCTTGCCATCAGAATTAAAAAACACCTGCATTCAAAGCATACTTCTGTTACATACGACAACATTTCAGGAAATTCAGCCAGCTTATTTTTTGTCTCTTTTATGTTGATATTGTTTCTCATTTGAGGACTTCTCCTGTATCTATATTTTAGTTTCTTGGTTCTTTATTTTTGTAGTCTTTTCGGTTCCTTTTAATGTGCCAAAAATTTTTAAATGCCCAATTAAAAGTGTTGTATAATAGTGTAGTACTTTTCTTTGTATGAAAATGTCCTTTCCCCAATGGTGTAGGCTTTGTAATGAATTAGATTTTCTGCCAATAATTGATATACAATTTATATTCTTTATTGTGCCTCTGTGTTACCATGCTTTATAAGAATGTTTTTGTTTAAAGGGAATTAATCTTTTTATGATGTATTACTCTGTGTTTTCAATTGTTTTCCAAATGCACTTAAAATAACTTGCATATTTACTATATAAAATGGTTGGCAAGTGCACTTTTTGCAAAGACATAAATACATTGGCAGAGGTGCTAATCAGATGTTACCTAAGGCACCTGGTAGATTTATTTAGAGGGAAAAAAAATGAGTTTTCCACATTGTTTTATAGGAAATTAAATTTGTCCAAAGATTTGGAAACTATTTTTAAAACATACATAAAATTTCATTATTTCTTGCTATCTTGTTTGCTGACAGAAGATAAATGCATTGGTTAGGTTATTTGGGCGGAAATTACAGAAGAAAAAAAATCAGGCAGTGCATTAATTTTTTTCTTGTTTTGGAATATCCTAGTAACTGAACATCAAATTCTAGCAATGTGGCTGACATTTATAGTTTCAGTTGCCCTCCACATCTAAAGGATTTATTTTTCATGTACTTAGAAGTAATAGGTAGCCTTACCTTTTGGACAGTTTCCTTGTTGACTTGCACCTCATTTTGCTTACTCTTCAATATAAACCCTTCAGTTTCTCAGTAATTCCTAAACCTAACATTCTAATATCAGTCATTAAGATCAATAAGTGACTACTTCGATGTGATGTTACAACAGGTCTCTTAACATTTTTTTCTTAATTCTATGTCCTAGTCCAAGACTTTGCTACTGAATAGATTCTCTTGGGTATTTGGTTGCCTCAAAGTTCTTAGATTTGTTGACAGATTGTAAACCATGTTTATTTACATTGATGAATGGCTGTCAAATAATAATGATTGTAAAGCACTTTGTATAAAAGGTGCTATATAAGTGTGAAATATCATTCATTTGATAATGAAATGCCTCTGCCTGACTTTCCATAGTGACTTAAGAATTTGGTCCCAAATTATATTTAAGTTCCCCTCCAGCCTTTTTCTTGCAACATAGCCAATTTTTTTTTTAAAGCAAAAAGTTATTGAAATTAGGTTGATTGGTTGGTTTTGGTTTTAGATAGGTCATCTAATAAGATTTTATTTCATGTACTTGCTATTTGGAAGTTCAGGTTTTATTTAGTCCTGTATATTAAATATAAACGAATAACACTAAATCAAGCTACATTAATTAAGGATTTTCAGAAACTATATTTAGGTGTTTGACTTTAAATCCTTACTTTTTTTTAATAAGAAAATTGACCTAAAAATTAGTAGTGTTTTCATTTGTCCTCAGAAACTGTACTTGAAGAAATGTATTAAGAGCATACACAGAAATGACTCCATGCATTGTGCTAATTTTTTACATTAAGTACAGAAGTCTGAGCACAGTGTGAATGCTTCAGCCTGATAAGACTGTAAAGCAGGAAGAATTTGTAATAACAGAGAGAACCACATGAGTAGAATGCATTGTGGGGCTTCAGGAAGCTAAGCAGACCTCATCAACATAGTTTTAACGATAAAAGATTAAAAACTAGTTAAAATGGTTCTACCCCTGCCCCCTTATTTCACAAATAGCATAAGCATTTGGCTGTTTTAAAACAGGACATGAACACTAACTTTGGTAACATTAAAATTATTTGGGAATTATACTATCTGCAGAATAAGATAGATGAAAATAAGAGTCTATGAGCTGTTCATTAAATGGACTATATCCTATGAGATGAGAGGTTTTAATTTTAGTTCTCTATTTATTGCCCCAGTCCTGGTCTACCTACCTACCTACTCAGATAAATTTCTCTAAACGGGAGGAAAAGGTGCCAGGCTTTTAGAAGCAGGTTTGACTTATTTTTCTATGGCATCTGTTGCATGCTATTATTTTGGTGTTTACAGTCATAACTTTCACTCTCCTTTACTGTACCTTTATAGTTTAGTATGTTACTTTCATTACATAGAAGAAATTATATTTCTAAACATTCTGATGCTTTTTCAAAAAGCAGGAATAAAACTTAGCTGTAGCAGTGAGAACCCTGTTTCTGTTGCCCAGCTTTGGACAGGATTTAGAAATTGCTATTTCTCCAGTAGTGATTAATAATTTCTCAGGAGGTTTGTGATGATGCATGCATGGTCTGTCTGGAAGTTGAAAGCCATTGGGCGCTTTATCTAGATGTGAGCTATACAATGCTATATTTTTACAAACTCCTTGTATACAGTAGCTTCATGAAGCCACAGTTCGCGTGGACAGTGGAGCTAGCCCTGGCCTCAGCAATGGAGTAAGTACAGTGTTACTGCATTAGGTTGGGGTGACCCATCCCCGCAGTGTTGAATTCTTATCAACAAAAAGCTTATTTTCTCTTTTCCTTCTAACCAGGGTAAGAAAATACAAAGTAAATAGCTAAAGAATATGAAAGAATAACATTTATGTTCTGCGGTGTATATTTACAAAGTTTGTAATAAAAAAAAATCCAACAAATATCGTAGTTTACCGCATAGAAAAAGAGAATAAATAATACAACTGTACATATCTTAAAAGAGCTTCAAAAACTCA
The DNA here is from genome assembly GCF_037043125.1 of Eumetopias jubatus. Lineage (NCBI taxonomy): Eukaryota > Metazoa > Chordata > Mammalia > Carnivora > Otariidae > Eumetopias > Eumetopias jubatus. Next base: position 39,721,349 of record NW_028274808.1, read on the forward strand.
ATCATACCTTTTTATCATTTATCTAATTAATAATAACCAAGAAAAAGAAGTCCCTAAATAAAGGACCCATGTTCCAGAATTGATTGATTGAATTATTTGTTTGATAGCCCTAGCCTGGTAAAATTGGCTTGTGGGATGTGAGACGATTAGATTTTAATAGGATAATTTTGTTGAAGTTTTATTGTTTTGTTTATATAGTAAAAGTTCAGTTGTACAAAATTAAGCTAGATGTTCTCCAGTCAGAAACATTGGCTTTTCTATCTCATTAGTCCCTGCACAGGCATGAAAATCCATACTGTGCAAATAGATCAGCAATAAGTGACTGTTCAGTGAAAGATGAGTTAGGCTGAAGAAAAGGTAATTTTATTAGCTACTTTATTCACATCTCCTTTTCAGTAACAGCTTTGTTTACTTTTGTTAGCTAATGATAAATATTTTTGAGTGTCTCTTGCTCTCAGACAAGCATTCATCTTTTCAAGATAACACCATGTTAAAAATTTGAAAATCTCTCTCCCAGTATGAGAAGTATCTTAAAACAAAAATCGAAGTTTTTAGAATTAACTCTCTGCACTTAATTTCCAATTGTCTAGGTCTCAGACTTTGGAGTGTTACAGTTATCCCCATTTGGAACACGTGAGATTATCTGAAAAAGCATCCACAACCCACAGCTAGTGTAAACCTAGGTAGTTTACAGCCCCATGGATAAGAACAACCGTGATCCTAAAATGAGAGGAAAGTGCTTGGTGTCTTGCTTTTTGCTAACTACAGAATAACATTAAGACAAAAAGCTTTTTGTTGTCTTTTCATTAAACTATGGAAGGAAACTTTGACTTCTTAGCCTTATATTATGAAGGGATTCTCATCAAGCTGATGTAGCATTATACTTCTTCAAAATCAAGCCGGTGTGAAACCCTGAAGTAGATGGAGTGTATTAAACAAAAGAAATGGGGTATCAGAGTCTGAAAATTATTTTAGTGTGCTTTTTATTTTCCCTTTTTATAAGTTAAGGGGGTTTCCATTCAATAATGATAATCTCTTTTTCTATAGTCCCAACTGTCAAAATAGCAGCTTATTTTGGTAGTTGTACAACCCAGTTTCATTACATTTAGAAAGGGCTTTCAGAGCTTATTCTTTGTAACTATAATGATTTTAATATTTTATACCATGAAGTTTTTATATGAGGAAGGCTATTAATGTATCTGTCATCCAATTTTTTACTTTATCTATAAAGCATATTTAAATAATAATTGGTGTATATGTTCCTTTTATTGAAAATTTTGAAAAATGTTTTGTCCAGTTTAAGCACAATAATTTTATTCTAAAGTTTTGTAGTAAAAACTGTTCATTTCTCAGAAACCCAAGAAACAAAATAATTTGCTACTGACACAGCTAATTTCTGCCCTTCCCTATTCCCCAAAATCACAGAAGTATTAATATTTAGCTTCCTTTTTATAAAATGAAGGACAGCACAAATGTGATGATATCCATCTCTTTTAAATCATTGATTATGTTCTTGGGAAGAATGAATGTATGATTATGTTGTTAAATAGGCTTTTATCAATCCAATCCAATTCATATGTGTTATCTATGAATATAAAAACTTACGAAGTTTATTTAATGTTATCTTGAACTATACTTGGATTCTTCATATTGCACTTAAATTGATAGAGAAAGGAACATTAGTTTATTTGAGAGACGAGAGACCTGAACCTAATTATGGCAAGTATATGAGTTTTGACGATTGTAGGGGGTCTATACATGTTTCCTAACAATTATGTGATGTCTCTCTTCATTATTTTTCTATCTTCCAGTAATATTCTATAAGATAGGTTTGTATGCTGTATTTATAAATGAGCATTAAAATCTGAGAAAGTAACAAAAGCTGTTAAGGCAAATCCATTCCTAGAAATTAGAATGGATTATCGGGACAAGAAATGGCCTCATTGTAAACAAATAACCAAGTGGATGGAAGTACTAATACAATTAAAAATACCACTGTCTTAACAAGTGTTCCTAAAGTGACAGTTTACATAAAATCTTCTGACTTTCTTAACATGATCATTAAATAAAGAAGAGACAAAAATATAATTTATTTTCTAACTGCCCTTCTCTTCAGTGGGCATTAACTGGGCATACAATATTCACTATACGTTTATCAGTGGAGGGGAAAGCATCTATTTTCATTTTGAAACTGTTACCATTTCTAAATCTAAGATAGTGACTTGAAGCCATTAAGGATACTATGATTTGATAAGATGAGAAGAAATCTGTGGTGGCTGAAAATTACTACCGACTTCTCTAGGTCTGCTTTATCTAGTTTATAAACCTTAGGCTCAATTTTATGTTCCTCCCTGATTAGACATAATAGCCTCCCAAAAAATTTTTGTTTAAATTGAAGGCAAGGGTAGAGATTTAAAAAAATATATTCAAGAGAGTCTTTATGTACCTGATAAATTACCCCTAGGCTCAGAATTAGATCGTTAGAGTCTTGAAGATTAAGATTAAATCATCAGAAAAAGTGTCCATAGCCTCAAACTTATATCTACTCAGAGCTTAAAGGAAGAATTAACTATCATGACAAGAGTAATCTCAAAGTGAGAGGGAAACTACCAAAGCATGTGTTGCTTTAATGTATGTGGGGGGACTTCTGAGCAGGTGTTACCACTTACAAGATCTCGAAGTTGACAAAGGAAAATAATTAGTTTAGCAATTATATTGCTAAAATTAATAAAAGGGATGCGTGTTTATTCTTGGTGTATTTGTCAACGTATGGGCAGTGATTACTGTATATACATTCTATAGTGTGTTTGTGTCACTATTAGAGATAAGTGTCTTAATATTCACTGTTACATCTAATCATTTATGTATTATTTATACTTTATTGCAAGACTCACAGCACTTTACTAATATTAGATAATTATTTTTCTTCTACTTTTCTGTGGTGTTTTTGATTTGTATCTTTTACAACTAGGGTTTTTTTCCCTTTTTTGGAGCACTCACTATGAAAAGTGTAAAAGATCACCCGAAGAAATGGGCTCTGTACTCTTCCTGAAATGTCTAAAGTGGGATCTGAAAATCTAAGTCTAGAGATCTATTTGAAGCTGGATTGGAGCTGCTAGGCATCAATTACATTTTATATTTCACATTAATAAGACTTTTATAAGTCAATACTCATGAAGTCAAGTTCTCTCAAATGCCAACACACTTGAAACTTTTTGTTTTCTGGAGTTGCTTTAATAAAAAGTAAACAATCTTCTAGTTAAAACATGTTCTAACCTTTGGTTTGCCTCTCTCCTAAAATACAAACCTATCAATTGCCCTTCACTTTCTTTCATAGTTTCTTCATCATTGCCTAGACCCAAAGACAGGAGAAAGAAAGCCAAGTTCCAGGAGCTCTGAAGTCAGAGAATCTGCGAAATGGTGGGGGTTAGCTGATGGGAAAAGGCAGACACTACAGATGGCAGAATGCTACAGAAATATTCTTCGTTCTGCTGTAACATGTGCTTAATGAACTTGGCTATTAAGTTCAAATGCAGCAAAGTTTTCAGCTTGGTCTATTGAGAGGTGTCTTTAAGACTTAGGACTCTTCCATTTGTAACTGAAATATTTGTTGTTAGGTAAACATTGACACGTGATTACTGCCAAAGAATAGGGAGATTTACTCATAAGAACATTCTCTTAAGAGTTTTGTTTTGTGCTTTTACACGAGAGAAATGCTTTTATAGTGTGAAAAGTTTCTGTAGTATTTTCTTCTTCATTACCCCCTGTTCTGCTAATGCTTTTTGCTTAAGCAAGTCACCTAGAAGAGAGTAACACTGAAATAGAGAAGTCTAGACCCTGACCTTTGAGGGAAGATTTGCTTTTGTTCCCCTAAAGTAAAAATTTAAAAATGAAATACACTCATACACACACAGACAAAATATAATGTTTTGAATATCTACTAATTGTTGAATAGATAAGTTCTCTTCTAAATGTCTATCATCCAGTCAGTGGCTTTTTGCTAATTTAGATAAGAGTAGATTCTAGACCTACATTGTCCAATTAGCCACTGGCCACATGGTGATTTAAATTATAATTAAATATTAAAAATAAAACTTTGGTTCTTCAGTCACCTAGCCACATTTCCAGTGCTTAGTGCCACACATGGGTAGTGGTTACCTTATTGAACAGCATAAATACAGAACATTTCCATCATTGCAGAAAATGCTTTTTTACAGTGCTATAATGCCCAAATGGAAAGACAAAATAAAAGTATTCAATTAACTTATAATAACTCTTAGCTTTCTTCAACTATGGAAGTAAAATCTGTTTTTCTTATAAAAATTAACACCAGCCCTTTTTAAAGACTTTGGAAAAATCAAAACCCCATCCCTTGAAACTAGTTTTCAATATATTTTTAAATAGGTTTTCATCACTTTACTTTCCAAGTGATATAATTAAATCATTTCATAAATCATAACAGTATCTTCAGGCTTTTCTCCCCTTTTTGTAGTCTTTTCAAATTGATGATACATAGTTTCTAACACAGCAGAAACCAGTGAATTCTTAATTTATTTACAAATAAAAATTGTTAAACATTTATCCTTATCTTCCATTATTTTTAAAAATATATGTAGATCTAATGAAAGTGGAGACAAAAGTTTATGTCCCTTTAAACATTTCTCCCTAACATCACATTTGATTATTTACTCCCTAAAGGCACATCATGATCCAAATTATCTTTTTGGTTTTCCTCATAGTGTTTCTTGCTCTTACTAACTTAGATTATGAATCAAGTTCAATTTCATGTATAAAGCAAGCATTTTATTCTAGTGACTTAATGAAACATTTTTAGTATTATTTTACTTCTTAACATAACGAAAAGGATGTATATGGCTGCATCTTTGAATTTTTTAATGAAAATAAGGGACTAATCATAATTGTTTTGAGTCAGCTTGGTGCTTAGTTAAAACTATCCTGTTAGGAAGTCATGATGCTTTCCTCTTCCTTTTTAAATATTTTAAATCAGGCAACAGACTCAATCCAGTAGTGTCAAATTCCAAGTAAATTATGAAATTCTTGTTCAAGTACAGATGGATAAATGGTGTGATTTGAGGTGGGCTTTTTTTTTTTAATTGTTGGCCTAATTTAATGTGTGTACTACGGAGACTCATGTTAAAGGAAATTTTCATTACGCTTGAAGTAAATAGTACTTTAGTATAAATACAGGAAATGACTGTACACAAATGCCAATGATTTGAGGCCTTTTAATTTTTAATAGTAGCCTTTCGTTTTTTAATAGCCTTAGTTATTTAAAATTTAGTTGCACTAAAATGTTATTGCTGTCACTAACTTTGCTGTGTACAGGTTATGTGTAATTCAGAATGCTTTGCACTTAGAAGAATAATTTCTAGGTTTATCTTGTTTTGCAGTTTTCATGTTTTGACAATTGCCCCACCATTTATAACACCCAATTTTTGGTTGTGTAATGAATGGTAAAATTCAAACATATCTAATAATTTAATAATTTGCCTTATTTTGGTTAATAAATTCTATCAAAGATTTGAGGTTAGAAAAAGGCTTTTTTTTCCTATATCTTTTTTAAACTTTTCAGATGAGCTGGAAAACACCTTAGTACATTGGAGTTGGAGTTGTATTGATTACAGTCCCAGCTCTAAAGCCTTATATTCATGTCTTAAGTATTATTGATTTTTCTATGAATTGTTGTTACTTTCCTATTTGGCATCATAGTTATCCATCTTGCAGTTTAGCTTTTGCAAAAAGGGTATTACTAGGTATATTCTTATTTCTGGTTGACTACTGAATTTATAATTTGACAACTTCATTCTTTGTCACTATAATCCAAAAATGAAATAAATTCACATAGGACTCAAAATTTCTCAGTTCACAGATGGAATCAGTACAGATATAGCAACATTGTACATAATGGCATCCAAGGAGTTTTCCATGTGTTTACCAAGTTTACCAACCATTTACTGTATATTAGATCGGTGGGTTTTCTCACTGTTTTTCTGAGGTGACTGACTCGTTAGCCTCAGTAAGAAATTTTCATTAAAATCACAACATAAAGTCCAATAAACCACTAGAAGACAGATTTTTAATTTTTTTGAAATCTTATATTGTATTTCCTTTTGATATCACTTATTCATTTTAATTTTATGACTGCCAACTTGTTATGGTATTAATTATATGTATATGTTTATATGTATGCATATAATATATGTATATGTATATGAAGAATAAAGTTAAGATTTGGTCAAACTATATTTTCCCATTCAAGTACAAAAATGTTTTCAAGGCTGCAAAAAGTGTACAGTTGTTAAACAAGTTGTAAATAAAGACTTGTATAAAAAATCAGTGTAGATTTTTTTTTCCTGGTCTTGAGCCATGACAAACACATATTTAATAATTGTCTAATAATATTCATCCACTTGCCTTTGGCACTTGCCGTAGTGTCCTGTCAATTTAAAGATTATGCCACTGATTTATTATTAAATCAGGAATATTCCTTGAGGGTTTTTTTTCCAGTACCTATCATAGACTGTGTTTTGATTCAGGCTGGTACTCAATAGTTATAAGATGATGTCCAAAGTTCTTAAGCGATAAAAGCTAAACCTGGCTTCTCACTTCTTAGAGTTATCATGTGAACACCGTCAGTCTTACTGCAGACAGTACAGCAAGAACCAATGGCAAGGTAATTGCATTCTTTAACAATGTAAAGCATTATTGTCAGAGCATCCTATTTAGGTGATTAGAGCCCCTTTTCCTGCTTTGTACACCCTTAAAATTTACCCTTTTCCCCATCTCCACCCTAAACATTATTGAAATATGACATGTTCAGTATCGGGTAAAATGACAATAGCAGTGTGGAAATTGATTACATTAAAATAATCAGCTAAGTAATTTCAAAGTGAAGTTAGCACCATAAAAAAGAAAAAAAAAACTAGCTATGTAGTCAAAATAGTGCCCATTTTACTGTCAGATAAAGTTTTCTTCACTCATTACCATGGAGAGACCCTATTAATTTAGCATTTATTGAGTGTCCCTCCTGGGTATTTAATATTGAAGCAAAGGAGAAGGGTAGGTTGAATCACAAAAAATAAACCAAAAAAAATGTTTTTGCCTTCAAAGATTTGGTCAAATGAAGCACAACACAGAAAAGTTCCCAGATAGAACTGTCACTCAGGAGAAAGCCTACCAGTTTGCCTAAAGTACATTTATGTACTATTCAGGTTATTGCTGCATCACAAACCACTCCAAATCTTAATGGCTTTAAACAGTATAATATCTCTCTTGCATCTGAAGACACTGGGCTTCTCTCAGTAGGGACCCCTCATTCAGTCACAGATGATGGCTGGGGCTAGAGTCATCTGAAGGCTTTCTCTTGCACGTCTGATACCTAGACTGATAGACGGAAGACCTGAGGGCTGACCAGGCAACTCTGCACACAACATCCTGACATGACTCAGGCTATGGAGTCTCAAGCTAGATGAACCTACCACACACAGCTAGCTTCCTCGGAGCAAGTTCTTAGAGACCCAGGTGAAAACTTCAAAGCTTCTTAGGACCTAGCCTCGGAAACTACACAGCATCACTTTTATTTGTCAAAATTGTCACAGACTAGAGCAGGTTCAAGGGGCTAACCAAATACACTCTGCTGCTCAGTGGAGGAACGACCAAGTTACCCTAGCTGCTGCTATTCTGCACTCAAGCAGAAGGAAGACTTCTATGAAGATCCTACCTCTGAAGCCAAAAATCTTTCCCTGTTTGCCAATCCCTGTGCCAAGCACAATCACAGTGGTACATAACTTCAGCATGAGCAAAACCTGAGGTAGGTACATAGAACTCCAGTAAGTTTAAAGCCACAAATACGCTCATATTTCTTTTATCTAATTGCGTATAAGATGGGCTGAATGTTTCTACACTTTGATGTTTAATTTCTAGGACTCTGTTTTAAGGAAATTGTTGAGAATATAAATGTCTATGTGTCTATATTCCTAGCCAAAGTCCTCTGCACAATATATGCCTTCTAAAAGACAAGTTTCCAGAGATACCCACCCCTTAAATTTTCAGTTTTTCCCATTTAATGAATCATTCCCATTAACATACAAACATGCTGTTATTTCTCATCTTCTCTATTAATGAATTGTTCATTTTTAACAATATTTTAAGTGCACAATTTGATATTTTTTTACATATATACATGTGATGAATCCATCACAGTAATCAAAATGAACTTATCTACCACCACAAAAAGTGTTTTTAGGCCCCTTGGTAATCCCTCCAGGTCCTCCTAGGTCCCCTGTACCCATCCCTATCTCTAGACAACAATTTACCTGCTTTCTGTCACTATAGATTATTTTGTGTAGTCTATAATTCTATGCAAATGGAATCCCATAAGATGTACTCATTTTTTTCTGGCTTTTACTCAGTATGATTTGAGATTTCTTTATATTGTGTGTATCCATAATCATCCTTCTTTATTACTAAGTAGTATTCCATTGTATGAGTATTCCACAATGTTTTTATTCATTCACCTGTCGGTGGACATTTGAGTTGCTTCCAGTTTGGGACTATTGCAAATAAAGCTATTATGAATGTTTCTTCACAAACCTTTGTATGGACATGTGCTTTCATTTCTGTATTTTTTTAAACACCTAGAGTGGAATGGCTGGGTCATATGGTAGGTATGTACCTAATTTTTTAAAACTACCAACCTGGGGGTGCCTGGATGGCTCAGACGGTTGAGCGTGTGCCTTTGGCTCAGGTCGTGATCTCCAGGTCCTGGGATTGAGTCCCATGTCGGGCTCCCAGCTCATAGGGCAGTCTGCTTCTGCCTCTCCCTCTGCCTCTCCCCCTGCCTTTGCTCTCTCTCGAATAAATTTTAAAAATCTTTAAAAAAAAATAAAACTACCAAACTGTACTATAAAGGCATTGTATATATTTCCATTAGCAGTGAATGAGAGATCCACTTCCTCTACATCTTTGCCAATACTTGGGTCTTTCTTTTTGATTCTAGTCATCCCAGTGGGTGTAAGTAGTATCTCATTGTGGTTTTGTTTGAACAGTCTTTTTTGTTTTGTTTTAATTTTAGCCATTCTAATAGGTATATAATAGTATTTCATGGTGTTAATTTATATTTTCCTACGAACTCATAAAAACCATTTCATTTTCTTATTTGCCATACATCTTTTTAGATAAAATGTTCAAATTATTTTCCAAGTTTTTATTGGATTGTTTTATTAAATCTTGAAAATTCTTCATATGTTCTAGATTTAAGTCCTTTATGGGATAATTGATGTGTAAATATTTTCTCCCAGCCTGTTGCTGGGTTTCTCATTCTCTTAGTGGTATCTTTCAAAGTGCAGAATTTCTTATTTTCATAAAGTATAATTTTATCAATTTTTTCTTTATTATATCTTTTGGTGTGTAAGATTTCCTCCAATGTATTTTAGAAGTTTCATAGTTTTAGATACTACATGTTACATTTATTATCCATTTTGATTTAATTGTATACACTGCAAGTGCAATGTATGGATTTAAGTTCCCTCTCTTTGGAGGGGGTGCAGAAGCATATAGAACTGCTCAGGACCGGGGCGCCTGGGTGGCTCAGTTGTTAAGCATCTGCCTTCGACTCAGGTCATGATCCCAGGGTCCTGGGATTGAGCCCTGCATCAGGCTCCCTGCTCCGTGGGAAGCCTGCTTCTCCCTCTCCCACTCCCCCTGCTTGTGTTCCTTCTCTCACTGTGTCTCTCTCTGTCAAATAAATAAATAAAAATCTCAAAACCAATTAATTAATTTTATTTTTTTTAAGATTTTATTTATTTATTCATGAGAGACAGAGAGAGAGAGGCAGAGGGAGAAGCAGGCTCCCAAGGAGCAGGGAGCCTGATGCGGGACTCGATCCCAGGACCCTGGGATCATGACCTGAGCCGAAGGCAGACGCTTAACCATCTGAGCCACCCAGGCGCCCACCAATTAATTAATTTAAAAAAAAAGAACTGCTCAGGACCATTTGTTGCGAAGACTACCCTTTCTCTACTGAATTGCATTTTATGCCTTTGTTAGAAATCAATTGTCTAGAGTGCCTGGGTGGCTCAGTTGGTTAAGCAATTGCCTTTGGCTCAGGTCATGATCCTGGAGTCCCAGGTTCAAGTCCCAGGTCGGGCTCCCTGCTCAGCAGGGAGTCTGCTTCTCTCTCTGACCCCTCTCTCATGCTCTCTCTCATATAAATAAAAAAATGAAATCAATTGTCTATATATGAGTTTTATTTCTGGATTTCTATTGTTACATTCTTCTCTAGATACCAGTAATATCCTAACTTGATCACTGTAGATTTATAAGAAGTGTTGAAGTCACATAGTATAAGCTCTCCATCTTTTTTCTTTTACAAAGTTGATTTGGCTATTTAGGTTCTTTTCATTACCTGCCATATGAATTTTAGAATCAGCTCATTAATTTCTACAAAACAAATCCTGCTGAGATTTTGACTGGGATTGCATTGAATCTACAGATCAGTTTTGGAGAAATGACATCTTTATATTGAGTTTTTGATCCATTTATTTAGGTCTTCTTTCATTTCTCTCATCAGTGTTTTGTAGTTTTCAATATACCGGTCTTTGTTATCTTTTGTCTATCTTTTATCCTAAATATTTCCTAATTTTTGATGCCGTTACAAAGGGTATTGCTTTATCATTTTGATTTCCAGTTGTTCTGTGCTATCACATAGAGATACATTTGCCCGACTTTTGGTTTACTTAATTTTCTCTATTTTTTTTTTGTTTTGGTTTTTATTTCATTAATTTCTGTTCTGATCTTTATTATTTCCTTTCTTCAGTTTACTTTGGTTTTTCATTTGCTCCTTTGTCTAGTTTCTCAAGGTAGAAGCTGAGGTTATTGTTTTGAAACCTTTCTCATTTCTTAATATAGGTCTTCAGTGTTAAAAATTTCCTTCTCGCTACTTTAGCTGCATCCTACAGATTTTTATATACTATGGTTTCACTTTTCATCCAGTTCAGAATATTTTGTTTATTTTGATTTCAGCTTTGACCCATGGGTTATATAAAAATGTGTTATTTAGTTTCCAAACATTTGAGGTTTTCCAAGAATCTTTGTTAGTGATCTCTAACTTAATTCCATCATGGTTAGAGAACATGCTTTATATGACATGAATCTTTTTTAATTTGGGGGGACTTGTTTTATGACCTAGAATAATGTCTATCTTGGTAAGTTTTCTGTGTGCACTTGAAAAGGATGTGTATTCTGCTGTTGGGTGGAATGTTCTAGAAATGTTGATTAGATGAAGTTAGTTGAGAGTGTTCTTCAAGTCTTCTATAGCATTACTGATTTTTCTGTCTATTTTTATATGAGTTTTTGAGGGCAAAGTGTTGAAATCCCACCATATTTATGGATATGTCTCTGTAGTTCTATCAGTTTTTGCTTTATCTGTTTTGAAGCTGTTATCAGGAAAATAAATACTTCGGATTGTTATGTCTTTTTTATTTAACCAACCTGTTTGTTCATTATGAAATAACCTTCATCATCTCTACTAATTTTCTGTGATCTCAAATTTACTTTGTTACTATAGACATTCCACCTTTCTCTTAGTGTTAATATTATATATATTTTTGGAGCTTCTAGGTGGCTCAGTCAGTTAAGCATCTGCCTATGGCTCAGGTCATGATCTCAGGGTCCTGGGATCAAGCCCTGCATTGGGCTCCTTGCCCAGTGGTGAGTCTGCTTCTCCCTCTGCCTTTGCCCCTCCCCCCATGCATTCTCTCTCTCTTTCTCTCTCAAATAAATAAAATCTTTAAAAAATATATATCTTTTTAAAAATATTTTTAAGTAAGCTCTATGCCCAACATGGGGCTTAAACTCAGAACCCCGAGATCAAAAGTCACATGTTTTACCAACTGAGCCAGCCAGGTGCCCCAGTATATCTTTTTAATTTTTGTACTTTTTATCACCTTTCTACTTTTAACTTATTTGTGACTTCATATTTAGTTTCTTATAGAAAGCATATAGTTGGGTCTTTTTTTTTTTTTAAGATTTATTTTAGAGAAAGAGCCTGCAAGCAGGGGGAGGAGCAGAGACAGAGGCAGAGGGAGAGAATCTCAAGCAGACTCCTGCTGAGTGCAGAGCCTGATGCAGCTCTGGATCTCACAACCCTGAGATCATGACTTGAGTCAAAATCAAAAATCAGATACTCAACCCACTGAGCCATGCAGACACCCCTGGGTCTTCCTTTTATATCCAGCCTGACAGTCTCTGCTTTCTAATTGTGTGTTTAAGCCAGTTACATTTAATATGATTATTTATTTGGTTAGGTTGCAATCTACCTTCTTGCTGTTTGTCTTCTATTTGTTCTGTCTGTTCTTTGTTCCATTTCTTTTTCTGCCTTCTTTTGGAATAATTGAGTATTTTTTATTTCATTTTATCTCCTTTGATGACTTAATTGTTGTAATTTTGTGTGTTATGGTGTTATGTTAGTGGCTGCTTTAAGATTTATAGTATACTTCTTAACACAGTTTAATTTCAAGTGATATTACATTCCTTCAAGTGTAGCATAAGAACCTTCAACAGTATACTTCCATTTCATCCTTCCCAGCCGTTATGCTACTACATTTTAATTCTACATTTGTTGTAAGTCCACAATACATTGTTGTTTTTGCTTTAAGCAGCAAATTATCTTTTAAAGAGGATTGTATAATAAGAAAAAGGGGTCTTTTTATTTTCCAATACAGTTAAAATTTGTGGTGTCCCCCCTTTTTTTTGGGTAGACCCAAAATTTTGTTTTAAATCATTTCCTTCTGCTTGACAAATGTCCATCAACATTTCTTGTACTGAAAGTCTACTGATGATTAATGCTTTCAGCTTTTGTATATCTGAAGAAGTCTACCTTGCTGCCATTTTTTCATGAAATTTTCAATGGGTATTTTTTTTTTTCAGTTAAAAGAAGTTGTTCCACTTGCAATTTTTCTGTTAGTTACCAATTACTACATAACAAATTAACCCAAATTAATTAAAGGCTGCATAAAACAACACATTATCTGACAGTTTTTGTGGTTCAGGAATGCAGGTGCAGCTTAGTGGGGGCTTCTGGCCAAGGTTTCTCACAAGGTTGCAGTCTAGGTATGTGCTGGGGCTCTAGTTATCTTAAAGCTGGACTGGGGGACAATCTACTTTCCAGTTTACTCACATAGCTGTTAGCAGGCTTTAGGTCTTGTTTGCTCTTGGCCAGAGACATTAGTTTCTTGCCACATGTACCTTTCCGTAGCACAGCTCACAGCACGGCAGTTTGTCTTCCTCAGAATGAGGGCTCTGACAGACTTATAAAGGTGTGGGGAGGGAGGTAAACATGTTGGAAGTCACAGTCTTATCATCTACAAGCTTTCTTTCTTTTTTCTTTTTTTAAATTTATTTGAGAGAGCGCATGCGCACACCAGAATGCACAAGCACGGGGAGCTGCAGAGGGAGGAGGGAGAAGCGGACTCCCCGCTCGGCGGGGATTCTCAAGGCAGGGCTCAATCCCAAAATCCCAGGATCATGACCTGAGCTGAAGGCAGCCGCTTAACCAACTGATCCACCCAGGTGCCCCTACAGTTTTGTAATCTGATGGGACATCCATCCCATCCTTTTGCCATAATTATTCATAAGAAGCTAGTCATGAGGTCCAGCCCACATTCAAGGGGAAGGGATTATACAAGGGCCGAAACGCAAGGTTGGGTTATTAGGGGCTGTTTTAGAGGCTACCTGCGGCAGCTTCCAGTAAGAATTCGGTGTCATGCAGGATGCCTGGGTAGCTCAGTCCTTAAACGTCCGCCTTTGGCTCAGGTCATGATCCCAGAGTCCTGGGATCAAGTCCTGCATCATCGGGCCCCTTGCTCAGTGGAGAGCCTGCTTCTCCCTCCACTTGCCACTCCCCCTGCTTGTGCTCTCCCCCCCCCCCCCCCCGCCAACAAAGAAATAAAATCTTTAAAAAAAAAAAAAAGAATCTGTCATCATCTGTGTTTGTTCTGTAAGTAGTGTATCTTCTTATTCTGGCTGATTTTCTTTTAAAGATTCTATTTATTAGAGAGAGAGCACAAGTGGGGGGAGGGGCAGAGGGAGAAGCAGACTCCCCGCTGATCAGGGAGTCCCACCCCAGACTCTGTCCCAGGACGCTGGGCTCTATCTCACCACTTTCACTATTCCCACCCTAGTCTAAGTCACTATCTTTCCTGGATTACTGCAGTAGCCCTGGTCTCTGGTCTTCCCTGCTTCTACTTTGCCCTTTCATGCTACTGTATTTTGAATGGATGAAAGACAATCCATTCTCAACACAGAAGACAGTGACCTGTAGAAGCGTAAGTTATGTGACTCCACTGCTCAAAATCCTCCAATGACTTCCCATCTCACTGGAGAGTAAAAGCGAAAATTCTACAAGGCCCTACATCTGCTCTGCCTTAACTGACCTCATCATCTAGTACCCTACCCTTGAATCACTCCATTACACCCACACTGGCCTCTGAGATCATGAACACTTTCCTCAGTGTCTACAGATATTTACATTGATCACTCTTTTATCACCCTCAAATCTGTATTCAAATGTCACGTACAAAATGAGGGCTTCCCAATCAACATCAGTAGAAACCCACTTCTGCCGACAGTTTCCACCTCTCTTTCCTGCCTAGTCTCGGTAGTATTTGTCACCATCAATCTTCAATTAATATTATATGTTTACCTTCTTTGCCTCACTACAGTGAAAGTACCATAAGAGCAGAGGTTTTTTTGTTGTTGTTTTCTTTTCATTGCTGTTGAGAACAGTAACTGGTCCACAGTGGTCAAAAATGAATGCTTATTGGATCACGTTTATTAATATGAAGATAGTTATTGAATGAAATATAACAGTGAAAAATTATAAATGTTAAATGTCCAAAAATGGATAAATGATTGAGTACTACGTACAGTATCTAAAAGGAGTATCATGCAGTCATTAAAAACTGTTTCTATGGAAGAAACCAGCCTACAGATTATATTTGGCAATATATTTTTTTGGCAATATATTTTAACAGTTGTTTCTAGAATGTTCAGACATAAGCAAGCTGCCTTGATAAAACTGAAGTTGTCTTTCTTCTCTCAAAATTTCACAAAGCCCTTACAGAAAGGTGAGTTACAGCTTCCTTTAGTCACAGAAGATTATTTTTTACTTTTGTTTTTCTTTTATGTAAGCTCTACACCCAATGTGGGGCTTAAACTCATGACCCCCAGACCAAGAGTCTCATGCTCTCCTGACTGAGCCAGACAGGCGCCTCCAGAAAATTGTTTTTAATGCAGCATAGTTTTTATGTAATTTTCTATAAAGACATAGTTATAACAATACACATTGTATTCTTGCTGAGCATTTCGGTTGTTTCCAGTTTGTGGCTATTATAGACAATGTTGTTGCTAACATTGTTCATGCCTTCTGATGCATGGGAGTACACATTTCTTTGGGGTATGTACCAAAGAATAGAATTACTGGGTTATAAGAATATGTATCTTCAACTTTCCTATATAATGCCAAACTATTTTCCAAATTAGTCATTTGGAATTGTTGAATTTTTTCATTCTTTCCAGTCTACGGGGTGGATAGTGATACATAAAAATGTTTTAAATTTGCATTTTCCTGGGCACCTGGGTGGCTCAGTTGGTTAAGCGTCTGCCTTTGGCTCAGGTCATGATCTCAGGGTCCTGGGATCGAGTCCCACATTGGGCTCCCTGCTCAGCGGGGAGGCCTGCTTCTCCCTCTCCCTCTGCCTGCCACTCTGCCTACTTGTGTTCTCTATCTCTCTGTCAAATAAATAAATAAAATCTTTTTTAAAAATTTGCATTTTCCTGATTATTAATATGATTGACCACTTTGTCTTATATTTATTTGACATTTGGGTTTCCTCTTTTGTGCAGAATCGGTTCAGATCAATTTTCTATTTAAGGTTACCTGTATTTTTATTTGTTGGATTCCAATACCTATTTTGGATTTAAGCCCTCTGTGATTTCTTTTACTCCCTTAATAGTATATTTTGATGAAGAGGAAGTTCTTAATTTTAACATAATCAGGTTTATTCTTTTTTCTTATATTATCATGATGTTATGTATTGTTTAAGAAATTTTTCCTGACCCTGAAGTCTGAAGATTTCCTTCTATTTGTCATCTAAGGCCTTCATCTCTTGCCTCTCACATTGAAGTCTATATAGTGTGAAGTAGGGATACAGGTTGTTGTTGTTGTTGTTGTTTTTCTATATGGATGCCTAATTGTCCCAGCACCATGATTCAGGACAATCTCCTTTTCTCACTCCTTGCAGTGAAGGCTTTGTCAAATCTCAAGTATCCACATATATTCATGGATCTGTTTGTGAGTTCCCTACTGTATTCATTATTTTATTCATCTATTTGTGTACCAATATCACATTCTTAATTGCTTCAGCTAAAGTATTAAAATAATAGAAGTTAGTAAAGTGACAGGATATAAAAGGTAATTCTACTTCTGTATACCAGAAATGGAAAAGACAACTCTCAATTCAACAAATTACAGAGAAATTATAAAACTTTCAAAGAAGCAATAGAACTTCACGAGAAACCTAAAAACCTAAATAAACCAAGATATATCATGTTCAAAGGTTGGAGATTTAATACAGTTGTCATTATCCCAAAATTGATCTATAGATCTATAGATTTATTACAATCCCAATCAACCTGTCAATGAGACGGTGGTTTGCTTATTTGTTCTTAAAAAAAAATTTTTTTTTAATATTTATTTGAGAGAGTTCGAGAACGTCTGTTAGGGGAGGGACAGAGGGAAAGAATCTCAAGCAGGCTCCCCACTGAGCAGGAAGTCTGACATGGGGCTCCATCTCATGACCCATGAGATCACAACCTGAGCTGAAACCAAGAGTCAGAGGCTTAACTGACTGAGCTACCCAGGTGCCCCATTTGTTTGCTTTTTATTTTGACAAATTGACAAACTGTCAGATGGAAAAGTCAGAGATGCAGGAAGCAAATACATTTATCCTTCCCCTGGGAAACATAAGGACTTTAAGAGAGTCTATTGACCCCTTAACCAACTTTTATGCTACTACTTGCATGCATTTTAATTCCATACATTTGTAAACTGCACAAGACATTAATACTATGATTTTATATCATCAATTATCAGTTAGGTTTACCCACATACTTAACCATTTTCTTTGATCTTCTTTCCTTCCTGCATCTCTGATTTTTCCACCTGAGGATATTTTACTTCTGTCTAAAGTACATGCTTTAGGGGCACCTGGGTGGCTCAGTTGGTTGGGTGACTGCCTTCGGCTCAGGTCATGATCCTGGAGTCCCGGGATCGAGTCCCGCATCGGGCTCCCTGCTCGGCAGAGAGTCTGCTTCTCCCTCTGACCCTCCTCACTCTCATGTGCTGTCTCTCTCATTCTCTCTCTTTCAAATAAATAAATAAATAAATCTTTAAAAAAAATAAAGTACATGCTTTAGAAGATCCTTCTTTTTAGGGTGCGCTAGCATCAAACCATTTAGTGTTTGTTTATTTGAAAATGTTCTTATTTTGCCTTCTTGAAGACTATTTTTACTGGATATAGAACTCTATGTTAGCAGATGTTTTCTTTCAGCACTTTCAGGATATCCTTCCACAGACTTGTGCCTGGGGCTCCCTTAATAATTGGGCCCCACTCCATCATTTCCTTTCTATCTTGCATGACTATCTCTGGGCTAGGCTGGGTGCAGCCACAAGTGGTCCTTTCTTGGTAGTGGGGCAAAGTAGCCAAAAGACAAACACAGGCTCCAAGTTCTGGCAACCAAGATTAATCAGTTATCATCTACTTTATCCCTCTTACCCTTCCACCCCCCTTCTCCTCCTCTCTCTAGCTCACAGGCTCCAGGTGCCAGCTCCAGAAGTGCAATCAATGTCCTGAAGGTATCATCCTTTCTGATTGTAGCTGAGAGAGAAAATGATGAAGACTAAAGAGCACTGCAGGGAGTTGAAATCTCAGGCATTTAACACAATCCCTAGGCACCTAATAACTATCAAACTTCCGGGGAAATCTCTGGAAGAGTGCAATCAAATTAGTAGCATCATGTAGTTAATAATAGCTATATCAATGAAAACCTCTTATCAGTAATTCCTAAAAATAAAAAATTGATGATGAATTATACTCATGGAAGAGGTAAATTTTGTGATATTTAAAATAGCGGGGCAACTGGGTGGGGGCTCAGTCGTTAAGCGTCTGCCTTCGGCTCAGGTCATGATCCCAGGGTCCTGGGATGGAGCCCCACATCAGGCTCCCTGCTCTGCGGGGAACCTGCTTCTCCCTCTCCCACTCCCCCTGCTTGTGTTCCCTCTCTCGCTGTGTCTCTCTCTCTGTCAAATAAATCAATAAAATCTTTAAAATAAATAAATAAATAAAATATCAACAAAGCTGTTAAAAATTGATGAACAATTTGCACTACAGCTTCTATCACTTGGTAAGTAGTTTTATTTATATACACATTGTGATTTATATTTTTAAAAGTAATATATTAAAATTTTTTTGATTGCTTGATTTACATATTTAACATGACCATACTGGTTGCTAATCAACCCTGCCTAGGCCTGTCTCCCCAGCAGTTGTGGCACCTTAATATCCTCGGAAGACCTGATGACAAAGTAGCAGGCTGCACCATGGACTGACTACAGCAGAGATTCTCAACCTGGGCGACATGTTAGAGTTACATGGGGGAGCTCTTAAAATACACTGCTGCCAAGGCCTCACTCTAAACCAGTGAAATTAGAATCTCTGGTGGTAGGGGAAAAGTTCCTCAAAA
Source organism: Eumetopias jubatus (assembly GCF_037043125.1). Classification (NCBI taxonomy): domain Eukaryota; kingdom Metazoa; phylum Chordata; class Mammalia; order Carnivora; family Otariidae; genus Eumetopias; species Eumetopias jubatus. The sequence continues at coordinate 39,740,171 of NW_028274808.1, forward strand.
AATTTGACATGGAATTACTATATGATCAAGCCCTTGTCCCACTTCTGGGTTTACATCCAAAAGAAGTGAATGCAGGGATTCTAACAGATATTTCATTATTCATAACAGCCAAAAGGTGGAAACTACCCAGGTGTTCATTTACAGACAGATAACAAAATGTGGTATATATATACCAATAGAATATTATTCAGCCTTTAAAAAGGCTATTCTGACACATGCTACAACATGGAGGAACCTGGAGGACATTATGTGAAGCAAAATAAGCCAATTACAAAAGGACAAATACTGTATGATTCCACTTCTATGGGGTACTTAAAGCAGTCAAATTCATAGAGAAAGTAGAATCTGGTTAGTAGGGGCTAAAGGAAAAGGTATTCAATGACAAATATTCAACCAAGTAAATTTTAAAAATCTAATTGGCTTTATTAATTGAGTCATGAATTGGGCAGCATCCCATCTGCCAAGTAGGGGGAGCTCAGTCAAACTGTAGAAAAGGAAAGGTTTTTAAAGGTAGAAAAGGAGCATTAAAAAAGGAAGTTAGCAAAGAATCCATTATTTTAGGCATGGTTGCCCTCCTGAGGGGAACAGAGGGGCTCTTTCAGTGAATTTCTTAGTGCTGACCAGAAAATTCCATGTTGACTAGTCAAAGGTTATGTTCCTGGTGGGGGGTTGGTGTGTGCAGAGAGGCTAAATCTTCAGTTAGGTTAGGTATTAAGTCTTGGCTTGCTGACATGGGGTTCTTAACATACATGATTCCATTTGGGGCCTATGGTTTTCTTTCCCCCTTTTTTTTTTAAAGATTTTATTTTTAAGTAATGTGTACACCCAATGTGGGGCTTGAACTCACAACCCTGAGATCAAAAGTCGCAAGCTGTACCAACTGAGCCAGCCAGGTGCCCCTGTGGTTTTCTTTTTAACAGAGGGAATGGGGAGTTATTTAATGGGTACAGAGTTTCAGTTTGGGAAGATGAAAAATTCTGGAGATGGATAGTGGTAATTGTTGCACAACAATGTGAATGTACTTAATGCCACTGAACAGTACACTTAAAAATTATTAAAAAGATAAATTTTATGTTATGACTATATTACCACACACACACACAAACCCCTCTCAAATTCTTACCATGGCCCCTGGCTTTTTCTTTACCCTTATCACCTGCCAATTCCTTCCCCTCATTCACAGGACTTTGGTGATATTGGCATCCTTGCTGTACAAAAACACACTGAGTATGCACTCCCTATCTGCGCTACATGGCATACATTTTCCTCTTTTAGGTCTTTGCTCAAACAGCCCCCAGAGGGGCACGTGGGTGGCTCAGTCAGTTAAGCGTCCTACTCTTGATTTTGGCTCAGGTCATGATCTCAGGGCTGTGAGATGGAGCCCACACAGGCCTTCGCGTTGGTCATGGAGCCTACTTAAGTTTCTCTCCCTCTCCCTCTGCCCCTCACCCCCTCCCTTTCTTAAAAAAAAGTTTGAATATGTTCATTAATAAATTAATAGAAATGGATGCATAACGTTCAAACCAGTAGAGAAGAAGGAAGAGACAAAATTCAGTCAGGGCTGAAACGGAGCACAGAAAGAACAAGAAAACATTACACAAAAAACACAAAACAAAATGGCATGAATAAGACTGACCATATCAGCTGGAACTATATATGTAAAAGGGTTAAACCCAGGCTCAGCTCTCTCTCTCTCTGCCCCTCCCTGCCTCCCACCCCTGCATTCGCACTCTCCCTCTCTAATAATAATAATTAAAATAAAAACAAATACCCCCCAGAGAAGCCTTCCTGACTAAGTGAAAAATAATTCTCCCTCACCCTAAGTTCTTGGCTGTGACCCTTGCAATAAAAGATTAGAGAAAAACAGATTTATTAACATGTATGCCTCACATGTATACATGGAAGACACGTAGGAAAAAAGTAATCCACTGAGGTTGCTTAGAATTCAGGCTTAAATACCATCTTAATAGGGAAAGGGAAGTGGGAATGTAGGTCTCTCCAGAGAATAAATTTTTAGGAAAGATGAATGTGCCTTTAAGAGTAGATGGGCGATAGGACAGTTTGACAAAATTTGTCAGGAATGGGGTTTATGACAATTGAGTTTCTTGCAGAGGATCTGTCTTTAGGCAGATAAAGGGAGCTCAGATAAAGCTTCTCCCTTCATTTGCTGTTTTTCAAGTGCCTACACCTCAAAAATGATCAGTACACCAAAGCAGCATATTTTGGAGTAGCATGTCCTGAATACCTACATATTTTAGGGTGACATATTCTGTTGCCCTTCATTACAATGTAAACTTCGTGACTACAGAGACTTTATTTTACACTGCTGTGAGCAAGCTACATAAGTAGTCAGTAAACAGTTGTTAAATCAATGTTTGCCTTTTCTATATCATACACACATAGTATTTGTATAATTAGGATTTTAATTTCGAAAGACAAAAACCCTGTATTAAATTCTGAGGCATAAACTCATCATCCAAAAGAAAAGTGTGCACAAGAAACATAAAGGCTCTTAAAAGGTTAATATGGAGCACTGGAGGCCAGTTCCCTAGATAGGGGCGAGCGAGAGGACCTGGGTCTTCAGCTGTGGGCCACCTGCCCTTACCACTGCTTCTAAGACACTGTCCGAGAGAAGAGAGAACCATCTCCATAGCGAGGGGATCTAAAAACCAACACGCTCCGAAGTATCAACTACAAGCATTCGGAAAGGTCCACACACGGAACGACGTACGGGAAATCTGGAGTCCTTAGAGAGAGTGCCGTTCCCTCACGTACGGCCAGGAGCCCATCTCAGACCTCCAGGGCTGGGGCACCGCCCGGGTCTCTCTGGTCTGCATCTCTATGGTAGGAAGCAAGAAAACCGGAAGTGGGTCGCCGCGGGGGTGTGGGGAGGGAGCGAGGGGCGGGGCCCAGGGGGCGGGGCCGCCGCCGCTGCCGCCACCTCCGTTGCGGACCGAGGCGAGATGGCGGCCACTGAGGGGGTCGGAGAGGCTGCGCAGGGCAGCGAGTCCGGTCAGCCGGAGCCGCCACCGCCCCAGCCGCACCCTCCGCCGCCCCAGCAGCAGCAGGAAGAAGCTATGGCGGCCGAGCCCGGAGAAGCGGTGGCGTCCCCTATGGACGACGGGTTCCTGAGCCTGGACTCGCCCACCTATGTCCTGTACAGGTAACGCCCACAGCAGGGCCGCGGCACCCGAGGCCCTTCCCCCGAAGGCGGGTGCTCCACCCGGCCGGCGGTTCCGGGTCGGTTCTTTTGGCCTCGGCTTGTTCGGCCGAAGTTTCCGCGGCTTCCTTGTCCGGCCAGCCGGGGTGGAGGGGGCGCACTCGGCGGGGTCCGGGCCCACTTGGGGCCCTAGCGCTCTTTTCGGGGTTGCTGTTCCCGGGGCCAACGCTGTCACCGAGAGACAGAGGGGAGGCCAGACATCAGAGAGCGTAGAACCTGCTACACGCTGGACAGCACTCTTTCTTAGGCTGTTTAGGTGTGATTCAGGAATTTAAGAAATCTCCCGCTCTCTTTCATGCTCCCACAGCGCTAACCCTGATAATCTGACTGAATACCGAAGGTTTGGGTGCTGTTTAATAGCCTGGCAGGAAATAAGATTTAAATATAAATAAGGTCCCGATTTGCTCGCTTTAAAAACAAGGTGTAAGGGCTTCCCGTGGTTCTGTTAAAGTGGAGAGAGCTAGTATAAGATCTTTAAGGACTGGGACATTTTCATTCAGCATTTTCTTTAAATATTTTAGCATCTACCATCAGACAGGCACCGAGTTTAAGCTGTAAGACCGAAAAGGTTATTTGTTCTTAAACTCTGTAATACATCCCTATCTCACCTCGTACATAATACAAGTGCAATATAGTAGGCAGAGTTGGGTACTTTGTAACTTTCTTGCTTTTTCTCCCCGGTCCCATCCCTAGAAGTTCTTTGCTTTCTGGTAATGCCAGTTCCTTACCTCCAATTGCACTTGCAAAGACACTTGAGAAATCCTTGTATCTTATTTTTCTTTTGTCTTATTTTTTCTTCTGTAGTTCTAGGTAAACCCATTCGCTAGCTTATTTGCCTTCCTTGATTTTATGAATGAGTGAAAGCCACTATCCAGATTCTGTTACTGGAGTTGTTTTACACATTTAATTTGGCTGTGGTAGCCCCATAATCCTCACACCTCCTCTCTGAATTGTAAAATACTCAGCTGCTTCACTTGGCTCTGTCTGATTTTTCAGTGACTAAATGACAGCCTTACCTTTCTCATGCTACTTCCCCAGGCTCTAAGTCTCACACCTCAGGTAATTGTTTCCCTTGTATTTCTTCTGATATAGTGGACACAACTTCAAGATTGTCTGGATGCCACAGAATCTTTGCTGTCAATAGCTGATCAGTATAGAGAACTAAAAGATGGGTGAAAGGAAAATAATATAAATAAGAGTGGCTAAAGCAAATTTAGTCATACTGGGCATTTTGCACAGAAATGTCTATAGGCACCTCTTGGTGCCACCATGTTATTTTAGCATTGATAATGAGAAATCGTATTCATCGAATGCTTACTATATACATTTATTATATGCTATATTTATAACATGGTAATGTGTATTTCTTTTATTGATTATATACTATATACTAACAGTATATATGTGTAATATACTTACTGTGTGCTTACTATTACACATATTTAAGTGCTTAACATATTATCTCACTTAATCCTCCAAACAGCCTTCTAAAGTTGGTTAGTAATATCATCTCCATTTTATAAATGGAGAAACTGAGGCCCAGAGAGATTAAGTAACTTTCTCAAGGTCACACAGCTGATAAGGGGTAGAGCCTAGTTCCAGCTCAGACAGTTATTAGATTTCAGAACCTGCTCTCTAAAGACCACCTGGACTACCTCTCAGTATAGTAAACTAATAGTGCTTGCTTTGATTTTAAAAATGTCAGTTCTTAGTAAATTGTTACTCAGTTTTCTAAAATGCTAATTCCAAAAAGTCTTATTAGACCAATGATTTAAATTGATTTCTAATTTAAAACTATTGTGTACTTACTGCAAACATGTTTCTCCACTTACATAAAAACTTTAAATTTGAGAACTATTGATTTATTAACTTATTTTAATGGGCAGATTATTCAATTTATGTTACTGTAAAAGTTTAATATGTTGGCACGCCTGTGTGGCTCAGTCAGTTAAGTGTCTGCCTTTGGCTCAGGTCATCACCCCCGGTCCTGGGATCGAGCCCCATGTTGGGCTCCCTGCTCATTGGGGAGTCTGCTTCTCTCTCTCCCCTGTCTGTGCTCTCTCTCTCTCTCTCAAATGAATAAATAAAATCTAAAAAAAAAAAAGTTTTAATATGTAAAGCAAAACGGCAAAACTTGGTCATGAAAAAAAATCCAACCATGATTACATTAAAATATTTATAAGTTACTAATATTAATGGAAGTGTGGTTGTTGCTATTTTTTATTATTATGTTAATCACCATATGATTCATTGCGTATAACACCCAGTGCTCCATGCAGAACTTGCCCTCTTTAATACCTATCACCAGGCTAACCCATCCCCCCACCCCCTTCCCCTCTAGAACCCTCAAGTTTGTTTTTCACAGTCCATAGTCTCTCACGATTCGTCTCCCAGTCCGATTTCCCCCCCTTCATTTTTCCCCTCCTGCTATCTTCTTCTTCTTTTTTTTTTTTTTTTAAACATACAATGTATTATTTGTTTCAGAGGTACGGGTCTGTGATTCAATAGTCTTATACAATTCACAGTGCTCACCATAGCACATATCCTCCCCAATATCTATCACCCAGCCACCCCATCCCTCCCACCCCCCACCACTATTTTTAAAAACACCAGAGTTCTTTTTCTTATGTTTTTGAATACAATCACTGAAAAAATATATGTATTTCAGGGACAGAGCAGAATGGGCTGATATAGATCCAGTGCCACAGAATGATGGCCCCAACCCAGTGGTCCAGATCATTTATAGTGAAAAATGTAAGTTTATTTTTTATTGGGAAAAGGTCTACAAGTCAAACTTAGTAGCAGAGTTGAAATTGACAATTATCTGGTTAGGTAGATGACAGATTTTTGTCTAATAAAGAGCTAAATGACTTAAGCCAATACTCGTTTTTTAATAATTCATTTTCATGGTTAAAACTTTTATTTTGTCCAAAAAATGGACATATTCTAAGTATAAGTAATGAATGCTACAGTATAGTATGTAATAGGTACTTGTGATTGTGCTTTCCATTTACTGTTTAATCTGCACACAAGATACAACATAAATGAGTTACTGTTTTATGTAGAATAAACTTTGGTTGCTGGAACTTGGGTGTTTTGAAATATATTTCAGCAGTGAAGTGTCAGGCTCAGTTGGAATACATATACTGATATTAAAATGAGTGGATTATTTTCTTTGACAAAGTATCATTCTTTCATAATGAATGTGAATGAAAATGCCTTGTAAATTGAAGGTCATGCAAATGTTAGTTGTTCTAAGAAAGGGTACATGAATAAAATGGAATGCTAGCTTTGTATTTATATGTGTGTGTGTATATATTCTGATTTCTGTTGGTTGTGGTGGCCTCATAATCCTCAAATCTCTGTGGTGTGTGTATGTGTGTGTGTGTACACATTTCAGTTAAGGCTTTGTTATCCACGATCATTCCTTTTTTACAAAAAGCGTCTGTTGTATTCTTTTGATTATGAAGTAATGCCAAGGAATGTTTGAAAAGGAAATATGGTATGAAGGTTTGACTTATCGAGTATAAAAATGTACTACTAAAAATAACATGTGGAACTGGTGCAGAAATAAATAGATTAATAAGAAATCTAAAAATAGATCAGTATAGATGGGAACCTAATATGTGATAAAAAGGACATCTTATAGTTGTATGAAAAGATGGATTAATGAAATTGGTTTTGTAACAGTTGTCTGTGCATTTGGATAGAAGTAAAATTATATCCTTATCTCATGTCTTACGTGAAAATAAATTACGGATGAATTAAAGTTCTAAAACACAACTGTAAATATACAAGGAACAAAAGAATAATCTCTCTTTCTTTTGGTGAAGAAGGTATTATTAGGCAAGATGTAAAATTCAGAATTAAGGAAAAGATCAGAAGATATAACTGCATTAAAATGCAAAGCTTTCACACCATGAAGAGAGATGATATGGAGAGATAATTCATTAGAAGAAATGGAAATATCTGTGAAGAGATGTTAACCTCAGAGAGATGAAAACCACTTTCAGATTCATTACGTACCTATAACAAAGATGTTGGAGAAACCGATACAATCATACATTTCTCTTGGGCTTAAATAATTTAAAAAAGCTTTTTTTGCAGGGTGAAAAAGATTAAACAAAAATTCTTAATATATCATGATTAGAAACCACAAAGGAAAAAGATGGATAAATATGACCTGTCAATCAAAAATTGATAGATTAATATATCAAAATTTAAAATCTGTACAACAGAAGACATCCATGAGCAAGTTAAAAGGGAAGCAATAGTATGGGAAAAGATACAGCGTGTGATACAGGATTGATGTTCAGAACTTTACAAGAAATTCCTACAAAAGGTTAAGGAAACAGGCAAACATAAAATAGACAAAGGGTATTTGAGCTGATAGTTTACAGAAGAGAAAATTCCATTGGCTTTTAATGTCCATTATTAATATTAATGGGGGATGTCCATTACCATTAGGAATGAAAACTATACAAATAAAATGGGAATGTTATTCCCCAACCATGCATTAAATGGTAAAAATTAAAACTATTGTACGATATCAGATCTTAGGGCATATGAACAGATACATACATTTCAGATGGTAATTTTCATGTTTAGCCATTTTGGGGTTTGGTTTAATCTAGTAAAATTGGAAAATACTTCTATCATATAACCTTCAAATACTGCTTCCAGTGATACATTCTGGGTGCGCTCTGGCATATGACATCAGAAGACATGTACTAGGAGGTTAAGAACACACACTTCAGAGACAGATCAACTGGTTTAAATTCTAACTTCACCATTTTACTAGCTCTATAACCTTGGACAAATTATTTAACCTATACCTTTATTTCTCCTATGTAAAATGAGGATAATAATAGTAGCTATACTTGACCTTTGAATAACATGAGGGTTAGGGGTGCTGACCTCACTCCTCCCTGCTCAGTTGAAAATCCATGTATAACTTTTGACTCCTCAGAAGTTTAATTACTAATAGCCTACTGTTGCTGGAAGTCTTACTATAATAACATAAATAGTCAATTAACACATATTTTGTAGTTAAATGTATAATATACTGTACTCTTAAACTATGCTAGAGAAAAAGAAAATGATATTAAGAAAATCATAAGGAAGGGTGCCTGGCTGGTTCAGTCAGTAGAGCATAAGACTCTTAAACTAGGGGTCATGAGTTCAAGCCCCATATGGGGGTAGAGTTTAGTTTAAAAAAAAAATCGGGGCACTTGGGTGGCTCAGTTGGTTAAGCGTCTGCCTTCAGCTCGGGTCATGATCCCCGGGTTCTGAGATCGAGTCCCGCATCAGGCTCTCTGCTCAATGGGGAGCCTGCTTTCTCCCTCTCCCTCCCTGCTCCCCCAGCTTATTCTCTCTCTCTCAAAAAATTTTTTTAAAAAAAAGCTCTTATAAAATTCCTAAGAAAAATATAATGCTATACTGTATTGAAAAAAATCTGCATGTATGTGGACCTGTGCAGTTCAAACCCGTGTCATTCAAGGGCCAGTACTTTATAGAGTGAGTAAATTGTATATATAAAATAATAAAACTGTCTGGCTCAGAGTAAGCACTATATGTATTAACTATTATAATTTGCAGCATTTTTTGAAAAAGCAAAATGTTGGAAGCCACTTACATATTTATGTTTTGGAAAATGGATAAAGTATACATTATCATACAGTTGAATACTAGGTAACCGTTAAGAGGATCTAGATCTTTTATAACATGGACAGACCTCAGAAACAATGTTGAGTGAAAAAAGCCAAATACGTTTTAGAAACTTTGAGTATGACAGTATATCAAATGTGTAATATTTAGTTAAAAGAATATTTTAATATTGAAAACTACAGAAAAAAATCTAATGAATATAAAATTCTATTTATGTAACCCCAGATTCATTTATGAGCCTATCAGCTTGACATATAAAGCCATAAGGCTGTGTATTCTCTTCCCACTTACAGAATTCTGTTCTGAAATAAAAAATAGCATTCACGTGTAAGTTATACCATGTTCTTTATATAGAATAGTGGAAAAAGAGTGATGTAGATGTGATAGTAACAGAATGGTTAAGCAAACAGGGATATTTTGACGTAGTTTCCATACATCCCCGTTAAAAGTTTTTAAACTGTCAGTAGCTGAAAAGTTGTATACTGTAAGAAAAATAGCATAGTATGTCCACATACATTTTTAATTGTGGAAAAAAGTATTGAGTGTTTTAACACATGTTTTTTTTCATAGTCTGTCTTGGGGCATAATCTGTTCTCTGCCTTAAACTATACTGTGTTATGAGGGCATTTCAGCTGCAGTTATATACTAGCTCATCGTGATTAGTGGCATGGGCTTTGATGTCAGACTAGATTTGGGTTTAACTTTTTTTTTAATTTAATTTAATTTTAAGCAATCTCTACACCCAACGTGAGGCTCGAACTCACAACCCCAACATCAAGAATCACATGCTTTATTGACTGAGCCAACCAGGCACCCCTAGATTTGGGTTTAACTTCTGTCTGCAAGGAACACTGACCCAATGTGAACTTGTTGATCTCTCTCAGCCTCAGTTTGTCTTGTGGAAAATGGGAATACAACAGGTTAATATTTGCCAAAGTCTAAGTTTCTTCAGTTAAGAGATTGGCAAAGATGAGAAATTTTGATATTGTCAGTGAGGATGTGGAAAAAGTAGGTTATTCATACATTCTGGGAGGCAGTATATATATTGATCAGATCTTTAATTTGACAAAACCTGTCAGCATCAACAGTGCACATCACCTTGATGCAGTAATTCTACTTGTAGGAATTTATTCTGTAGAGACACTGAATTTGTACATGTGTATACACTGATACTCAGGATAGTATACAGTTTATATTCAGGACAGCAAAAGAATGAAACATTCATTTATAGGGGACGAGTTAGATAAAATTTGAATACCATGCAGTGAAATGCTCTGCAGCTATTGAAGAAATATGGTACACTTTGTAACAGGGAATAATGTTGAAAATTATGTCTTCTTATCCCTGTTCCTCAGTATATTCATAGATAAGCATATATTTTTAACTAAATGAATAGCATGCTGCTCTGCACCTGAGTTTTTTCACTTAACAATCTTAGCAATTATTCCAAAGTTGTACATAACAGAGCAGTCTCAATACTAACAACTGGGTAGTATGTCATTGTAAGGGTGTACCATAATGGACTTAGCTCATTCTTTATCATTTGTTTCCAATTTTCATTTCCTTTTTTTTTTAAGCCAGTCAAATTTAGCAGTGGAGGGTTGTATACCAACTTTAGTGACACTAATGTTAGTAAGTTCTGATTAGCCCATTACCATCAGACCAGCCTTTTAAAAATTTTTTATGTGACCAAATACTCCAGTAAATTTCTTTGGATGCTTTGGATACATACGGAAGTATATTTGTAAGAAAACTTCCTGGAACTGGAATTGTTGAGTCAATGAGTATGTAAGTTTTGCACTACCTTTAATAATGTGTGAGTTAAAAAGCAAGGCCCAGAACATAGAGTGTGATGTGATCTCATTTATTTTTTTATCTTTGTGAAGATTTTATTTTAAGTAATCTCTACACCCAACGTGAGGGTTGAACTTAAAACCCCAAGATCAAGAGTTGCATGGTCTACTGACTGAGGCAGCCAGGCCCCCAATGTGATCTCATTTGTGTAAAAAATGGGATGATGTATTTAGAACATATATTTGGAAGAATACAGTAGAATCAGTTAACAGTGGTTGCTTCTTTGGAGAAAGACTGGGAATTTAGTTGAATGGCAGTTTAGTGTGAACCTTTTTGTACGGTTTGAATTTTCTACCATTGTGTACATTGCTTTTTCAGTTATGAAACTGATAAAATACAATGTGGGAAAACCAGGTAAGTGAATATATTTGAATATATGCACTCTTAATTTTACTTTAATGCATAATGTCTTTCAGAGATTTGGAGTCTGGCACTAGCCCCCGGTACATACATGAGCGGGAAGCATAGTTGCACATATATTATGGCTATGACACTAAAGCATTCTCAGGGTGGCATTCACACAGTCATTTGACTTTCTTTTGCTTATTGTTATAAATGATATAAATTCAGTATTTTTCCTCATAAGATATAACAGCATTTTGTATTATAGTGCTGAGTTTAAACAAGGAAGATAGTCCTAATGCAGTTGTATGCTCTGTCCCCAGTTAGAGATGTTTATGATTATTTCCGGGCTGTCCTGCAGCGTGATGAAAGAAGTGAACGAGCTTTTAAACTAACCAGGGATGCTATTGAGTTAAATGCAGCCAATTATACAGTGTGGTAAGTACTACTCATCATTAATAGTCCCCATTTAAATGTCTCATGTTTTAGTTCAGATGGCTCTTTTTCATAACTAAACTTTGTTATCATAATCATAATTCACACTGTGAGTTTAAAAGTCAGAGACTGAGTGAAAAACGGCATCCTCTATTCCCTTCCTTTTCTCTACCAGTGTCCCCTCCTCAGAGGTAAGAACTCTTTGCTATTTTTTTCTTAAGTTAACCTATATATTCTAAATATGCTGACCCACATTTTATAGTATTTCAGAGTACATTCCTTTTAACAGATTGCCTTTTTTGTTTAGTTTCGTTTTCTTTGTGCCAGTAAGTAATTTGTCTCCCAAGCTCTCTGCTAATGTGTAAAATGTGTCATTACTGCTGAACACAACAGGTAATCCTTCAGCTCCTTTTTTTTCTTTTTCACCAGTGTAGGCGCTGCATATCTAGTCTCAAGCTCGCTCATGCGTTCGATCCCCCGTCTCCAGACCTGACCTGCGTCTCTTTCTTGATTTATTCTCTCATTTTATCGACCACATCCTTGAGTAGAAGAGAACTTTCAAAAGGATGTGTACGAAATCATTTGTGAGATTTGATATATTGAAAAGTTTCTTTAGTCTCTTCTCGACTTTATTAGTAGAATTCTATAGTAGAAATTGTTTTCCTTCAGAATTTTAAAACTGGTTTTCTATTTCCTTTAGCTTCTGTTGAGAACACTCCCGTTATTTCGTTTAAACCTTTTTAGTAGGTCCAGAGAATTTTTTTATGTTCTTTTGATAATTCCTTTTCTCTTTGCCTATTTTTTCTCTTTCTGGAATGCTTCTTTTTAGTCATATGTGGTATGTTTTTGATTGCTTTTTCTTATTTTCATTTCTTTGTCTTTTCATTTACGTTTGAAATATTTCCTCAACTTTATCTTCTGATTTCTATCTGCACTCAAAAATTTATAATTTCCAGTGGCGCCTGGGTGGCTCAGTCATTAAGCACCTGCCTTCGGCTCAGGTCATGATCCCAGAGTCCTGGGATCAAAGCCCCACATCGGGCTCCCTGCTCTGCAGGAAGCGTGCTTCTCCCTCTCCCACTCCCCCTGCTTGTGTTCCTTCTCTCGCTGTATCTCTCTCTGTCAAATAAATAAATAAAATCTTTTTAAAAAAATTACTAATTTCTAAAGCTCTTTATTATTTTCTGAATATTTTTTTAATAGCATCTTGTCTTTTATTTCATAGATGTGTGATATATTTTCATTTCTCTTTGTGTTTGTTTTGGTTTCTTTCTTTCATGTAAGTATTTTTCTCACATCCTTGACTCTCCTTTCAAACTCTGAAGAGGTAGGAAAAACCCTGATTGGAAGCTCTGTATGTGGCAGGACTTGTCAGCTGGCGGGCTTCACTGTGAGGTTAGTGAGTGGAGATGTGGCTGTTTTGTGCGAAATCTTCACATGTCAGCAATTCTAGATCTTTTCTTGTGGTTGGTTTGTTTCTCCAAAGAAGAGTCATCTGATTATTGCCTGAGGAGTATGTGTTTGGCTGCCACAGTTAGGGCGGTCAGGCAGGGGAAGATTGGTTGGGGTGGGGGTTCTCAGCTGTTTAGTATATGAGTGTTTTAAATTGCCCAGTTTCTAGTCTCTTTCCTTGCCCTGTATTTCTCTTGTGTCTGGTATCCCTTTCTGCTTCAGATTTTTCCAGAGAATAAAGCCACTTGTGTCTTGCCAGGTTTTTAGAAAGAACCACAGTTAATCCTTCTGTGTGTCTCCTTTACTTTCACACAAAACACTTCACTTCTGACATTTCTGATCACCAAATGGCTGTGGGCTTTTCCCCTACCAAGCAGTTCTCTCTGATACTAGCTGTGTGTCCTGCAATTGAACTCAGTTCTGACATTGTCTAACTACCTGACTTTGAAATAACGTCAGATCCCACTGGTTAAAGGCTCAGTTCCACAAGACTGCCCCCTATTTCAGAGGCTAATTGCAAATCACTTGTCACCTATGCTTCTAACCAATGGGCTATAAATCAGAGGTTCCCATGACCCCTTTCTAGGGTTCAGTTAATTTGCTAGAATGTTTGTTTACCAGTTTATTAAAGGATGTGATAAAAGGCTACAGATGAAGAGATATATAGGGCAAGGTCTGGCAGGGTCCCAAGCTCAGGATCTTTTGTCCTCGTGGAGGATATGTCCTCTCCCAGAACATGGATAGGTTCACCCACCTAGAAACTCCAACCCTCCTAGTATTGGGATACTTTGGAGGTTCCCTCATGTAGGCACGATCAGTTATTAACTCTGTTTCTAGCCTCTATCTAGGCAGCTGGAGGTGGAACTGATAATTCCAAGCTTCTGATCAAGGTTTGGTCTTCCTAGTGACCAGGAGCCACCTAAGGAGCCCATCTAGAGTTGCCTCAATAGAATGCTTCTAATGCTTTTTTTTTTTTTTTTAAGATTTTATTTATATATTAGAGAGCAGGCACATGAGCAGGGTGAGGGGCAGAGGGAGAGAGAGAAGCAGATTCCCCGCTGAGCAGGGAGCCCGATGTGGGCCTCGATCCCAGAACCCTGAGATCATGACCTGAGCTAAAGGCAGACACTTAACTGACTGAGTCGTCCAGGTGCCCTGCTTCTAGTGCTCTTATCACTTAGGAATTTCTAAGTGCTCCAGGAGCTCTGTGCCAGGAACCAGGGGCAGAGACCTATATATATTTTTTCTGTTATCTCACACCAGGCCAGTGATGCCATCACCTCTCTGCTTAAGGTTGGGGGAGGGATCATGGCTGTTAAGAGCTCTTTCTAGATTTTTATACTGGTTTGTTTTTTTTTTTGAACGGTGCAGCAGTTTTGTTTTTTTATTAAAGATTTTATTTGACAGAGAGAGAGAGAGCACATGTAGGCAGAGAGGCAGGCAGAGGGAGAGGGAGAAGCAGACTCTCCACTGAGCAGGGAGCCCAACGCGGGGCTCGATCCCAGGACCCTGGGATCATGACCTGAGCCGAAGGCAGCCGCTTGACCAACTGAGCCACCCAGGCACCCCTAGATTTTGTACTGTTTTTAACCCCATATTTGATTCCCAATTTTGAGGATACCTGACACCTGATTTCTGAACCTTTCTTCCTCTGTTGACAGGTTTTTAGCACTTTCTTTTTCAAAGTCAGTTAAAACTTGTCTGTCAGCTTACCATTTTCCATAATTTTGTTGACCTCTTCCAAATGCTCTGATATCCATTTGTTCCTAATTCTCTTTGTCTTTGTGGTTTATACTGTTATTTATTCCCTTACTATTATTTTTGTGGGGTTTTATTAGGGTGTCAGGGTAAACTTATTCATTTAATCTACCATGTTTCACTGGAATTCTTAGTATGATATTCCATCATTTTATATCTCTGATATGCACTTTCTTATCTTTTAAGAAATTCCTGACCATACATAACGCAAAGTAACTTAGAATGTATTTTAAAATTTCCTAAGTTTATTTGCTGTTTTTTTTAAAGGCAATATACTGAATAACATTACTCATGTAAATAAGCTGCTTATTTATGGCCATGCTTTATGAAGCCTAGTTTTCCTTAAACTAATAAAATAGAGAAATACTGTTATCTGTCCTATTTAGCATTTAATTTTAAAGGATACTTTTAAAGCAGCTGTTTGTCTTTTATTATACATTGAGTTGGAAACTTTGAAGTAAAAATAGACCAGAACTAATAATCATGTTTTTAGAGAAAAGGTTTTTTTAGTCTTTTTAAAAAATTTTTTATTGTTATGTTAATCACCATATATTAGAGAAAAGGTTTTTTTAATGATTCGATTCTGCCTATGAGGAAACTAAGAGAAACTTGTTTCATATATAAATAGCATATTTGTGGTGGCTCTGAAAACAAAATATTTGATAATGTTTGTAATGGAATTAATTTATTATATCAGTGATATATCTGAACGAACAAGCTGTACCATATAGGGAAATATTATAGGGAAAGAGATGTCTTTGATTCTCCTGTAATAGAATACTCGTAACCAGAGTGTTACCTAAAAATAATCATTAGTTAGTTGTCTTTTTCTCCTCTCTCAACATTTGTTGCCTTTCACTGTTTCACTTCAAAATGCTTGATTCTTCCAATCACCAGATAGTTGTATGAGTTTGGAAAACCAAATGCAGTTACATTGCTAAATTATTGGTTATATAGAATATCTACCAAAAAAAGAAGTGTGTCTAACTATGTTGTTTTACCTTCATCAGATACTGTGGCTAGGCAGTTTATGTAGAGTAATGAAACAATGCTTGGTGTTTGCTATAGGCATTTTCGGAGAGTTCTCTTAAAGTCACTTCAAAAGGATCTACATGAGGAAATGAACTACATCACTGCAATAATTGAGGAACAGCCCAAAAACTATCAAGTTTGGTAAGATGAAAATAGGAAGGAAATATGTCATTATGTTAATATTACCTGCCTAGTGGGTGATGAGATTATAGGGAATTGTTTGGTTTTTTTTTATAATTTTAGTACTTTGCATTGGAGCTAATGTTACGTGTCTCATAGGGTTGTTAGGATTAAATGAGATTTTTTTTTTTTTTTAAGAGAGAGGAGAGTAGGGTCGGGGAGCAGAGGGAAAGGGAGAGAAAGAGAATCTTAAGCAGTCTCCACATCCAGCAAGGAGCCCCTCGATTTCACGACCCTGAGATCATGACCTGAGCTGAAATCTAGAGTTGGATGTTTAACCAGCTGAGCCACCCAGGTGCTCCTAAATGATATGATTTTATGTTTAGTGCTTAAAGTGGTGCCTAACCTCGAGTTAACACTCAAATATGTGTACTGCTATTATTATTTAAAAATTTGACATTAGCATATAATACGGTTGGAAAAGTTTTGAGTAAGGAATCTGAAAAAATGTTTTCTATCCAGTGTGTTAAAAAATGACTTTCTGGTATTTGATCTTTCATTCATTTGTTTATTCAAAATTTTTTTATGGGGGATGCCGGGGATACAAAGATGAACCACACAGTCTAACAGGGAAAGCACATAACAAAGCCAGTTATCTTACAGTGCAGTGTGAAAACCACAATGGTGCAGTGTTTTACAGAGTCTATTTTTTCTAGAAACTAAGCCCTAAGTTAGCATAGACAAAACTGTAGGGATTGTTATGGATGAGGTGAACAGAACACAGTGGAGGAAAAAAAGAGGTGTTATGGAGCAGGACAGAGAACAAATAGGAAAGAAATAGAGTTTGAACAGTACCCGGCATATAGTGAGCACCCCTTGAATGGAAGCTACTGTGGTTGCTGTTATTTTAGAGATGGAGGAGGAGGTACTGCTGGTGGTCGTGAAGAGGGTCAACTTGACATGCTGAAGGACCTAATTCTTAAGTTTTACCTAAATTACAGAATTTACCAGGAACCTAGAAAAGTAAATTATTACTAGTGTTCACTAACTTGGGAGATTTCTGAAATAAATTTAGAAGCCTTTCCCGCTAGGATCTTCCTCTTGGTAGTATCTTGCCTTCTTAATATTCTGTAAGATGAATTTTTAAATTTTCCATTCATTCATTCATTCATTCACTCATTCATTAAGCATCAAATCTTTCCCCTTTTCCCATCACTCCTATTCACTTTTAGTATATTGAATATTAATGATTTTTTTAAAAAAACAGCTTTTTTGAAGTATAACTCACATATTATACTATTTACCTATTTATTTATTTGTTTATTTATTTATTTTTAAAGTAAGCTCTACACCCAATGTGGGGCTTGAACTCATGACCCCAAGTTCAAGAGTCCCATGATCTACCAACTGAGCCAGCCAGGCACCCCTACTGTTTACCCATTTTTTAAAATTTAAATTCGATTAGCCAACATATAGTACATCATTAGTCTATTTACCCATTTGAAGTGTATGGTTCAGTGGTTTTAGTATATTTACAAATATGTACAGCCATCACTACAGTGACTTTTAAAACATTTTCACTAATAGATTTTTATAAATATTTCAGCTAAGAAAAATTATAAAAATAGAACCCAACAGAAAACTCTTAGAAGCATTTTCCTAGTACAGAAACAACTCTTGACAAACTTGCAACTTGTCATAGCTACTTGCCAGAGTAGAAGCAAATTCAGTTCTGCCCACGAATTGGTGGAATGAGCAGTTGCTTGTATGTGATGCTGTGGACTTAAGAAAAGTTAAAAGCCTATTTATAACCAGAGGAGCTTCTATACTTGATTAAATAGTATCACATTTCCTATAGTCTGATTATGCCATCTGGGAATGTTTCAAAATTCTTTGACAGGATTTTGTGGTTGTCAAAAGATTACTTCCAGATTTAGATTGAAATAAACCTTCTTTAAACCCTAAGTAAGTATCTGATTTCATTTTACACACAAATCACTGTTTTATGTTTCTCAACTCTTACTTAGTGTTCTGGAATTTTTCCCTCTGAGTGTTTCTTCTTTGTTATCTTTTCTTTCCAGTATAATCTTGAGAATTAGAGGTGAATTTCTGTTTTTTGAGTGTCCCTCCACATCACATAGTACAACACAGGCAGTTGATACTTCAGTTCTTGGATACATTAACACAAAACTTTTTTCTTCTCCCTGCTTTAGGCATCATAGGCGAGTATTAGTGGAATGGCTAAAAGATCCATCTCAGGAGCTTGAATTTATTGCTGATATTCTTAATCAGGATGCAAAGAATTATCATGCCTGGCAACATCGACAGTGGGTTATTCAGGTATTGCCTTTCTTGTTAAAATGTTTTTCAGATTGTTTTAACTGAATTAAATAATTAAAATTACTGTTGAATTGTAAGTATACTCCTGAACGAAAACACACATATAGATCATTACAAAATATAATGACTAAGAATTATTAAGATACTTAATTAAAACCTGACATCCTTCATGCTGATTAATCTTGTAATCTCTCAAGATCTGTTGGTAAGTAGTTTCATATTAAAGAAGAAGAATAGTAACTTTTGTATTTTTTAGATTGAATTTGCATCACATATTTACTAGCAAATTGAATAGAAAAGGTAGTTGTAATTTTCTAATACAGCTGTGTTATTTTAATTAACAAGGGCATGGCACCTACAGGGGTTTTTTACATACATAAACTTTGGAATATGATTTTACAGTAATAGATAGTATTTTATTTCTGCCCACTTGTTAGAATTTTATGCTAAACCCTGAATAGAAGAAAACAGTTATTCAGGGTTTAGCATAAAATTCTAACTCCCACTCTGGGCATTTATTTATTCCAGCAAACAATTCTAGTGTTGTTTCCTGTGAATTTTTTCCAGTGATTGCTACTTTGTGCACTATTCATTATACCAAGAGCAGTTAACAAAATTTTTTTTTACTTAAAAATTTAAGCTTTTCTAAATTTGATTAAACGGATACATTTTCTAAAGATATTCGGTATTTTTGTTTTTTATATGAAATTCTACCCTTTTGCCATTATCAGATAAAAAATAGAACTCCAGGGGCGCCTGGGTGACTCAGTCATTAGGCATCTGCCTTTGGCTCAGGTTATGATCCCAGGGTCCTGGGATCGAGCCCCGCGTCGGGCTCCCTGCTCCACGGGAAGCCTGCTTCTCCCTCTCCCACTCCCCCTGCTTGTGTTTCCTCTCTCACTGTGTCTCTCTCTGTCCAATAAATAAAATCTTAAAAAAAAAAAAAAGATACATAACTCCATTAGCTTTTTCATAATTAGCATCCCCAACTTTTGCAGCATTTGTAAGTTTTGACTTTTCATTCCTTTTTTAAATTGTCTTTATTGGTTTTCTCCTGCCCATAATTTTTTTTACTAAAACAGCTTTATAACGTAAAAATTTGTATCTAAGTGCAATTGTATATATTTCTCCACATGTATTTTAATGTAATTTTATCATATGTGCATTTTTAATACTTCCCTTTTACTTAATATTATGTATTCATATCAAATCCATCCTGTTAATATACTATACTATAGTTAATCATTTTCTGAGTTTGGTGTTTTCTCCCTCTAAATTTTCACCTTAATGCATAAGCATTTAGTTACATATACCTTTTTTGCCTGTGATTTAGTCCCCAAGAGAGTACTTCTTGGGTCCGTTTAAGTATAAACATGTTTCTTGGTATATAAACTGTTCTCAAGAAGATAATACCAAATCACAGGCCACTTTGCTCTCTCTTCCTTATTTTTCTCTTTCTTTGTGACCATTCCCTTGTCTTTGATGACTTTTCTTTCCCCTTCCATTTCCTTGACCTGCAACTATCATTTCCCTCCAAATATATGATGAGTCCCACATCTTCACTAGCTTCACTAGCTTTGCTGAAATTTCATTTATTTTTATTTATTTTTTTAAGATTTTGTTTATTTGACAGAGCATAAGCAGCGGGGAGCAGCAGAGGGGAAGGGAGAAATAGGCTCCCCACTGAGCAGGGAGCCCAGTGCGGGGTTTGATCCCAGAACCCTGGGATGGTGACCTGAGCTGAAGGCAGACATTTGACCAACTGAGCCACCCAGGCGCCCCTATTTATTTTTATTTTTTTTATTAATAATGGGACATTTCTAGGCGCCCCTGGCTAGCTCAGTCAGTGGAGCATGTGACTCTTGATCTTGGGGTTGTTCTTAAAAAAAAAAGTAATGGGACATTTCTAATTGGATATTTTTTCTTTTCTCTTAGGAATTTAAACTTTGGGATAATGAGCTGCAGTATGTAGACCAACTTCTTAAAGAGGATGTGAGAAATAACTCTGTCTGGAACCAAAGATACTTCGTAATTTCTAACACCACTGGCTACAATGATCGTGCTCTATTGGAGAGAGAAGTCCAGTTAGTAATCTCCTTCACTTGTTCACTCATTTTTTTTTTTTTAAGATTTTATTTATTTATTTGTCAGAGAGAGAGAGCACAAGCAGGAGGAGTGGCAGTCAGAGGGAGAGTGTGGGACTTGATCCCAGGACCTGGGATCATGACCTGAGCTGAAGGCAGCTGCTTAACCAACCGACCCACCCAGGCGCCCCTTCACTTGTTCACTCATTAAAAGAGTATTTGTGTGCCTGTCACATCTCGGGCATGGGGGATCCAGCAAAGACCAAGACTGCCCCGGATCCTGCCCTCATTGAACTCACAGGACAAAATGCTTAGGTGAAGTCTGTAAGGACAGCTACTGTGGTATACCTCTACATTGTAGTGTCTTAAGTTTCTTGAAATACTGTTGCTACCACAGATTGAGAAGAAATCAGATCACATAGTGTCTAGGAAGTTTTATTTTAAAACTATCTCATTAAATTCTGGTGTCCTTTAGATAATAGTCCTCAGGAGCCATGTTACTCTACTGTGCAGGGTTTGGAGCAGGACGTCTTTGCTGTAGGAGGCTGTCTTGTACATTATAGGGTGTGCAGTGGCATTGCTAGCCTTTACACCCTATATATCAGCAGTAACCCACTTCCCCCCATGTTGTGACAAACAAAATGTCCGCAGACATGGCCAAATGTCCACTGTGGGGTTAAAACTATCCCTAGTTGAAAACTACTGCTTTAGCATGCAAAAAGCTGTTATAAGTGCTAGAATTTTTTGAATTAGAATGAATATTAATATCCATAAACATTAATAGCCACCTCTTTTCTGACTTTGTCTATTTTGTCTCAGTGTCTGTTTTAGATTTGAATATTATTTATTGTTTTTATAGCCTGATGAGAACATACTTATAATTTTAATCATAAAAGTTGTCTTAGGGGCTCCTGGCCGG
Source organism: Eumetopias jubatus (assembly GCF_037043125.1). Taxonomy (NCBI): domain Eukaryota; kingdom Metazoa; phylum Chordata; class Mammalia; order Carnivora; family Otariidae; genus Eumetopias; species Eumetopias jubatus. Next base: position 39,761,394 of record NW_028274808.1, read on the forward strand.
CTCAATCAGTAGAACATGTGACTCTTGATCTCAGGGTCATGAGTTTTAAGCCCCATGTTGGGCCTAGAGCTTACTTAAAAAAAAATTAAAAATAAAAAAATAAAAGTTGTTTTAACAGCTCCTGGGAAGAGCTGATGTTTATGACCATCTGCCTTCATCTCCCTTTTTTTTTTAAAGATTTTATTTTATGTTTTATTTATTTATTTTTTTTATTTATTTGAGAGAGAGTGAGAGAAAGTACAAGAGGGGGTAGGGTCAGAGAGAGGAGCAGACTCCCTGCTGAGCAGGGATCCTGATGCGGGACTCGATCCCGGGAGTCCGGGATCATGACCTGAGCCACCCAGGTGCCCCCATCTCCCTTTTTATTACTTCGGTTTGGGTCAGGGCAGCTAGCTTTTCTCTGTTCTATATAGGGTTCTGGTGATTGAAATTAAAAGGAAAAGAGGTCTGTCATCCAGTGTCCTGCATTAACTCTCTGTCTGCTGTAGGCTTCTTTCTGGAGCAGACACATTCCCCTCAAGCATGTCTCATGCTTTCTTTTTACTCTTCGACTCTTCAAAGCTACGCTGTCTAATATGGTAGTCACTAGCCACATATGGCTACTTAAGTTCAAATTAATTAAAATCACATAATTCCGTTCCTCAGTTATATGAATTACTTCTCAGGGATTCCGTACCCACATGTGGCTAATGACTACCATATTGGGCAGCACAGATAAAGAACATTTTCATCATCATAGCAAGTTCTGTTGAGTAGTATTGATCTGAGGGGTAACAGTGAACTTACTGACATAATTTTACTACTCTCAAACCTAAATACTGGGGCTTGAGTAGAGAAAATTCAGACTCATCATCCAGCCCTCTATATACTACTTTTTTTTATTTCAGAGTTGGTATTCTATTACGAAAATTAGGACAAAAGCACTCTGAAGGACAGTAAAGTGTCATCCTTTAGAGATTTCAATAGCTTTCTTGCTAAAAGGTAGAGTGCTTCAGGTTATTCTTCCTTGAATTAACCCAGTTAATAATTAGGGATTTCAAATACTACATATTCCTTATTTACTGTAGCATACTTCATTAGGTTAGGTGTAATAAGGTACTTGAAAGTTGAGTATGAAGAATGAAAAATGGAAACTTCTCATAGTTTTCTAAGGCAGATCACTGGTTTTTTATTACCAAATAGAAACAATCAGTCAAGAATCTAAGAGTTTTCCACGGGCACCTGGCTGGCTCAGTCGGTGGAGCATGCAACTCTTGATCTCGGGGGTTGTGAGTTTGAGCCCCATGTTGGGTATAGAGATTACTTAAAAAGAAAATCTTTAAAAAATTGTTTAAAAAAAAAAGAAATCTAAGAATTTTCCATACTTAAGGCTTATCATACCATTAAGATAGGTAAAAGAAATATTTAAAATGCTAAGAATAGCTGTAGTTATCTAGAATTTAGTTTAACCAGATTATTTTAACTCTAAATAATATAGATTTTTCTGATTATTTTCTGTTTTTTTCCTTTTATTATAAAAGTAATACAGTCTAGTTGTAGGGGGAAACTTCTGAATTGTGTAAAGTAAAACATCAAAATCTCTTATTCTCTCTCTTCCCATACCCCATTCTTTAGAGTGAGCTACAATTAGTGTGGATCCTTCCAAACCTTATTAAAGTACATTTGCAAACATGTATGCACTGCAACGTAGGCAGTGGTATTATACACATTGCTTTTTTCATTTTATATATCATGGCCATACTATTAATAATAGTTACCGTTTATTTTATTTTATTTATCTATTTTTTAAAGATTTTATTTTATTTAGAGGGAGAGAGAGAGAATCTCCTGCAGACTCTGCACTGAGCGTGGAGCCCAACACAGGGCTCAATTCCACAACACTGAGATCATGACCCGAGCCGAAATTAAGAGTCCGATGCTCAAACGATTGAGCCACCCAGGGGCCTCAACAATTACCATTTTATTAAGCATTTACTACATGCCAGGAATTCTTATTTAATTTTCATAACACTGGGATACTTGGTAAGGAACTTGAGGTTCAGAGTAGTTCTATAGTGTGCCTAAGAGCACACAGATAATAATTGGTGGGGCTAAGATTAGAATCTAAGCAGTCTGGGGCACCCAACCAGTTCAGTGGGTAGAGCATGCAACTCTTGATCTTGGGGTCGTGAGTCCGAGGAGTTGTGAGTTCAAGTACTACGTTGGGTATAGAGATTACTTAAAACAACAAAAACAACAACAACAGAAAAAACAAAGAAGCTAGGCACTCTGACCTCAAAGTGCATATTTTAACCATTAAAATAGATCATGCTTTAGTGCATAGGTATATGAATAAAATTCTTTAGGTATTGCCAAAATGAAATAAGAATCTTCTACAATGCCTAGTGAAAACATGCAGGGACATGGTTTGAAAAATAACTGGAAATACTAGTTTATGTAAAATTAGTTGGAAAAAACTTTTTCATAGTGCTGGTTGAGTTTATCGTTTTAGTATTCCTCCCTTACCTGCAGTCTTGTCTTCCGCAGTTTCAGTTACTCATGGCAGCTTTAGTCCAGAAGCATATGATCCTCCTGAGGACATATGTGTGGTGAGACATTAGGTAGTAGAGCCTAACGCTACATCACGATGCCTGTCATTCACCTCACCTCATCTTATCATGTAGGCATTGTCTTAAATCATCACAAGAAGGGTGAGTACAGTCTAATAAGGTATTTTGAGAGAGATTACATTCATATAACTTCTATTACAATGAGTATATTATGATCTATTTATTAATTGTTAATCTCTTAGTGTGCCTATAAATTAAGCTTTATCATAGGTATGGAGGTATAGGAGAAAACATGGTATATATTAGGATTTGATACTCTGGTTTCAGGCGTCTACTGGGCGTTTGGGAACCTATCCTATGGAGAAAGGTGGACTACTGTACTCTCTGGGGAAAAAAAATGCCATCGTAACAGTAATGAAACAATAAATAAAAATAAATAAAACAGCAATAAAACCAAGATTACTAAATTTTAGTCAGTGAGTGACTTACTCATTTGAGCAAGTATGTAGTGAAGCTAAATTCTGTCACTGCCTTGGAATTTGTTGTAATTGGATCTAAATTGTACTTAATAATCTGGTTAAAGGGAAAAGAAAGGGAGTGTCCATTTTGACTGGTGATCACATCACAGTTAACTAGTAATCTTGTTTCAGAATATAAGAAATATACATTTGTGTTGATTTCTCATTTTTATTCTTTGTCTATAGAATTTCCATGCTATTTTTTATTACAGCTCCTAAGATTATATAGTTCTCCTTTTTGAATGATTTAAATTGGGCATAAGTAGATCTTAGACTTTTTCTCAAGATTGTTTTACCAGTAAAAGGAAAACCTGTTTTAGCTGACATTTTCGTCAAAGGGAAAGCCTAAATTAAAGGAAATCCTCCACATCAGTTTATTTTCCTGTTGTGAATTGAGCCTTTATATTAGTTAGGTGTCCTTTGCCAGAATTGGTTACAAATTTACAGGAGGGAGGAACTATGTAACTATGAATTGAAAACTGCTGACTTGAAGGATTCTCTGTAATTTAGATATGACCTAGACCTAGTAGTCATAGCCCACTAAGATAAATGAAAGCACATATCCAAGCTGTGCCACAATCTTATTAAAACTGTTTCTAACTATTGCACTGCTCTTAAAATTACACATATTTCTTTGTGGTCTTTTTCTTATAGGTACACTCTAGAAATGATCAAATTAGTACCACATAATGAAAGTGCATGGAACTATTTGAAAGGGTAAGAGGTTGTTTTGGATTGTTTTATATAAAAACCACCTGCTAATATGATGTATCATGGAATATATTCCATTAATCAGATTCCAAAAGGATACTAAAGAATTATCCATTTTTTCTGGATCTAAGTGTACCAGTGTTAGATGGTGACACCCAGGAACGGTGCCTTCTAGCCTTCTATTCAGCCCCCAAGCACATACCAGCACAGTTTTTGGAATAGTCCATGACTAAACAGTAATAGAGTTATAACTGTATTTATGAATCCTATAGTCTTTATCTCAAAGAATGGGATATACACAGTTTCTGTTTGGCCCAGGGACATAGTAAAGACAAAGCAAACTATTTACAAGCAGATTGCACAGATGCATAGCCAACCTTTCGGTTTTCATTTCTAGAGATCTCCTGTTAAAAGTCTCATTCCTTAAATTGACAAAGTTTCACTTGCCTGGCTACTGACACAACCAGGCTCCTTTTCGAGCTTAGAGGTCTCCCTGGAAACTAGGCCCAAAGAACATAAAGTATGGAGCCCAGTCACATTTGGAGATATATCCAGGGTTGGGGCCTATAACATCTGGAGAGCTAAAAGAATAAGGAACCATCTCAAGAAGAAACAAACGTCTTGCTTGTTTTCTTCCTTCACTTTTTTAATTTTAAGAAGATGGTTTATTTTCTGATTTAATTGTGTATTGCAGTTTGAGTTATAAATGATCACTTTTAAGTTTCATTATTCTTTTTAACTAATTATACTCAGCTCATAATTATCCATAATAAAACTCACACATAATTTAAAATTTTCATTTAGTTTCAACTTCATTCATTCAAAATAAGTCTCCTCTCTTGCTCGTGTTACAAAGATCATTTTCTTATGATCTTTCTATTATTCTTCCTTCTCAAAATTGAGAATAATTTTTTTTAGGATTTTACAGGATCGTGGTCTTTCCAAATATCCAAATCTGTTAAATCAGTTACTTGATTTACAACCAAGTCACAGTTCCCCCTACCTAATTGCCTTTCTCGTGGATATCTATGAAGACATGCTAGAAAACCAATGTGACAACAAGGAGGACATTCTTAATAAAGCATTAGAGGTAAGTCAGTAGAACTCGCTGTTCTTGGTATCTCAGAATTTGGTCTGCCCAGTGCCACTATATTCATACCCTTTTCAGCATGTTCACTCAAGAGTTCAGTGCAGGACTGTTTCCACTGTTTAGGGCAAAACCCACATCACTAGTGAACACAGTGTATGATTATAATGATGTATCTCATTTGAACATGATCTGAGTTTAACTGTGTTGGCTCAAAAGCATTTGCCCTAGAGATTGATTTACACATTATCTTCAAAGAATTTTTGTTTTTCATTTTCAGTTGTGTGAAATTCTAGCTAAAGAAAAGGACACTATAAGAAAAGAATATTGGAGATATATTGGAAGATCCCTTCAAAGCAAACACAGCACAGAGAGTGACCCACCAACAAATGTACAGCAATAACACCATCTGGAAGAACTCGATGGAATGCTTTTATTTTTTTAAGAGACTCTAATGCAGGAGTTTAAAACTAAAGCGATCGTTCCCTTTGCCTGTGGTGTAAAACGTGCATTGCACAGGTAAACTGCTTTTTAACAAGAACTAAGTGTGATGCTCCTTGGGTGCTGCTGCTATTCAGACTAGTAATTTGATTCTTTTAAAGCGAAGTAATTTGGGGGGAGGGTGAAGAAACAAAGTCCCATGAAGGAACTTTTGTAGACTTATCAACATTTACTCTAATCCCTTAGCATCAGCTCCTCCCTAAAGGGAATATGCATCAGGATTTGCAGCATTAATGAACGCTGGTAACTTGTATGTAATGGGTATAAGGTAACAAATTTGGGTTCAGGAAGCAGGGAATGCAGTGTTACATTAGAGCTGCTCTGCCACACTCACAGTATCTTGCTATCACTGTAACCAACTAATGCCAAAAGAATGGTTTTGTAATAAAATTACAGATGTATCCTAAAACTTGACATAGTAGTTTGGTTTTTTAAAATAGCGTTTAACTATGTACAAGGGACATTGTCTCAGCTTAGAAAAGCCACTGAGAAAGAAAATATTGCCATAAAACTACAGAAACCACAAACATGATCATGTGAAAGGAAGTGTTACCAGAATGTGAGTTGGTCAGTTCCTGACTTCAACAAAATCTACTCAAGATAGTTTAGACCTACACGGTTTATTAAGGTATATAGATAGCTCACAGAATAATTGCCCGATCTTCCTGAAATATATCCCTAAACCACGCTATAGAACTAGGCCATCAAATTGCTGTTGCCTGTTCTGGGATCAGGAAGCTGCTGAATGAGGCTGTCATCTAGGACTCTAGGTCTCTAGGACTGTCCACCTCTGCCACATTCCATGTGAGCACATCTGCTTCCCTTCCCACGTAATGCAGCTCCAAATTAAAGCCTTGCTCACTTTAGTACATTGGATTGGAAGGAACCTAAATGTCATTTAAAACTCTTAACTGCAAAGGAATCTGGAAAATGTAGTTGATAGCTTTTCGGCCTCTACAATTCAGGAAGACATGCTAGAATGGAGTTGACGTGTTGAACAAGTTAGTTCTCTGTACCTGCACATAATCTCACCTTATCAACAAAGAAGTTTTGTTCAGTGTTCAAAGCATCAAACTACAACTAAAGAAATTTATATAGAGTAGAATAGGCTTCTCAAGAATTTAGGAAATAATATTTTTAACATTTTACATGTTTTTGCTGTTTTTAGACAAAAAACTGATTTTCTATTTAAAATTGTCATGAAGTATCATTCCTATGTAGACAATCTCAAAGGTGTCATTAGGAACAAAAACTGAATAGAGAAGTTACGAAATTGCATTTACTCTCAGAAACTACCTCATCAGTGTCCCAGAATTGATTGGATTCAGAATTGCTGACTCAAAGCTCATCAAGACTGTTTAATAAGTGTAATTTACATTGAGAAATGTAACTGAAGCAGACCAGTTACATCAGCCTAGTCACTTGGCATTTTCTGCCTGAAGTGGCAATTCATTTATCAAAAGATTGCTCAGTGGGTATGGAATCAGGTGAGGAGGCTCTAGGATTTAAATGTATAATGATTTTAGATGCTACTAATCCTAGTGAGGACCATCTCCTAATGGGCAACTGGACACATGGACCTGGCAGCACACTCCTTTCACTGGACATGAAAGCATATCTGCTTCCCTTCCCACATAATGCGTGTTAATTAACATGTGGTCCATGGAGGGGTCTACTAGTTCAAAACTACTTGCCTAATAACACTGTTGCTATTTGCACTGCTGGTGCAAAACAATGGTGGGTGAAACTGCTGGTGCCTTACCACAAAGACAAGGCAGTGGTGTTTAGTAGCTGCTGTACTCTTCACTGCCATATATTCCCTGAAGAATGTCTTTGATGGGTCAGTAACTATATATTTTATTCACAATACTCTGTCTTTTCAGTACTCTGTGTGATTGAATGGGTTTGTGCATAAAGCATACCTTTTTGGTCGTCTTGAAGAAAAGCATTTGTGTAATTGTGAAGGGGGCCAAACAGGTCACTTTCCATGGAACACCACTTTAAGAACAATTGATAAACTGGTTATTCATGCTTGGATGGCTGGCATACATTTTCTCAAAAATAAATGAAGAGAGTTTGTCACTTCAGGTTGCCATAGGAAACAACTGAATGTTTGTTGCCAATGATAAAATTTGAGCCTTCAAGTGAAATTTTTAATCTACCATGGTAAGCCTGGCAGCTTCCTAATACCTACTACAGACCTTTCTAATGAAATCAACATGGTATTAATTAAAGTGAATAATTTTTTAAAATGTTGATACTGTTTAAATGTGTCAACACTTGGGAGAACTGAATAACTGAAAGAATATTTTCCAAATGACCAATCTGTGATGTTATCATACACAGATAAACATTCCATTCAGATTATAAGGCCTATCAGCACAAAAAGTTCATAGATAAATTTGCAGGTTCTGCATTGCAACTAACCTTTGAGAAATGACCACTCGTCAGATTTGGGTGTCTGTCAGAGTATCAGAAGTATCACAATTTCTGAAAAAGCTATTAAAATACTCCTTTTCCAACTATATATTTGTGTGTACGAGTCTGGATTTTCTTCATATCCTTCAACATACCATATATTGCAACAGATTTTAGAAGTATAGATATCTTCTATTAAGTTAGACTAAAGAGATTTGCAAAAATGCGAACTGCCATTTTTCTGTTTAATTTGGAAAATGTAGGTTTTATAAAAGATGTTATTTTTCTTAACATGTAATAGGTTTATTGTTTTATTAATAAATTAATAAAATTTTTAAATTTCAAATATGGTAAATGTCAATAGATACTACCCACATTAATAAAAGCTGGATTTAGAAAATACTAAGACACCACCACGTCTGTCCTCAGGCACCTCAATTTTGAGAGAGGCCAACAGCATGCTATGCACTTTGGTACCTTGAAAATGTTCATTGGCTACTGAAGAAATACTCTTTGGGAACAAAGAAGCAGAAGGGATTATCTGCCTGATGGAGCCAGGAAAGTTTCACAAAGCAGAACAAATTTGGCTAGTTACATGCTTTAATAAGACCTTAAACTCAATTTTATGGTTGGTTATATCCCAAATATTAACTTTTAAATTGACAAGAGAGTCCAGAACATTTCCCTCTGGAAGTTACATTATAAAAATCCGTGTTTTCCAACCTGGGTTGTAACCCATTAATGGGCAATTACATCAAGTCAGTGGGTCTGAACTAGCTTTTTATTTATTTTCTATTTTATTTATTTTTGTAAAAGATTTTATTTATTCATTTGACAGAGAGACAGCGAGAGAGGGAACATAAGCAGGGGGAGTGGGAGAGGGAGAAGCAGGCTTCCCGCTGAGCAGGGAGCCTGATGCGGGGCTCGATCCCAGGACCCTGGGATCATGACCTGAGCTGAAGGCAGACGCTTAACGAGTGAGCCACCCAGGCGCCCCTGAACCAGCGTTTTATTTTTTTTTAAGATATATAATAGAAAATGTTTAATTTCACTGAGTTCTCCGATTATTTCTTTCTTCCTACTTGATCTGGTTTATTCTAATATTTTTCCCAGCACTATCAGGATATTATTAACAAGTAATATTGTGTAAGCTTAAGGTATACAACATGATGATTTGATATAGGTGTATAGAGAGATGACTGCCACATTTAAGGTTAGTTAACACACCCATCACCTCACATAGTTCACTTTTTTTGTGGTGAGAACATTGAAGATCTACTACTCTTAGCAAATTTCTCTAGGTTTTTAAGGAAAAAGGTTATATGATTGATACAAAACCCTTCTTTCATAGTCTAAGCCTTTAGTGATATACATTTTTTCATGTTAGTATTTTTTAATTGTAGAGGAACATATGCATGTTTAAAAAAAGACAAACACTAAAGAAAGATATACAAGTCTCTCCCTGCATTCATTCACAACCATCTCCCTTAGTTCTCAGAGGTAAACACTTGACAGTATTTTTTAATCGTGCAGAATATCGTACACATCAGCAAGAGACATTTTCTTTTTCTTTTCTTTTTTTACATGAATGTGTGACATGCAGTGTTTTTGTTTGCCTTTTCCAATTAACATGTCAGCTCTGTCTTTTCACCTGTAGCAATTGCTATACATTTTCCTCAAGCAACTGCTTTAACTGTTCTCAGAAATTTTGATATTTTGTACTTTCATTCAGCTCAAGTATTTTCTGATTTCCCTTCTTGAGACAGCATCTTTGACCCATGGATTATTCAGAAGTGTATTGTTTAATTGCAAAATGTTAGGAGATTTTCCTGTTATCTTCTGTTACTAATTGATTTTTTTTTTTAAAGATTTTATTTATTTCTTTGACAGAGCACAAGTAGGGGAAGTGGCAGGCAGAGGGAGAAGCAGGCTCCCTGCGGAGCAGGGAGTCCGACGTGGGGCTCGATCCCAGGACCCTGGGATCATGACCCCAGCCGAAGGCAGACACCCAACGACTGAGCCACCCAGGCACCCTGATTTGTTTGGTTTTATTTTGTTTTTAGTGGTTACTCTAGAAACTTTATCACCATATAGGTTTCCTTACCCTCTACCATTTATGCTGTCGTCTTAAATGTTACACTTTTTTACGTTAAAAACCCCATCAGATAATTTTATACTTTTTGCATTCAACGGCCAAACATTTTAGGAGCTCAAAAAAAAAAATTAGTGGTTCAGTTGATTACGCATGTGACTCTTGGTTTTGACACAGATCACGATCTTATGGGCGGTGACATCAAGCCCTGCATTAAGCCCCACATGGGGCTCTTCACTCAGTGGGGAGTCTGCTTGAAGATTCTTTCCTCTGCTCCTCCCCCCACTCTGTGTGCGCGCACTCACTCCAGAGAGTGGGCAGAAAGCTGGGCAGAAAGCTATCCGTTAGCATAGTTCTCAAAGTCTTTGGTATGCCAGTTAGAATCTGATCTATGATGTGCAGGTCACGGGTGAGCTCTAGAGTTCATAAACAATTTTATGGGATTGCTTTCCTGAATTTCTCCCTTTGCACTCTCTCTGGAGTGAGTGCGCGCAGGGGGGAGGGGCAGAGGCAGAGGGAGAGGGAGAATCTCCAGCAGACTCTCCCCACCCCCAACCCCTAGTTGGAATCCCCACATGGGGCTCAATCCCACCACCCCAAGACCATGACCTGAGCCAAAATTAGGAGTCAGACACCCAACCAACTGAGCCACCCAGGTGCCCCTCAAATAAATAAATCTTAAAAAAATTATTTTTATTTAAAATTATTTTTAAATTTTTATTAAATTATTATTAAAATTATTATTTATAAATAAATCTTTAAAAATATTTACCCAGCTATTTACCATTTCTTTTATTCTTCTTTCATTCCTGATGCTCCAAGTTTTCTTCTGGTATCATTTCCCTTTTGTGTGACGAAACTTCTTTAAGCAATTCTTTTAGAGTAAGTCTTCTGGTTGCCAATTTTGTTATTTTTTTCTTAGTCTGAGAATATCTTTATTTCATCTTCATTCCTGAAGGACATTTTCACTGGATATAGAATTCTGGGTGTATAATTCTTGCAGCACTTGAAAAATGTGCCACTTCCTCTGGCCTGCATGATTTCAGATGAGAAATCTGTCATTAGAATGGTTGTTTGCCTATAGGTTTCTCTCTGGCTGCTTTCAGAATTTTTAATGTCTTTAGTTTTCAGCAATTTGATTTTGATGTGTCTGGGTATGGGTGTCTGGATTTATCTTTCTTGTTCAGCTTCTTGAATAAGTTTCTTGAATCTTGACTTTTTCACCAGTACATTTTCAGCCATGGCTTCTTCAAATATTTTTTAGCACTTCCTGTTTTCCTGTAGGACTCTGATGACAAGAATGTTAGACCTTTTATTCTTGCCCCACAGGTGCCTGAGGTCTTGCTCATTTTTTCCCCTCTTTTTCTCTCTGTTAGTCACATTAAATGATTTCTATTAATCTGTCTTTAAATTTAATGACTTTCCTCTGTCATCTCCATTCTGCCCTTGGATCTATAAAGTCAGTTTGTTTAGTTATATATTTTTCAATTCTAAAATGTTTAATTCTTCTTAAGTTCTATTTCCTTACCAGTACCTTCTAACTTCTGTTTCTAGAGTGTTCATGATTGTTTGAGCATTTGTATAACTGTTTTAATGTCTTTGTCAGATAATCCCAACCTGCTTCATCTCATCAGTGGTGACTGTCAATGGTCTTTTCCCATGCAAGTTGAGGTTTTTGGATCCTTCATAGATGCCTAGTAATTTTCTATTGTATTTCTGGGCATTTTGAATGTCATGAGACTCTGATTCTTGTTTAAATCCTATGGAGAATGGCAATATTCTTATTTTAACAAGCCCTTGCTATAGTTTGGTATGGGTCATACATTCCAAACACTCCTTCTGTGGCTATGTTCCAAAGTCAGTTCAGTTTTCAAATCTTTTGCAGTGCTCTTTGGATCTGTCTCATGAGTGCATCACCCAGTGGCTAGTGTGGGACCTGGGCAGAAAGCTATCCGTTAGCATAGTTCTCAAAGTCTTTGGTATGCCAGTTAGAATCTGATCTATGATGTGCAGGTCACGGGTGAGCTCTAGAGTTCATAAACAATTTTATGGGATTGCTTTCCTGAATTTCTCCCTTTGCACTGTTTTCCCTTTATTTTCCAGTTCTCTGGGGCTTCTCATTTCAGTCCTCTGACCAGAAACTTTCCACTTTTGGTGCGCAACTACCCACTCTCATAATTGTGTCAGAGCAGCAGAAAAACAAACAAAAAGCAACGAAGTTTGTCTCTGCCCTTTTGGAGCTGCAGCTCCACGGAATGGAAAGGATGACTCTGCTTCAGAGTTTTGGCTCCTACAGGTTTCTGCTGCCCACCATTTTTAATTCTGCCACTGCTCCTGACACAGGATTGACCGGAGGCTGGGGTGCAAGGGAATGAAGTAAAAGGAGAAGGAAAAAAACCCAGAATTTTCTCCACTGTCTCTGAGTTTTTAGAGTTTCTTTTTCTGCTTTATGAGCCAGACCAGACAGTTTCTCCAGGGTCTCTCTCTGCCCATCAGTGCTCACTTCCAGGTTTGGGGCTGTGTTGAGCCAGGTCCAAGGGTACCAGAGGAAAGACCATAACATCATGACCAGTCAGTGGGGCTTCCAATTCTGGCATTCTTCTTTGATCTAGCTGGAGATATTTGCTTTTCAGAGACCCCAGATAGTTGTGCCATGAGTTCTTTTTTTTTAAGATATTTATTTATTTATTTATTTATTTATTTATTTATTTGACAGAGACATAGTGAGAGAGGGAACACAAGCAGGCGGAGTGGGAGAGGGAGAAGCAGGCTTCTTACGGAGCAGAGAGCCTGATGCAGGGCTCGATCCCAGGACCCTGGGATCATGACCCTAGCCGAAGGCAGATGCTTAACGACTGAGCCACCCAGGTGCCCTGTGCCATGAGTTCTGTTCAGGTTTTATAGTGGTGTTTGGTGGGAGAGAAAAGTTTTCATGTGTTTTCTCCATCTTACCAGGAATCAGCCCTTCCTATTCTTGAAATCTCTCCTTACTGGCTTTCATAGCTTGTTTGTTCTTTACACTTCTTCTAATCCTGAAATCTAAGTTTCCTTGAGCTCAGATTTGGCTCTCTTCTTTTCTCTGTATGTTCTCTGTCTTGGAGAGATCATCCCTTCTAAAGCATCACAGGATCCTCTGAGGCAGGAAATTCCTACAAATGGGGGGAATCTTTATTATTGCACCCCTCCCCAGAGATGTAAGGTCCTACTGGATATTAGCTTGGACTACCATTCCATTTCAAATTCAAAATGTCTTCTCCTTATGCTACCTGTTCTGGTAATGATGTTTTCTTCCACCCGAAACCCACCTAAAGCCCTTGTACAGTCAAGTTCTGCTAGAACAGGATACATATGCAAAATCATGAATAAAAACCAAGGGCCTTGGGGCGCTTCAGCAGCTTCAGCATCACCCGGAGGCCTGGTTAAAGCACAAGTTGCTGGACCCCACCTGCCTCCAGGTCTGGGATGGAGCCGAGAATTTGCCCTTCTAACAATTTCCCTGGAGATGTGAAGCATCCGCATCTCGTCTGAGGACTACCCTTTGGAGACCACCGCTTTGCAACGATCGGGAGATTTTTGAAAGGTCTAGATCTTCTAGCTCCTCCCCACCGTAGCCAGCACCAGGCTGGCGTCCGAACTAAAACAATAATAGGTCAACACCTCGTTGTCCTCACCGGCTCGGAGAGAAGCCAGAATAGGAGAGCGGTGGGCGCACCTGGGCTGGAATCCCGCCCGCGCCGGCCTCCAGAAGCGCGGCGGGAGGCGGACGCCAGGGGGCGGCCTAGTGTTCGCCCTGCGGGGGCTGGTTTCCGGCCGCGCAGGCGCAGGAGGCCGCGTGCCCGACCCGGGGCCGCAGGTAGGCGCGGGGGGGAGGAGGTGGGGGGCGGCTGGCGGGCGGAGGAGCGCGGGGAAGCGGCGGGCGGGAGCGCAGCGTCCCAGCCGGACCCGCGAGAGCAGGGGGCCGCGGGGCGGGAGGGCGACTGGGTTTCCTGTGGGGCCTGCCCTTGTCGGGCGGCCGCCCCGGCCCCGGCAGCGAGCGTCCCCCCCGCCCCCCGCCCCGGCCCAGCTGCAGCTTGAAGTGACGGACGACCCGGCCCGGCTCGGGCTTCGGCTCCCTCCTGCCGGCGTCTGTCCTGCTCGAGATCCTTCGTGCCGGGCCGGGTCACGGCTGCCAGCCGCCTCCAGGCGCGGGGCTCGGTGCTCGGGGTGATCCTGAGCCGCTCTTTTTAAAGGCTGGCCTAGCCGTGTGCTTAGTAGTCTTGTCTTCTCCGGCCTTTTTACCTCGACTGTAGCACCTTAAGGCTAAGTAAGCCTCCGAAATATTTAAAATAATTATTTTAATGTGCCTTGTGTTCTGTTGGCAAGATGGGATTCTATTCCAAATTATATTGGGTGGCACCAGTTCGTTTCTTCTCTGGTTGAATTGAATATTCTGTAAATCGGTAAAAACTAATTTTGTGCTATTGCTTTTCTTTCTTCTAAATGAGCTGTGAGCGTAGAGCAGTGGTTTCCAGTTTTTTCCATTACCAACTTTTAACTATCAATGTCAGAAGTCCTTTGTGTCTAAATAGTGCCTGAATTTCTCCTACCCAACTGGCCCCACAATCTTTATTCCTTGCAAACCAGCAACTGTCAGTGTCATTTTCTTATTTCTGGACAGCAGAGTTCCTTCAGCCATACAGCCTATCCGGAGCCCTGGGCAGCCTACTCCAGAAATACGCCTTTAAAAGAAAAAGGCCCATCAAGGTGTTGGGGTGGGCTAAAGATTTCTTTAAGAAACGGCAGTCTCAGATCTCTCTCCCACCCCATGCAGTGACCATGCTATGTTCAATTCGGTCCAACACCTGAGGGGTTGCGGGCTTTAGAGAAAGAAGGTGAGTTTACGGCCAGAAAACTTGGCTTCTCCATGTACAGTTTAGTGACCTTGGCTGAGTCACTTCACCTCATTCTCTTATGTGTTAATTGGGAATAATAACAATTATATATGCCTCACAGAATTGGTGTGAGGTTGACACTGTCGAAGTTAGTTGACTTTTTGGGTGAGGTTTTTTTTTTCTGAGGATTCAAAAGTAGATCTGAGGGCTTAGGGATAATTGAAAGATTATTGAGGAATATAACTTCTGGATCCCCAAGAAAGGCATTAAATGGTGTGCCTGGGTGGCTCCGTCGGTTATGGGTCTAAGGACTACCCTTTGGAGTAGTGTGGGGCACCTGGGTGGCACCCGTCGGTTAAGGGTCTGCTTTCGGCTCAGGTCGTGATCCCGGGATCCTGGGATCTACTCCCACACCCCTGTGTTGGGCTCCCTGCTCAGCGGGGAGCCTACTTCTCCCTCTCTTGCTCCCCCTGCTTGTGCTCTCTCTCCCTCTGTCAAATAAATAAAATCTTCAAAAAAAAACAAAACAAAACTGGGTAACTGAGTAATGATCTAATGTGGATTAGAAAATAATGAATTTCTAGAGTTCTACAGAATTTCCTACCTGATGTTGGCAGCCTTTGTGTGGAAATGAAGAAAGTGCTATCCCTCCAAAAGAAAAAAAAATTTATAGGCTTCAGGCCCTATAGAAAACTGACTCTACTACCTGTGGCGAGATAGGATTGTGGAAGGTCACAGCAAGGGGATTTGAGAAGTAAAAAGATGGTGAACTCAGATCGGAGGCGGTGCTGGATGAGAGTATCAGGGGACAGGTACGTGAAGAGAGAAAGAGCAGATTCAGTGGAAGTGCGAAAGCAGCAGAGAGGAGTCCTGAGTGATCAGGCAGTCAGTGCATTCTTACTGAGCCCCTGCTGTACGCCAGCTGCTGAGGATACAGGGGTGCTCGAAGCAGGCAGGCAATCCCCTGGGAACTCACAGTTGAGGAAGAAGGGACGCACATGCCAGAGCCTGGGCATGTCAGAGGAGCAACTTCGAGAACGGAGGGAAGCTCCGGGCCTAGAGGGTGGGGTGCAGGGAGTTGTCTGGAGAGGTGGACAGAGGCTGGAGCTCAGGGGGCCTTATAGGAGTTTGGACTTTGTCCTGAGGACAGAGGAGGACGGTTAGTTGGTTTTAAGCAAGGAGTGATCAGATTTGTGCTTTAGAAAGATCACCCTGTGTATGCCAGCAAGACACTTCCCACATGTGCAGAAGGAGGTGTGTACAAAACTCACTTTGCTGGTGGTGGTAAAGCTAAACATGTGAAGATGGCAAACCCAGTTGGATGTATCTGCATGGATAAACCTCATAAACCTCATGTTGGGATTTTAAAAAAGCAAGTTGCAAAGGATGTATACAGTACTACTTGTATACAGCTTGTAAACATCCATGTATTATGTGCTGTTATTTATAGACACATACTGGTGGTGAAAATAAAAAGTTTGTGTGGAAATTCTGTATACCAGTGGTTCTTGGGCTTTAGCATGCATCCGAATCCCCTGGAAGACTTGTTAAAACAGATTTCTGGGCCTCACCTGAGAGTTTCTGATTCAGATCTGGAGTGAGGACTTAGGAACTCACATTTCTCACAAGTTCCTAGGAGATGCTGCTGCTGCAGGTCCTGGGACCGCAGTTTGAGAACTGCTGATGTACATCAGCTTGTGGGCGGTGGTTACTTCTTGGGAGGGAGCAGAATAGGACTGGGAGGGGTCCCCAGGGGCTTCAACTATATAGGTAATATTTTATTTCTTTAAAGAAGATCTTCAAAAAGCTATGATGCGCTGTTACTTGACAAAGCTGGAGGGGTGTTCATGATCTTACTTTTTAGTTTTTTTCCATGCTTGAAACATTTCAGGAAAGAAAAATTCTATTTGCTGTGTGGAGAATGGACTGGAAAAGAGAAAGAAGTGGGAGTCCATGCAGGAAACTGTTGCCGAAGCCCAGGTAAGAGATTCTGGAGGTTCAGACCAGAGGGTGGTAGCGAGAAAGGGAGAAGTGAGATTTCAGAGAGGTTTGGGTGATAGAATTGACTGTACGTGGTGATTGGTGGGTTTAGAGGTTGGGGGAGGGCGGAACCAAGTCACCTGTTTTGTGACTTGAGCAAGTGGGCAGGTTGTATGCCTGTCACAGTGAGGGAACGCTGGAGGAGGGGTATGCTGGTGGCAGGACAGAGCTCAGTTATGGACATCCCTGGCCTCGGTGAGCCAGCTGAGTGAAGTGTGGGAGGAAGATCCGGGCCACAGTGGAGACTTAGAAACCGATGCCATCGCCACGTGCATGAGGGAGATCACGTGGAGGGAATGCGCAGGACGGAAGGATGGTCTGCAACAGGCCCAGAGGGATGGCGTCACCCAGCGCGGGGGTCGGCCAGCTTCTGCCCGTGACTTGTGTTTGTATGACCTGTGAGCTAAGAATGCTTTTTACCTTTTTAAATGCTGGGGGTGGCGGGTGGTGGGGGGGCGCCTGGGTGGCTCAGTCGTGGAGCGTCTGCCTTCGGCTCAGGTCGTGGTCCCAGGGTCCTGGGATCGAGCCCCGCATCAGGCTCCCTGCTCGGCGGGAAGCCCGCTTCTCCCTCTCCCACTCCTTCTGCTTGTGTTCCCTCTCTCACTGTGTCTCTCTGTCAAATAAATAAGTAAAATCTTTAAAGAAATAAATAAACGCTGGGGGGAAGATCAAAAGAGGAGTAATCTTTTGTGACACATGAAAACTATATGAAATTCAGATTTCATTGTCCATAAGTAAAGTTTTATTCATGGTTTCTGTAATGTGGGGGGCTGCTTTCACACCCTGGTGACAGAGTTGAATGACAGTGACAGAGAGCTTGTGGCCTGTCATCGCTTTACACTGCCGCTTGGTGCCCCACAAGTCCCGTGATGCACTCGTCACTGGATTTCAACTTTTGGCTCCTAAACCTGAATATTTACTGTCTGGCCCTTTACAGAAAAAAGTGCTGTTTCTTGACCTAAGGTCTAAGTTGAGACATACTTGGCCATTTTGAATGTTGTAGGAGAGGCAGTGGTTTTATCCATTTCCTCCAGGGCACCTTCTAAGAATCAGGTACCGCTGGAGGAAGCCCACGAGACTGTGAGGGCCGAGTGGGAAAAGTCACCATAGTTTTAGTCGAAGTCCCCGAAGACAGGCGGGAATGGGCCAAAGAGAAAGACACGGGCCTGGAGTCTGTGGGAAAGGTGAGCGAACACCATCATGACCCCGACGGGCGTAGCTGGAAAGACGGAGGGGCAGGTGAGCAGACGCCACTGCGTCAAGAAAGGGGGAGACTTGGGTGAGGCTGGAGTGATTCAGTAGAGCCAGGGTTTGCAGACGTTGCGTTTGGGAAGCATTTTTGTTATCTGTTTAAGTTGAGATATAATTCACATACCATTAAGTTTGCTTTTTAAAGTGTACAGTGCAGTGATTTTTAGTATATTCACAATGTTGTGCAATCATCACCACGAACAGTTCCAGAACATTTTCATCCAAAAAGAAATCCTGCGCCCATTAGCAGCCACTCTCCATTCCTCCTTTCACTCAGCCCCTGGCAATCACTAACCCACTTTCTGTCTCTCTGGGTGTGCATGTTCTGGACGTTTCATACAAACGGAATCCTACGATATGTGACCTCTTGTGTCTGCCTTATTTCACTTAGCATCAAGTTTTCGAGTTTCATCCACGTTATGGCATGTACTAGTGCTTTATTTCTTTTTATGGGTGATTAATATTCCATGTATGGCTGTATTAGATTTTATTTGTCCATGTATCAGTTGATGGACTTTGGGTTATTTCCACTATTTGGCTGTTACGGATAATGCTGCTGTGAACATTCGTGTAGGTTCATGTGAATGTACGTTTTCAGTTCCCTTAGGCATGTACCGAGCAATGGATTTGCATGGGTAACTTATGTTTAACTTTTCAAGGAACTTGCAGACTGTTTTCTACCAGCAATGTATACGCATTCCTATTTCCTTACATCTTTGTCACCACTCATTCTTTCCTGACTCTTTGATGACAGCTATCCTAGTGGGTATGAGGTGGGCTCTCGTTGTGGTTTTGATTTGCATTTTCCTGATGACTAATGAAGTGGAGCATCCCTTCATGTGCCTTTTGGCTATCTGCATATCTTCTCTGGATAAATGTCTGTTCAAGTCCTTTGCCCATTTCCAGATTGAATTATTTGTCGTTTTACTGTTGAGAAGAAATATTATTTTTTCTTAAAGATATTTATTTATTTGACAGAGAGAGAGAGACAGCAAGAGAGGGAACACAAGCAGGGGGAGTGGGAGAGGGAGAAGCAGGCTTCCCGCTGAGCAGGGAGCCCGATGCGGGGCTCGATCCCAGGACCCTGGGACTATAACCTGAGCCGAAGGCAGATGCTTAACAACTGAGCCACCCAGGTGCCCCTTACTGTTGAGAAGAAATATTATTTTTGAATTGTCCATTGGACATCCAAGTAGAGACGTCAAGTTAGCAAGCGTGGCATTCTGGGGAAGCTGGGACTGGGGCTTTATGCCGGGAGCTGTCAGCCGGTGGGGACAGCGAGCCCGAGCCTGGACGAGATCGTCCAGGGTGTGAGTGCGGAGGTCTGTCCAAGCCTCGGACACTCCAGCAGCTTAGAGTCAAAGGCAAGAGGAGCCGCCAGAGTGCATCTTCCTAACAAAGGCGTTTCAAGAAGGAGGGAGTGATCAGCCATGCCAGATGCCACCGGGCGGACTGAACTGACTGCTGTGTTCAGCAATAGCGAGGTCACGGCGATTTGGTCAGTGTGGGTGGAGTAGCAGCGGGTTCTAGAGAAAGAGGATGAAGATAGTGAGCATAGATGGTCTTTAAAGGAGTTGACCAAAAAGGGAAGAGAGAAATAGGGCAGTAACTGGAGGGGACAGTGGGGTGACAAGGGTGTTTCCATGGCGGGAGAAGTTAGGGTGCACTGGTAGTGATTGGGGAGCAGGGCGGAGGCAGCATCCTGAGCAGGTGGGAGGCAGGGAGGGGTCTTGTTTGCGTGGGCACAGGGCTGGGAGCTCAGGTCAGCTTGTCATTGCAGCAGAGAAGGGAGGGGGGCAGGAACCTGCCGTGAGGTGTTGGGGGCTTGTGGCTCTGTGATTGCTTCTGTTTTTTTCAGGAAAACAGGAAACGAGGTCATCAGCTGACAGGTTTGGGAAGGATGGGACATGAGTTTGGAGAGAAGGGGGCCTAGGCCACTGGAACGAACCTATCAGGTTTATTGACCCATTGCAGTGAGTGAGACCACACAGCGGTGGGACGTGGCCTCTCAGAGGAAAAGAGTACAGAATTTGCAGGATAGGTGGAGTTTAGGCAAAATTTAAAGAAAGTGATGTTTTGATGGGCTCAAAGTGAAGCAGGGCGGCCTGGAAAGAGGTCAAGATCTGATCTGGACTGCCAAGTGGACCCCAGGGTCTGGTTCCCGGGAGACCATGCAGTTCACGTAGATGTGTGTTGTCTCTGGAGCCTGCTTCTCTGCAGCTCTGCACCCAGTTGGAAGTGGAGGTGGCTTCCCTGTGTCAGAGGGACAGCCCCCCCCCCACCCCCCACCCCCGGCAGGAGCAGGATGCTTCCCTAATTCTGGTAGGACTTAGAGTGGCAAAATTTCTGATAGCCTGGGGCTTCAGAGAGCAGAGTTTCTCAGTGAGTAAGAAAGCGGTCATCTTTCAGAGAAGGGAGTTGCTGATACTTTATAGCCGCAGTGTGAACTTAGGAGAAACGCTGTTTTCTATGAGCTTTGCAGCTGGCTTGATCGCGCTCTGTTGTCCCAGCGCTATGAATGGCAGGTGGGTTTACTGTGTCCAGGAGAAGGCATGAAAGAGCTGTCTTCTGATTCTCTTCGTGGCTGTCTCCTCTCGGGCCTCTGGTCTCAGCGTGAATCCTCAGAGAGGTCTGGGCTGGCTTCATCCAGGGCATCTCCTCTCTGTTAGTCTCTGTCCTTGAAAGCTCAGCACAATATACAAGCAGGAGCTTTTTTGTTTACTTGTTGTCTCTCTCCTCCACTGGTTTCTCCCTAAGGTCCAAGAGGACAGGAGCCATATCTGTTTATTTCCTCACAGATCCCCAGGACCTGGAGCAGGGTTGAGCATGTGGAAACAACTTCATGCATGTTGAGTGAATGAGTGGCAGGCATTCAGTGATGGAGGTTGGGGGAGCGGGGCTGGGAGGCTGGGGAGCGCGGAGGGGGGATGCAGGACTCTGAGCTCGGACCAGCGGGCCGGGCTCCACAATGGCAGCCAGGCAGTCGGAGGACTTCAGGCAGCTTCTGCTCCATCCTGGGGCTCCAGGTTGCCGGCACGCCCAGACTCTGCCAGGGCCCCTAGG
Organism: Eumetopias jubatus; assembly: GCF_037043125.1. NCBI lineage: Eukaryota > Metazoa > Chordata > Mammalia > Carnivora > Otariidae > Eumetopias > Eumetopias jubatus. Next base: position 39,782,495 of record NW_028274808.1, read on the forward strand.
CAAGGCCATTGCAACTATTGCCATTTGTCTATGTGCACAGTTGCAATTTTCATTCAGCAAACCTCCTTTTTGGTACTTTGTGGCAGAGTATCTTCAAACCAGTGCCCGGGGCCAGCCAGGACACGTGAGTGACCCAGGTGTCTGGGTGGAGACCTGAGCTGGGAGAACGAAGACGCTCCTGGAAGGTAACCCTTCATGTGACAGTCGTTTCAGACACAGGAAGCACAGGGTCAGTTCTGTCACTAGTGTCCCCAACCCGTCCCAGTACTGACACTAAGTGAACACACTGGTATGCCCATCTCCCTTGTCCATTCTGGTTCACACATAGCTCCTGCCTCAGGCACCCTGAGTGCCAAGCACCTGACGTCCGGGGTCCTTCCAGCCCTCTCTCCCCTCCAGGCCCCTCGGCCACCCCACAGCTAGGCAGTAATGCCCACCTCCCCCATGAGCCTCATGCCCTGCAGTGCTGGAGCTGAACTGTGTCAGCCTTCTCGGTGGTGCCTGGCTGCGAGGATCACCTGCGGATCATCCTCTCTTCGTTCTCACCACCATTTCTCCAGCTCCTGTGCTTCTCAGCTCTTACCCCACCCTACTGCCGGAGCCCTCACCCCGTCTCTTCCACCCCAATACATCTTTCACACCTGCTGAAGAGTAGCCTTGCTTCTTAAAAACGTACTTCCAAGGAATATCCGAACTCCTTAGCTGGGTTCAGGAGGCCGTCCATGTTCTCGCCCCCACCCCCGACCCCCCACCCCCCACCCTATCTCCACTGCTCTCCTTTGTCCCATCTGTCCTGGCCCCACGGGACTACAGATGCAGCTTGCTTTCATTTTTCATTTGTCATTTTGATGAACTGCTGTGGGAGAGACACAAAGTCAGACACACACATACCCCTTCCTTCTGATCAAATCCAGAGTGGATGAGCCCAGACTGGCTGAGAATAAAAAGACACCGATTGTGGGAACGCCGACACCCGAGCATTTAGAATGAACCTGGTAAGCAATACCTTCTTTAATCCTCATAAGGACCCCAATGCATGCAGGATCCTTGGGCAAGAGAGGCCCGAGAGGCTGTACCTTCTTTTAACCCCTTGTCACCCAAACCCCTTCACGGATGTGAAAGCTGGCTGTGGTTACTTCGTGTTTGCTGTTACGTGGCAGGAACCTGCTGAGCACAGCGGCATGGGCAGGAAAGCCCAGGACGGCAGCCGAGGCGCCCCCCGCAGAGTGCTGCCCCCTGCCCTGGGGCTGCTGCTGCCCATGGCCCTCCTGAACGCGCTCCTCTACCTCTTCCTGGCCTGGGTTTTCATCGCCCCTACCCCCTCTGCGCCGGCCTCCACTCACTGTCCCCGCGGACACTTCAGAATGGGACAGATGAAAAACTGTTCACCGTGGCTGTCCTGCGAGGAGCTGAGGACCGAAGTGAGGCCGCTGAAGCGTGTCGGGGAAGGAGCCGTGAAGAGAGTGAGTGCCGGGTAACATCTGAGTGTTAATGGGGTGGCCTTTCAAGGTGGCAACTTGGCATTATGGGTTACGGCTCCTCAAAATATTTCTACCCTTGAGCCCAGTGATCTCACATCTGGGACTTTATCCTAATCCAATGGAAGGTAAAAAGCTAAGTGCATCAAGGAGTACTTTGTTATTTACAGCAATAGAAAGCCAGTAATAATTACTGTAAGGGAATGGTTAATTATGGTCCGGCCACTTGATAGAATATTCTTCTGTAGCCATTAAGTGTGTTTAGGAGCCCTGTGTAGCAACATGAAAAAAATTTTACGAGGATGAGTGAAAAAAGCAAAACGCAAAATTGTACAATACACGATTTTCAACTGCAAAATTAATGCAATTTATGTAGAAAAATATAGAAACAATAGAAATTGTGCTATGGTGAAAGATAATGGGCAGTTTTTTTCATTCTTATTTTTCAAACCCTATCATGGTATTATATTGACTTTTTTAAAAGCTTTTTATTTTAAAAAGAGAAACCGAAGGGGTGAATTCTGATAGAAGCTTCACGAGCCCTTGTCTTCTAGGCAGCCGGTGTCTGCTGGCTGCACTTTGTGCAGTGTCGGTTCTGTGGTAGCTGAGGCCCACCGATGCAGCAGTGTCCTCTAGGGGCCAGTTAAGGACTGTTGCACAAAGTCCCTTTGTGCAGACGTATTCAGTGATTGGCAAGAGGGAAGGAGCAGAAAATGCATCCACGGGCCTGCAGCTTGATGAACGGCTGGCTTTTGTTTTGGGAGACTAGGGTACCATGAATGTGGAAAGAAGACATCTTATTTATGTTTTTTTTTTTTTAAGATTTTATTTATTTACCTGGAAGAGAGAGACAAGAGATAGCGAGAGACATCATGAGTGGGGAGGAGAGGGAGAAGCAGGCTCCCTGCTGAGCAAGGAGCCCGATGCAGGACTCGATCCCAGGACCCTGGGATCGTGACCTGACCAGAAGGCAGACGCTTAACTGACTGAGCCACCCAGGCACCCTGGAAATGAAGAAGTCAGGGAGAAGGGAAAGGAATTTTTATGCAAAGTAAAACCATAGGACAAGGTAACTTTTTTTTAAAGATTTATTCATTCATTTTAGGGGCTAGAGCTGTGGCAGTGAATTAAACAAAGACTGTTGAAGCTTTCTAGTTGGGGGATGAGACAATGAATAAGAAATAGATATGCAAGGGGCGCCTGGGGGGCTCAGTCGGTTAAGCATCTGCCTTCGGCTCAGGTCATGATCTCAGGGTCCTGGGATCGAGTCCTGCATCGGGCTCCCTGCTCAGCAGGAGTCTACTTCTCCCTCCTACTCTCCCTCTGTTCTCTCTCTCTCAAATAAATAAATAAAATCTTAACTAAAAAGGAAAGAAATAGATATGCAATAAAATATGTTAATGACATGTGCTGGGAAGACAGCAGGGCAAGGAAAGAGGCACGGCTTGCTATTCTAGGTGGTCAGGGTGATCTGAACGTGAGCCCTGTGGATATTTGGGGAAAATATGTTCCAGTAAGAAAGATGGGTACCAGCAGAGGCCCCAAGATGGAACATGCCTGGTTGTTCGGGGACCAGGAATGAGCCAGTGTGACCAGACGGCAGGATGAGAAGGGAGGTAGCACACAAGGTCAGAGAAGGGCCAAGTGGTGGCCAGGGCACGCAGGGCTTGGTACACCAGGAGAGCCGTTGGAGCAATTTGAGTAGAGAGAGAAGGTGTTTTATGTGTGGAGAGGAGATCAAGACGTTGGTAAGGGTGGAAGATTAGCTAGGCCTTGCAGGGGAGAGATGGTCACAGCTTGACAAGGGTGTTAGCTGTGAACCTAGTGAGAAATCAATGGATTCTGCTCATGTTTTAAAGGCAGAGCCAGTAGGATTTCCCAATAGATCCATTGTGGGGTGTAAGAGAGGGAGAGGGTAACCACAAGGTTCTTGGTCCAGGCAACAAGAAGAATAGGGTTGTCATTACCTGAGCAGGGAAGACCAGAAGAACAGATTTTGTGTGTGCGTGAGGTGAACATGTTAAGGCTTTGAATGAACATGAACGTGGAGATACAGATGGTTGGATGTACAAGTCTAGCATTTGGGTCCGGGGCGGTGGGTGGGAATACACATCTGGGATGATGTTGAAAGCATTAGGATGTGAAGAAAACACCAGGGAGGGATGTGGATAGAGAAGAGGGCTTACACCCAGGTGATTTCTTTCTCCTTCAAAGAGATGACCTTGATGGGTTGGCCGCCCACTTGTTTCTGTGTTACTGCTCAGATCATTTTTGGATTTCATTTTCAGAATTGCTCTTTACCTTGAAGGATATATTTTTGGGTAGGTAGCTTTTTTTTTTTTTTTTAAAGATTTATTTATTTACTTGATGGAGAGTGCAAACGGATGCAGTGGCTCCTTTCCATCTCTCTCCATCGTGCCTGGCTGGAGAGCCCCAAACCCGGTTGACCCCCGCTATGCATCTGTGTTTGAGCAGTTGCCCTGGAGGTAGAGAGAAGTCCCATAGCCCTGCGGTGTCATGTGGGACCACAAACCTCAGCTGTGCCCTTAGCACAGCCCAGTGGTCCTACTCTGGTCCCTCCGCGACTTTTCCTTCCCCCTTGCCTTAGCTATTGGTCTTGTTGCATAAGCTGTTATGGAAACAGGAGCCGCTCAAACGGAATTTCTTCATCCTCGGCCATCAGACCTGTAAGCCCTCCAGCTCAGGTGTCATGACTTCTCATGCTGTCTCTCCCTGAAGCTGTCCACTCTCTCCTGTACCCTCAGTCAGGTTCTCAAGTCAGCGGTTCTCAACCAGAAGTGATTTTGCTCCTCAGGGGAGCATGCAGCCACCCGCTTCTTTCCCCAGACTGTATATTTTTGGTTTGTGTTTGGGATTTCCTGGAGCAGTGTGCAGCTCTGCCCCTGAAAGGCAGATTGACCCGTTGCTTTTTCTTATTTTCTTTATTTATAAAAGCACTATATTCAATTCAAATATGCAGAAGGAGGTGAAGTGCAAAGTAAAAAGTTCCCTTCTACCTCTTGTACTCTCCATCTCTGATCTTATTCTCTGAGGATAACAGTGGGAGATTTATCTCTTTTAGATTTTTTTTTCTAAAAGATTTTATTTATTTATTTAATTGACAGAGAGGGAGAGACACAGCAAGAGAGGGAATACAAGCAGGGGGAGTGGGAGAGGGGAGAAGCAGGCTTCCCGCTGAGCAGGGAACCCGATGCGGGACTTGATCCCAGGACCCTGGGATCATGACCTGAGCTGAAGGCAGTCACTTAACCAACTGAGCCACCCAGGCGCCCCAGATTTTTTTTTTTTTTGGTAAATTTTATTTCATGTGTATCTTTTTATTATTTATTTATTTATTCATTTTTAAATTGTTGAAATATTTTATCAGTTACTTTTTTTTAAAGATTTTATTTAATTGACAGAGAGAGAGAGACAGTGAGAGAGGGAACACAAGCAGGGGGAGTGGGAAAGGGAGAAGCAGGCTTCCCGCTGAGCAGGGAGCCCGATGCAGGGCTTGATCCCAGGACCCTGGGATCATGGCCTGAGCCGAAGGCAGTCGCTTAACCAACTGAGCCACCCAGGCGCCCCTATCAGTTACTTTTTTTTAAATTATGTTCAGTTAGCCAGCATATAGTACATCTTAAGTTTTTGTTGTAGTGTTCAATGATTCATTAGTTGCGTATAACACCCAGTGCTCATCCCAACACGTGCCCTCCTTAATACCCATCACCCGGTTACCCCATCCCCCCACCCCTCTCTTCTGTAACCCTCAGTTTGTTTCCCGGAGTTCAGAGTCTTTCATGGTTTGTCTCCTTCTCTGATTTCTTCCCATTCAGTTTTCCCTCCCTTCCCCTGTGATCCTCTGTGCTATTGCTTATGTTCCACATATGAGTGAAACCATATGATAATTGTCTTTCTGTGCTTGACTTATTTCACTTAGCATAGTCCCCTTCAGTTCCATCCATGTGGATGCAAATGGTGCATTTTCATCCTTTCTGCTGGCTGAGTGATACTCCGTTGTATATATGAACCACATCTTCTTTATCCATTCATGTTGAAGGGCATCTCAGCCTCTTCCACATTTTGGCTATTGTGGACATTGCTGCTATGAACATTGGGGTGCATGTGCCCCTTCTTTTTACTACATCTGTATTTTTGGGGGTAAATACCTAGTAGTTCGGTTGCTGGGTCATAGGGTAGCTCTATTTTTAACGTCTTGAGGAAACTCCATACTGTTTTCCAGAGTGGCTATACCAGCTTGCATTCCCACCAAGAGTGTAAGAGGGTTCCCCTTTCTCCACAACCCCGCCAACACTTACTTCCTGTCTTGTTAATTTTGGCTCTTCTAACTGGTGTAAGTTGGTATCTCATTGTGGTTTTGATTTGTATTTCCCTGATGGCTAGTGATGTTGAACATTTTTTCATGTGTCTGTTAGACATTTGTATATCTTCTTTGGAGAAATGTCTGTTCACATCTTCTGCCCATTTCTTGACTGGATTATTTGTTTTTTGGGTGTTGAGTTTGATAAGTTCTTTATAGAGCTTGGATATCAGCCCTTTATCCAAAATGTCATTTGCAAATACCTTCTCCCATTCCGTGGATTGCCTCTTAGTTTGCTTGACTGTTTCCTTTGCTTTGCAAAAACTTTTTATCTTGATGAAGTCCCAAAAGTTCATTTTTGTTTTTGTTTCCCTTGCCTTTAGAGACTTGTCTTGAAAGAAGTTGCTGTGGCCGATGTCACAGAGGTTCCTGCCTAGGAGAACCTCTAGAATTTTGATGGATTCCTGTCTCACATTGAGGTCTTTCATCCATTTTGAGTTTATCTTTGTGTATGGTGTTAGATAATGGTCTAGTTTCATTCTTCTGCATGTGGCTGTTCAGTTTTCCCAGCACCATTTATTGAAGAGACTGTCTTTTTTCCATTGGATGCTCTTTCCTGCTTTGTCGAAGATTAGTTGACCATAGAGTTGAGGGTCTGTTTCTGGGGTCTCGATTCTGTCCCATTGATCTATGTGTCTGTTTTTGTGCCAGTACCATACTGTCTTGGTGGCTATGGCTTTGTAATATAACTTGAACGTTCGCAAATCAATCAGTGTGATAGAGCACATTAATAAAAGAGAAGACAAGAGCCATATGATCCAGAGAAAGCATTTGACAAAATACAGCATCCTTTCTTGATTAAAACTCTTCAAAGTACAGGGATAGAGGGAATATACCTCAATATCATAAAAGCCATCTATCAAAAGCCCACAGTGAATACCATTCTCAATGGGGAAAAACTGAGAGCTTTTCCCTTAAGGTCAGAAACACGTCAGGGATGCCCACTCTCACCACTATTATTCAACACAGTACTAGAAGTCCTAGCCTCAGCAATCAACTAACAAAAAGAAATAAAAGGTATTCAAATTGGCAAAGAAGAAGTCAAACTCTCTCTCTTCGCAGATGACATGATACTTTATGTGGAAAACTCAAAAGACTCCACCCCCAAGTTATTAGAACTCATACAACAATTCAGCAACACAGCAGGATACAAAATCAATGCACATAAATCAGTTGCATTTCTGTATACTAACAATGTAACTGAAGAAAGAGAAATTAAGGAATCAATTCTATTTACAGTAGCTCCAAAAACCATAAGATTCCTAGGAATAAACCTAACCAAAGAGGTAAAGGATCTATACTCTAGAAACTACAGAACACTTATGAAAGAAATTGAGGAAGACACAAAAAGATGGAAAAGCATTCCATCCTGGATTGGAAGGATAAACATTGTGAAAATGTCTCTGGTGCTCAGAGCAGTCTACACTTTCAGTGCAATCCCTATCAGAAACCATTCACATTTTTCACAGAGCTGGAACAAAGTCCTAAAATTTTAGAACCAGAAAAGACCCTGAATCATCCCTATCAAAATACCATTGACATTTTTCACAGAGCTGGAACAAACCAGCTCTGGAAAAGACCCCTTAATCGCCAGGGGAATGTTGAAAAAGAAAGCTAAAGCTGGGGGCATCATAATGCCAGACTTTAAGGTATTACTAAGTTTTTAATTTTAATTTCAGTATTGTTAACATATAATCCCTTTTAGATTTTTATTTTATTTTTTAAAAGATTTTATTTATTTGAGAGAGAGAGAGAGAGTGAGCGAGCACAAGCGGGGGGGCGAGGTGAGGGAGAAGCAGGCTCCTCAGTGGGGAGGAGGGAGCCTGAGAATCATGACCTAAGCCAAGGCAGGCGCTTAACCGACTGACCCACCCAGGTCCCCCCCTTTTAGATTTTTAAATCCAAGATTACATTAAAAGATCAGGTACAGTGGGTGCCTGGGTGGCTCAGTTGGTTAAGCGACTGCCTTCGGCTCAGGTCATGATCCTGGAGTCCTGGGATCGAGTCCCGCATCGGGCTCCCTGCTCAGCGGGGAGTCTGCTTCTCCCTCTGACCCTCTTCCCTCTCGTGTTCTCTATCTCTCATTCTCTCTCTCTCAAATAAATAAATTAAATTAAATTCAAAAAAAAAGATCAGGTACAGTGGCGCCTGGGCAGCTCAGTCAGTTAAGCGTCTGACTCTTGATTTCGGCTCAGGTCATGATCTCAGGGTTGTGAGATGGAGCCTGCTTAAGATTCTCTCTCTCCCTCTCCATCTGCCTCACTTGCACAGTCTCTCTCTCTCTCAAAAAAACAAAAAACAAAAACCAGGTACATACTCCGTCGGCCATCTCAAAGACAGAAATACCCACATCTCAAGGGGCTGCCCATTTTCTGAGAGGATTGGGACAACAGTACTATTGAGGAAGAAGAAAGATTCCAGTAGAACCAATTCTTCCAGAAGGCAGAAGGTCCAGCCATATTGCTGTGGACAACCCAAGCATGGTTCAGGTCACGCCCTGTGTGGCCTCATGTGTCATTCCATGTCCATGGCCTATGGTGATGACTTTAAGAGATCACAGGTAACTTTAGTGTTTTTATAACTGCATGTTTTTCCCTCTAAAATTAAAATATAGTACATTAAAAAGCCATAAAATTTGGGTTGGATCCTGTCAGAAGAATGGATTTGATTGTTTATCTTACATTACTCTGTAGCCCTCTAGTTTTATGTAACATTTAGAAGGATCTCATGCGATCTATTTTTTTTAACTTTTTTTTTTTTAAGGATTTTATTTATTTATTTGACAGAGAGAGACACAGCAAGAGAGGGAACACAAGCAGGGGGAGTGCGAGAGGGAGAAGCAGGCTTCCCCCTGAGCAGGGAGCCCGATGCGGGGCTCGATCCCAGGACCCTGGGATCATGACCTGCGCTGAAGGCAGACGCTTAACGACTGAGCCACCCAGGCGCCCTCATGTGATCTATTTTTAATGCTTCAGGCTGTCTGGAAAACAGATGTTACATGAATTGTTTATTTATTTATTTTTAGAAAGAGCACATGCAGGTGTGCCCGCAAGCGAGGTGGGGGGCAGGGCAGAGAGAGAGAATCTTAAGCAGGCTCCTCACTGACCCACACGGGGCTCAATCTCGCAAACCTGAGTCAAAATCAAGAGTCAGACCCTCAACCAACTGAGCCACCCAGGCGCCCCTGAATTGTATATTTAAAGTATGAAATAACAGTGCCCACTTCTCAGTTCCTTTTGCAAGGTCCACCTCCTCATCCCTCTTAACCTTGGGTCATTCTTGTATGATCACTCCCTGGAGGTTTTCAGCCTCTTGCCTTTATCTGCAGCTAAGACCTCTGTTCTGAACTCTCTAGACTCTTCTATATAGCTGCCTACCCCACATCTCCACTTGGATGTCAGAAAGGCTTCTCACACTGACTGAGTCCCAGACCATCCCCTCTGCCTGCTTTTCCTTTTCTCTTCCGCATTGCGGTTAATGACAGCTTGGCCCAGTTGCTCAGGCCACCAACGTGGGAAGAAGCATCCTGACTTCTCTCTTTTTCTCACATCCATGTTGAATCCATAAGCAAGTTCTGTTGTCTCTGCACTTAGAAGAAATCTAGAATTTGACCACTCCTCAGACTTCTACCCATTTCCCCTCCTTCCATCCAAGCCACCATCATCCTGTACCTGGATTATTTTGGTAGCCTCCCAAGTGGGCTCTCTGCTTCCGCACTTGCCCCCCTCCCATCTCTTCAGTCTGTTCACAGCACAACAGCCAGAATACTGCTATTAAATTCTAAGTCAAATAGCATCCTTATTCCTACTCCATTCCCCTTTGCTCATTCCACTCCAGCCACCCTGGCCTTACTGATGTGGCAGTCTGTGGGCATGCTGCCGCCCCAGGGCCTTTGCCTTTGCCCTTGCTGTTCTTTCTGCCTGGGATGTAGTTCCTCCCAGGTAGCACGTGGCTCATTCCTCTACCTCCTGCAGGGTCTTGCTCAAATGTCACCCCAGTGAGAGCTTCTCTAACCCTATTTAATATTTAAACCCTTCCCTGCTTAATTTTTCTTCAAAGCACATTTATGTATACTTTATACATACCCTGTTTATTTTCTTTATTGTCTGCCTCCTGCACTAGAATGTAAATTTCATAGTGGCAGGGATTTATTTGTTGTATTTTTTTAAGATTTTATTTATTTATTTGAGAAAGAGAGTGTGAGAGAGACCATGAGGAGGAGGGAGAGGGAGAGACAGACTCCCAGCTGAGCAGAGAGCCCAATGTGGGACTCAATCCCAGGACCCTGGGATCATGACCCAAGCCAAAGGCAAACGTTTAACCTACTGAGCCACCCAGGTGCCCCTCTGTTTTGTTTTTTTTTTTGAAGACTTTATATTTAAATAATCTTTACACCCAAGATGGGACTTGAACCCACAACCCCTAGATCAAGAGCTGCACACTCCACCAACTGAGCCAGCCAGGTGCCCCAATTTCAGTTTTTTTTTATTATCATAAATACTTGTTAAATTTATGAAGACTTGACTACATAACAGTTAATTTTTTTTACTACAGAAGACCACAAACTATTTTCTAAAATGTATCCTTTACATTTGTAATAAAGGATCACATGGATAATACATAAAGAGCTCCTAGAAATTAATAAGCATAAAACAACCCCATAGAAAATTGGATAAAGGGCAATGAACATACTTTCCACAGAAGACCTACAGAAATGCCAACAAAGATGAAAAGTGCTCAGTCTCAGGGACATACAAATTAGTTGGAATGGTAAAATGTTTTTCACTCGTCAGATTGGTACAGAGTAGAAAGACTGATAACATCTAGTGTGATTCAGGTTGTAGAACCTAAGATCCGCTCATGCAAGAGTGGAACGAGTGCATGCAGTACAGACTTGGGAGGGTCGTGGTTAGTCTTCAGTCGCTCATCTCCTTATCCAGCTTGTAGAAATGCTTGCAGGCCTGCAGAGTTGGGAATATAAGGCTATTTATTGTAGCATAGTTGTTAATAAAAAAAAATGGGAAATAATTTAAGTGTCCGTCAGGTCTTTAAAAATAGATCACATTATAGAGCTGCTTGGGAGAAAGAACCTGATGCATCTGACTGCATCCATGACAAATTTAATGAATCTTTATTATATTATACTTTAGTCTTAAAGAAAGAAATGATCATCTGCAAAACCTCCCTGGCATAGGTGGTATACCCAAACTGTGAAATGTTGCACAGCTTTAAAAAGAATGACTTAGATCTATATATTTACACAGACAGGAAAGCCTGAGGTATCAGCTAAATGACAAAAGCAAGTTGCAGTATGGTATGTATGTTATAATCTCATTTTATGTCACCCCAACCTCAAATGCTATTTGTAAAGCATACGTGAACACGTATGGGAGCACACAGAAATGTCTGGGAGGTTACCCACCACTTAACAGCTTTCCTTTGGGTTGGGGGGTAAAAGCAGGGGAAGGAAATCTCCCGTATTTCAATTTTTGCCAAGAAGAGTATTCTTGATTAATTTTATAATTTTTTAAAAAAGGTAAAACTGTTCTAAGTAAGAGTTTCAGAAAGTGTTATAAAGCAACTGAATTAGAGATTGCTGAGAAATGATTCTTAGGCAATCCCTGACTTGCAAATATTTGACTTTGAAGGTTTCAGGTATTTGAGAGTGATCCCAAACACTGATACTATTTAATAATAAATAGTATCTAATAATCTTTCATTTATCTGAGGCACAAAAAATCGACATAAACAGGAGTTTAGGAGGAAGTCATGAAGCCTGTGGTTGAGTTTCTCCCACCATTTATTGTTGAATTAATGTATGTATCAATAAATTGTAGCTGCTTCCCTAGAGTGATCACTATTTTTATGTGAAAAATGGGCCTATGATACCGAAACCACCTGCCAGTGCTGGTGGGCACCATGAGGAGGTGGGTCTAAGGAAGTGATGGGTCTCAACAAAAAATACGATTTTTGTGTTAAAGTGTCAAAATCAGTGTTGACTCAGGTCTATGAGGACAAGTGTTCCATAGAAAAATAAATGTATATATTCATGAAACTTTCAGTGAATGTAGTAGCCAGAGCAAAATGGCTTTTAAAAAATTTCAAATATAATTAACACAGAGTGTTATATTAGTTTTAGGCATACAAGCAAAATGACTTTTTAATAGAAGTTATGATCCAGGGGCACCTGGGTGGCTCAGCGGGTCAACCATCTGCCTTTGGCTCAGGTCATGATCCCAGGGTCCTGGGATTGAGCCACATGCCGCAGGTCATCACATGTCACACGTCGGGCTCCCTGCTCATGGGGAGTCTGCTTCTCCCTCTCCCTGTGCCCTGCCCCCTCTGCTCGTGCTCTGTCTCTCGCTTTCTCTTTCTCTCAAATAAAATATTTTTAAAAATTAAAAAAAAATTATGATCCTAGTGAAATTTCTCAATTTTGGGTTTTTGAAAAGGTCTTGAAAGATTTCTCTTTTAAATATTAAAGATCAGCTGTGGGTACCTGGGTTTTTCTATTAATGAACCTCCCCTCTCAGAAATCTTCACAGGTCTTTAACTTACCTCCATTTGATATACTTTTGAGTTCTTTTAAAAAGTATTTTTATTTATTTACTTTTTTAAGATTTTATTTATTTATTTGACAGAGAGACACACACACAGCGAGAGCGGGAACACAAGCAGGGGGAGTGGGAGAGGGAGAAGCAGGCTTCCTGCCGAGCAGGGAGCCCGATGTGGGGCTCGATCCTGGGACCCTGGGATTGTGACCAGAGCCGAAGGCAGATGCCCAGTGACTGAGCCACCCAGGCGCCCCTTAAAAAGTGTTTTTAAATGTGGAAATCATATACGTTCATTCTGGAAAAGTTGGAAAATACCAAAAGGCATAAAGGAAAAAAATAATCACCCAGAATCTTATCATATGAAGAAAACATATGGAGAGAAACATTAGCCTATTTCCTTTGATTTCCATGTAATTTTGTCTTGTTTTAATGCAGTTAGAACAATAACATAAAGGGAATTTTGTGTATCCTTTTTCATTTGTGACATTACTGTTATCTGTGAAAACTGTCAGTTATGCATTTTGCTGACCACATCCTACTCTTTGAGTGATCCTGCCATTCCTGAACTAGCCCCCATTTTTTGATGGATGGATAAGTTCCAGTTTATGCTTTTATAAGTAGTGCCAGATTTTTATTCCTAGAGCTTTTTATCTATTTCAGATTACTGCCTTGATAGATTTTAGATTTGATGTTATAGGCACTTGATTACTCACTGTAAGTAGAAGCGCAGAAAAACAGCCCTCGGGTGGCAGATGCAGCTTGGGCAGCCAGCCCCCCGCTTCTGATCCTGTCTTCTCTTCTGCAGGCTTCCACCTTCTCTTTGGAGCTTTAAGCAAAAGGTCTGATGTTCTTAATTACAGTCCTTCCTGCAAGCCTTTCCTAGCTAGTAGAAATGGGGAGTCCAAGGCAGTCCCGTTCAGGTGCTCAGGAGGGGCGGGTCTAGAGTCTGCGGGGTGCTTTGGCTTCTGCTCTTACAGAACCACACCCCACGTAAAACTGTTGTGGTGACCTAAAATGATTCCTGTTTGTGGTTTACTGTGCTACCTTGAAAGATGAGGAGGTAATAGTGTGATGTATGATGATGGGCTGGCTGGGCTCAACGCGCCACTTTCCCAGTCATCTCCCCTCCCACTGCCCCCACACCATCCGTTTGTGCTGCAGGTGTTTGGAGCTTTTGGTCAGTTTGCCAGTCCATGCCTTTATCCTGCAGGCCCCTCTCCTGGGGATGTACTTCCCATTCTCCACATTCACCCTGCCAGCCCTAGTCATCCGCTAGACCAGCTCCCAGGAGCCTTCCAGCACCCTCTGCCGATGGCCGTCGGCACCCTCACCTGCCTCCATCCCGGGCCTGCCCTGCCTTCTGCACTGGGTGCCTGTGTTTGCTCATCAGTGAGCCTTTGGAACCAGACCGAGCGCCTCTCCGGGACTGGTCTGTGTCACCCTCGTTTCTGCATTCTCCATCCCACCCCCGGCACTTGGGGGGCTTGGGGCTCACTGACACAGGGGACGGTTTCGGGGCTGATGTTCTCTGTGGCTTTGTCTCAGGTCTTTCTGTCTGAGTGGAAGGAGCGCAAAGTGGCGCTCTCGCGGCTCACGAGTCTGGAGATGAAAGACGACTTCCTGCATGGGCTGCAGATGCTGAAAGGTCTGCAGAGTAAACACGTAGTCACCCTGCTCGGCTACTGTGAGGATGACAACACCGTCCTGACCGAGTATCACCCCTTGGGCTCCTTGAGCAATCTGGAAGCAACGCTAAACCTTTCCAAGTACCAGAACGTGAACACGTGGCAGCGCAGGCTGCAGATGGCCGTGGACTATGTCAGCATCATCCACTACTTGCACCACAGCCCCCTGGGCACGCGGGTCATGTGTGACTCCAGCGACCTGCCCAAGACGCTGTCGCAGTATCTGCTGACCAGTAACTTCAGCCTCGTGGTGAACGACCTGGACGCCTTGCCCCTGGTGAACCGCAGCTCCAGGACGTTGGTCAAGTGTGGCCACCGGGAGCTGCACGGGGACTTTGTGGCTCCAGAGCAGCTGTGGCCCTATGGGGAAGACATGCCTTTTGACGATGACCTCATGCCCTCCTATGATGAGAAGATTGACATCTGGAAGATTCCAGACATCTCTAGTTTCCTTTTGGGGCACGTTGAAGGGAGCGATATGGTCCGGTTTCATTTGTTTGATATTCATAAAGCCTGTAAGAGCCAGACTCCTGCAGAGCGACCCACGGCACAGGATATTCTAGACACTTACAAGAAGGTTTTGAATTTACTCAGAGATACCGTGATGTCCCAGACAAGAGAAATGCTATAGAAACCAGTGTCCTTCTCAGTGAAGGACAGGTTTTAGGGAACAAATGGAAGAGTTATAGCAATTCTTGCTCTGACGGAGAGGTCCTTCCTCTGCATCCACATGCACACGTGAGTGGTGTTCCCCCCCCCCGGGGACTGGGGTGGAAGCTGCTGAGGGCACACTGGGTTTGGCTGAAGTCCGGCCTCACGCTCTCACGCTGATCACTCCTGGCTGCAGAGGAGAGAATCAGTGAATCTAGCCATAGCTGAAGGAAGTAACAAAAATGTAGCGACAAAGACGCTTTTCTTGCCCTAATTACTGAGTCTGTAAGCTCATAGGATATGTATATAGAAAAGGTTTCTAAATGGCAGGATATGAAAGAAACATGCAGTAGCTTTCCAAAGAACTGTTTTTCTCATTTTTTAAGGTGGTAATCAACATGACCAGGGCCACAGGAGTATTTGCAATCTGTTTCACACGGCATTGTTGAGGCCATCTTTAGTATTTTAAATGATTGTTTAAATGTTTATTTTAACGAATGTGAAATTCTTATGCCATCCTCTTTCCAAAAACCTAAAGAACTATGAGAGCATGCTATTTGAAGTTTTGAATGGACAAGGAATATTTAGGACAGCAAGTATGAGGGAAATTATATCTATGTTACTGCCTTGGATGGTGCTTATGAAATTCCTGTTTACCTTCCAGCTAGGTTTTCTGTGTCCAGAATTAATTATTGTGAACAATTTATATCAATATCACTCATTACTGGAAAATGTCAAACCCTTCCACTTGAGTTGCATGTTGGAATCCTTTAGAAAGTTCTTTCTTGGTCACTGTCATCCTCATTTGTAGATTTGGTGTGTATTAATCACCACTAATAAGGTGGTTAAAGCTGACATTGGGGGGCAAAGATGCCCTGCAACAGATGTTGCCTTCCCTTGAACTTGAGCAGGTGTCAGAATCACCAGAACCATAGGGAACTGGGTCCCACTGCAGAGTCTCTGACTCAGTAGGTCTGGTGCAGAGTCTGGGACTTTGCATTTCTAACTGGTGCTGCTGGTCTTGGGACTACATTTTGAGAGCCACCGTCCTTAACTGTTAGGGAGGGTACTACAAGCAGTAGGATAGGGCAGTATAACTAGTATTATGTCCTATTTTACCACTTGTGGGGCTGATTGGGTCATATGGTTGATCAGAGAATATGCTTCCCTAGAGTATTTTAACTGTCACTTTTTGTTATAAAAACTCTGCCGCAGCCAGCCAGGATGCCTGTGATCAAGAGGGTGGGCAACAACAAGTGTTGTCGAGGATGTGGGCAATTGGAACGCTCTGGTAGAAATGTCATATGGTGCAGCTGCTTTGGAAAACAGTCTGGCAGTTGCCCAAAAAGTTAAAAATAGAGTTGCCATGACCCAGCAATTCTGCTCCAAGTATTTACCCAAGACAATTGAAAACCTGTCTGTCTACGAAAAATCTTGCACATGAATAGTCATAGTGACATTCATAATAGACAAAAGATGGAAATAACCCAAATGTTCATCAACCGGTAAATAGATAAATGGATAAAGAAAATGTGGTATATCCATACAATAAGATATTACTCAGCCATGAAAAGGAATGAAGTACTGATATATATTCCAACATAGATGAACCTTGGAAACATTCTAATTGAAAGAAGCCAGTCACAAAAGGCCCCACATTGTATATATGCTTCCATTTATATGAAATGTCCGGAACAGACAAATGCATACAAATAGAAAGTAGATTAGTGGCTGGCAGGGGGTCAGGGCTGAAGAATGGGGAGTACTCTTGCTAGTGAGTACAGAGTTTCTTTTTTGGGGTGATGAAAATGTTTTGAAATTATATAGTGATGGATGTAGAACTCTGAATGTATTAAGTAACTGAATTGTATAAAAGGACAAATTTTATGGTATGTGAATTATATCTCAATAAAGCTGAGGGAAAAAAACCCACCTCTGTGCCAAGGCTGTGTATCCCTTATGACACTCTTCACTTGGTGTAGGTGGTTATTGTGTGGAGTTGTTGGTCGTATTACCCTATTCATGATGTAAATCTTGTATGAGGGTTTTTCTTTGCTTTTGGACTTTGCATTGGAGCGAAATCATCAGGCTAAACAAATTTGTTTTGAAATATTGACAGTAGAGCTAAAATAAACAGCATGGTGTGGGGGAAGGGGCACTGTGTTAGGGCCAGAAGACTGGAGTTCTAATACCAGCCCCTCCTCTGATTCATTGTGTGGCCTCAGACTAACTGATTTCTAAAATGAGAGCGTCAGTGGGAGCCATTTCCTCCACTGTGCTTCTCTTAAGTTCTCTCCGATGCTTCATCATGCCAGTCCCAGATGCCAACCAGGATCTGGCCTGTCAGGGTTCAGTCATTAGCTTGTGCTCAGACATAATTCAGTACCCAAAGAACTGCAAAATCCTAAGAGCAAGTTATAGCCTAGCTAAAGCCGAGATGGGGAGTTCATTGCCCAATTAGCTGCCTGGCACTCCGCAGACGCGTTATCAGGAGGGGAGACCAATGAGGTGAGCCATTCTCAAAGCATAGCCAGTCTTCAGGGCTCTCTCCCTGCTTACCTATTCCAAATGTTAAAAAAACAAACCACCGACCTATAGGTTTATAATGGGCTTTCTCATTATCTCATGTGATGCTACAAACACTCCAAGCCTCTGGGGGCATCCAGTGATTGTTAATGATTCAGCAGAGACAGAACACAGGGCTGTTTCCAAAGGAGACGCGTGCAGATGGGAGCGAGGTAGAGAGCTCATCTGCCACAGCTCTCTGCAGAAAGGTCCTCTTTGTACCCCCCCCCCGCCTTTATTTATTTTAAAAATAAACATCACTCAATTTCTTTTTTTTTAATTAACATATAATGTATTATTTGTTTCAGAGGTACAGGTCTGTGATTCATCAGTCTTACACAATTCACAGCGCTCACCATAGCATATACCCTCCCCAATGTCCATCACCCAGCCACCCCATCCCTCCCACCCCCCACCACTCCAGCAACCCTCGGTTTGTTTCCTGGGATTAAGAGTCTTATGGTTTGTCTCCCTCTCTGGTTTTGTCTTGTTTCATTTTTCCCTCCCTTCCCTATGATCCTCTGTCTTGTTTCTCAAATTCCTCATATGAGTGAGATCATATGATACTTGTCTTTCTCTGATTGACTTATTTCACTTAGCATAATACCCTCTAGTTCCATCCATGTCATTGCAAATGGCAAGATTTCTTTTTTTTTTTGATGGCTACGTAATATTCCGTTGTATATATACACCTCATCTTCTTTATCCATTCATCTGTTGATGGACATCCAGGATCTTTCCATGGTTTGGCAATTGTGGACATTGCTGCTATAAACATTGGAGTGCACGTGCCCCTTTGGATCACTACATTTATATCTTTGGGGTAAATACCCAGTAGTGCCATTGCTGGGTCATAGGGTAGCTCTATTTTCAACTTTTTGAGGAACTTCCATACTGTTTTCCAGAGTGGCTGCACCAGCTTGCATTCCCACCAACAGTTTAGGAGGGTTCTCCTTTCGCATCCCTGCCAACATCTGTTGTTTGCTGACTTGTTAATTTTAGCCATTCTGACTGGTGTGAGGTGGTATCTCATTGAGGTTTTGATTTGTATTTCCCTGATGCCGAGTGATAAACATCACTCAATTTCAGTAATCACTATTCTCGCCTGAGTTTTGATCATTTAAGGGTAATTTAAAATGTGGAATCATGCTTTCCTACCCCTTTGTAATGTTTTGTGAGGATAAACAAAGTGAAGGAAATAACTTAGATTCTTTGGAGCTCGACAATGCAGTTTGGGATCGGAACTCTGAGAAAGGAAGTCAGCAAGAGCACTGCATCCAAGTGTAGTGTTTTATTTATACCTTAAGCACGAATCAGAGTTTTACTACCTGGAATTAAATCCTCTGGAAAGAAAATCTGATTCATTCACTCCCAATTCCAAGTGATTGGTTATGGAGTATTTCACATGGATAAGGCACAGTACTGTATTTTTACCTCTGCAAAGGACCTAGTGCCTATGAAAAGAGCACAGTTTTTCTGGAGTTTTGTTGTTGTTGTTGTATAATATATGGACAGGACTAGTTTGTGACTGTGGAGAGCCCTTTAGAGTGTTCTTGGGCTCCAGGATCACCTCTGACCCTCGAAGTTTCTAAGGGCAGTTCTTTTTTTTTTTTTTCCTCCCTAAAGGCAGTTCTGACGACCAGAAGTTCTTGTAGCCACAGGGTGGCTAAAGGCAGCAGGATCATTGCCAAAGGTTATATTCAGAAATTTGGAAATAGGCAGATAGCTAAAGAGGACAGGAACTCTGGACCTCAAATCTGAAGCTCACAGAGTACCCCCTTCACCTTGGGTTTATTTTTTTCCTTAAAGGGTAAAAAACTGGGGCACCTGGGTGGCTCAGTCGTTAAGTGTCTGCCTTTGGCTCAGGTCATGATCCCAGGGTCCTGGGATCGAGCCCTGCATCGGGCTCCCTGCTTGGCGGGAAGCCTGCTTCTCCCTCTCCTGCTCCCCCTGCTGTGTTCCCTCTCTGGCTGTCTCTCTCTCTGTCAAATAAATAAAAAATCTTAAAAAAAAAAAAATAAAGGGTAAACTATATGTGTAATATGTAAACTATAGCCTATGCTAGACTGTGTTCTTTTTTTTTCTTTAGCCTGACAATTGTTATTAATCTTTTAAATGGGTTCTTAGAAACGGAAGGAAGTCATAAATTGTCAAAAATCAATTCAAACTGTTCCAGGTGCTAGAATTTTCTTATGAGTAAATTTTTGAGGGTTAATTTTTACTTATTTTGTTTTCAGATTAGGCAGCTTAGGCTTTTTTTTTTTAAAGATTTTATTTATTTATTTGAGAGAGAATGAGAAAGAGAGAGAGAGCACATGAGGGGGGGAGGGTCAGAGGGAGAAGCAGACTCCCTGCCGAACAGGGAGCCCGATGCGGGACTTGATCCCGGGACTCCAGGATCATGACCTGAGCCGAAGGCAGTCGCTTAACCGACTGAGCCACCCAGGCGCCCGCAGCTTAGGCTTTTATAAGGCTCTCACCACGTCCCTCCAATAGGGATTTCATAATTTTTTCCCCAGGACTATTTGGATTATTTAAGGACTAGTATTTGCATAATTATGTCAGGATTCACTCCATCACTACTAGTTAATATAGTTCAATTATGTAAAGTGACCATATATTACATGGATCATAAAACACAGGCATATAGTATGTGTGTATAGTTCACATTAAATAATGGTATATTCCTGTAAAACCAAGTAAATTGATTTTTTCTTGCAGATTATCATTTAAAATTTCCAGGGGGGTAGGCACAGCTATGTTCTCTCTTAATTTAAGGGGCGCCTGGGTGGCTCATTTCGTTAAGCATCTGACTCTTGATTTTGGCTCAGGTCATGATCTCAGGGTTGTGAGACTGAGCCCTATGTTGGGCTCCATGCTCAGCACAGAGTCTGCTTGTCCCTCTCCCTAACCCCGCTTGCGCTCTGCCTTTCTCTCTGTCTCAAATAAATAAACAAAATCCTGTATTTTTTTTAAAGATTTTATCCATCTACTTGAGAGAGAGAGACAGAGACAGAGATAGGGAGAGAGAGCCTGAGTGAAGAGCAGAGGGAGAAGCAGGCTCCCCACTAAGCAGGGAGCCTGACGAGGGCTCAATCCCAGAACCCTGAGATCATGACCTGAGCCGAAGGCAGAGGCTTAACTGAGTGAGCCACCCAGGTGCCCTAAATAAAATCTTAAAAAAATAAATAAAAGCAGACCATTGGGGGAGGTGCCTGGCTGGCTCAGTTGTTAGAGCATGCAACTCTTGATCTTGGGGTTGTGAGTTTGAGCTCCATGTCAGGTGTTGAGATTACTTAAAAATAAAATCTTAAAAAAAAAAAAAGGAGACCATTGGTTTTTATCATGTTTATCATGTGTTTAACTATAGATGGATCACACACATTTATCTCTGCTTCCTTCTGAAACCAAGTCAGAATGATAGTAAAGAAATAAACAGGTATAAGCCACATAAGGCCAAACATGAAGCAAGACCATTTGTGCCTCAGAATTCTGGAAAGGCTCTAAAATTGGAGAGGCCAACTTCCTTGGAAGGTGAGAGTAAGGAGTGGGCTGAAAGCCACAAGAATTGGTTGAAAGTTCCTATACAGAAGAGTTAGACTCCAGACTGCCTTCACAAACCTGACGTATAGACAGGATACCACCTCTCTATGCTTCATGGGAAGAAAAGACAATTTCTAGGGGAAAAGCACACTAAAGAGCTAAATGGGAACCCCAGATGTAACATATCTAAGATTCGATCATGAAAATGGAGGGACTGCCTGAGACTCTACAGAAAGGATGGTAAGACCCCTCACTGGCATTTTCCACTCCACTCCACAAACTCCTCCCCTGCCATGCTCACAGCCAGGTGTATTACTGTGACACCAGTTAGGGGACTGGAAGATTTCTGTCTAGAGAAACTGTATCCCAAGTAAGAGGTTTACCTCCCACTGAAATTTCTGGCTCTGCACCCAAAACCCCCGAGTCAACAGGACCCCTTCTTGCAAGTACACCCACATTTTCCATTTTGCTTTTCTGGCTTAGTTTGCTGTTAGGTAGTCTATTCTTCTAAATAATTCCCACGAACTACAATACAATGCTTCATATTCGTTTTGGCATTCAATGTTCATTTCATTCTAACATATGCTACTTTGAACTTTATTATAAGTAAACTCTGGATGAAAGTTTTATAATTATTCAAATATCATACACAATTTATACTGTCCATGTATAAATTTTGCCTATTTTCTATAGGCTATTCCAATTTCCTCATTAGGGTTTAGCAGTGTTGTGTTGTGTTTTTTTGCTGTTTTTGTTTTTTGTAAAACCCTTAAAATCAAAAGTTGGTCAGAATTTCATTTTTCAAATTTTAATATAGTTATATTAATCAGTTTATTGTCATCTGTGTCTGTATAGCTCCATTTCAAAATGTAAATCATCTTCATTTCTTCTGCAGTTTCTTCTATGGTTGGAATTTAGATTATTTTCAATATGTTTTGTCTTTTTCTTTCTCTCTCTCTTTCTCTTTCTTTTCTGTAAGCTCTACACCCAACATAGGCCTTGAACACATGAACCTGAGATCGAGTCGCATGCTCTGCCAACTGAGCCAGCCAGATGCCCCTTTTCTGTTTCTTTATTAAACAGAATAATGGTATCTTCTTTTTTTACACATTTTGCGCGAACTTCACATTCACAGACACATGGTCTGCACGTTATAAGAATACTTCATTTTGTAAACATTTAACACATTTTTAAGGCTTTGAAAATGGTTTGTATTTGCTGTGTTTTGCACATCATTCAAGAACTTCTTTACAGTGCTGACATACTCCATTATGAAGGTTTGCCTTAATTTTCTTGGTCTGGACACTCTTATCCAACTTGTCGTTTTTGAAGCTAAGCATGTCCTGGTGCCTGAGGCCTGGAACAGACTATGTTCTCTTTATGGGAGCTCATTGCAGAAACCACAGTAGCCTCACCAGAGGGCAGTAAAGATGCCAGGAAGACCAAGACACCAGCAACTATCCTTCACAGAGTTGATGCTTCCGTTACTCTCAGTTGCATTTCTATACACTAACAAACTCAGAAGGGAAAATTAAGAAAACAATCCATTTACGATAGCATCAAAACCAATGAGATACTTAAATAAATTTAACCAAGGAGGTGAAAGGCCTGTACACTGAAAATAATGAGACACTGATGAAAGAAATTGAGGACATGAGTGGATGAAAGATACCCTGTGTTCATGGGGTAAAAGAATTAATATTGTTAAAATGTCCAAAGTGATCCGCAGATTCAATGCAATTCTTATAAAAATTCCAATGGCAGTCTTCAGAGAAATAGAAAAAAATCCTGAAATTTGTATGGGATCACAAAGGACCCCAAATAGCTAAAGCAATCTTGAGAAATAAAGGTGGAGGCATCACAACTCCTGATTTCGAACTATGTTGTAAAACTTGTATAAAACAGTACAGAACAGGCATAAAAACAGACATACAGACCAGTGGAGCAGAATAGAGAGCCCAGATATAAACCAAGGCATATATGGTCAACTAAGCTTTGACAAGGGCACCAAGAACACACAGTGGGGAAAGGAGAGTCTCTTCAATAAATGGTGTTGGGAAGACTGGACCAGCACATGCAGAAGAATGGAAATGGCCCCCTGTCTTACATCACTCATGAAAATGAACTCAGCATGAATTTAAGACTTAAATGTAAGACTTGAAATCATAAGACTCCTAGGAGAAAACAGGGGAAAAGCTCCTTGACATTGGTCTTGGCAGTGATTTTTTTAATATGATGTCAAAAGCCCAGGCAGCAAAAGCAAAAACAAACAAGTGGAACTACAACAAACTGAAAAGTTTCTGCACAGCAAAGGAAACCATTGAGAAGATGTAAAGGCAACCTACAGAATGGACAAAAATATTTGCAAACCATGTATTTGATAAAGCGTTAATATCCAAAATACATAAATAAAAAAATCAAATAATCAGATTTTTAAATGGGCAAAGGACTTGAAAGACATTTCTCCAAAGAAGATCTACAAATGACCAAGAGATACATAAAAAGGTGCTCAACATCACTCATCATCAGGGAAATGCAAATCAAAACCACAGTGAGATATCACTTCATACTGTTAGGATGGTTTTTATAAAACAGACAATAGAAATAGATAAAATGTGTTGGTGAGGATGTGGAGAAAAGAGAACTCTTGTGCACTGTTGGTGGGAATGTAAATTGGTGAAGCCACTATGGAAAACAGTGTGGGGGCTCTTCAGAAAATTAAAAATAGAGGGGCGCCTGGGTGGCTCAGTAGGTTAAGTGTCAGACTCTTTTGATTTCTGCTCAGGTGCAGATCTCAGGGTCATGAGATTGAGCCCTGCATTGGTCTCTGCGCTGAGCATAGAGCCTGCTTAAGATTCTCTCTGCCCCCCACCCCTGCTTAACTCTATCTCTCAAAAAATTTTTTTCAAAACAGAAATACTGTATGACCCAGGGAGCCCACTTCTGGGTATATAGCTGAAGGAAACAAGAACAGTATCTCAAAAGAGATATTTGTACTCCCCTGTTTATTGCAATGTTATTCATGATAGCCAAGATATGGAAACAATCTAGCTGTCCATCCATGGACAGATTAATGGATAAAGAAGATTGTGTGTGTGTGTGTGTGTGTGTGTGTGTGTATAACCATTAATAACTATATATAACTATAACTGTAACCATAACAAACTACATGTAACATATATATTACATATAATGTAACATCTTCAACCATGAGAAAGAAGGAAATCCTACAATCAGCAACAACAGGGATGAATCTAGAGGACATTATGCCAAGTGAAATTAGCCAGCAGTGAAAGACAAATACTGCATGATCTCACTTGTATGTGGAATATTGATTTTAAAGAAATCAAATTCACAGAGAGTAGAGTAGTGATTACCAAGAGCTGGGGGGGTTGGGGGGGAGGAGATGGGGAGATGCTGGTCAAAGGGTACAAGCCTCAGTTACAAGATGAATAAGCCCTGGGGATGTGATATAAGGCATGGTGACTATACTGTACTTGAAGCTTTTTTTTTTTTTAAGATTTTGTTTATTTATTTGAGAGATCACAAGCAAGGGGAAGGGGTAGAGGGAGAAGCAGATTCGAGCCCGATGTGGGACTCAGTCCCAGGACCCTGGGATCACGACCTGAGCTGAAGGCAGATGCTTAACCGACTGAGCCACCCAGGCGCCCCATACTTGAAGCTTTATAAGAGAGTAGACCTTAAATGTTGTCACTACAAAGGGGGGGAAAAAAGTACCCATGTGAGGTGATGGATATATTAATTAACCTGATTATGATATCACTTCACAAAGTATACATATGTCCAATCATCATGTTGTGCACTTTAAACATATACTCTTTTATTTTCAATTATTTGTCAGTTTACCTCAATAAAGCTGAAAAAGAATCAGAACATTTTCCTCACCTCAAAAAGAAACCCTACACCCGTTAGCTATAATCCCCTATCCTCCCATTCCTCCCAACCTCTACCCTTAAGTGACCACTAATCTATTTTCCATGTCTATGAGTTCCTTTATTCTAGACTTCATATGATTGGACTCATACACTATGTGGAGTTTTGTGCCTGGCTTTTTTCACTCAGCATGTTTTCAAGGTTTATCCAAATTGTGGCATGTATCATTATTTCATTCTTTTCTATGGTCAAGTAATATTCTATTGCATGGATAGACCACATATTGTTTATCCTTAAACCATTGATAGATAGGGTTGTTTCCATTTTGGCCTGTTATGAATAATGCTGGTAAAGTATTTGCATTCAAATTTTTTGTTTTTATTTCTCTTGCTATACATCCAGGAGTGGAATTACTGGGTCATATAGTAATTCTCTGTTTAATCATCTGAGGAACTGCCATTAAACAGACTATTTTCCAAAGAAGCTACACCACTTTACATTCCCTTCAGCAACATGTGGGAATTCAGAGTTCTCTACATTAGCTGACTTTTTGATTATAGCCATCCCTAATGGGTATGACATGGGCATCTTATTGTGGTCTTTCTTTGGGGTGGGTTTAATTTAATATATTTTTAGAGGTGGTCTCTCAAACTTGCAATTTGAATGTCCTTAACTGTGAAAATTATCTCACAGATCTTCATTTCTTTTTTTTTTTCTTAAGATTTTATTCACTTTAGAGAGGGAGAGAGAAAGAGAGAGAGCATGAGTGGGGGGTAGGGGGAGAAGCAGGCTCTCTGCTGAGCAAGGAGCTGGATGTGGGACTCAGTCCCAGGACCCTGGGATCATGACCTGAGCCAAAGGCAGTTGCTTAACTGACTGAGCCACCCAGGCACTCCCAGATCTTCAATTCTTCTATGTAAAATAGAAATAGCTTTCTTCTAGGATGGTTTACCCCTCCCTTTTTATAGTAAAATGTACAAAAAAATTATCATTTTAGCCATTTTTAAATATATAGTTTTGTAGAATTAAATATATTCACATTGTTGTTCAGCCCTCACCACCATCCATCTTCAGAACCTGCTTTCATCTTCCTCAACTGAAACTCTGTACTCAACAAACACTAACTCATCAACTCCCTCTCCACCTCCATGAGTCCCTGCACCAACATAATGCAATTATAAACATGAGTGTACAGATATTTGTTTTGAGTCCCTGCTTTTATTTCTTTTGGGTATTTACCCAAAAGTGGAATTCTGGATCATATGGTAATTCTAGGTTTAGTTTTTTAGGAACTGCCATACTATATTCCATAGAGCTACTCCATCTTACATTCCTGCAAGCAGTATACACAAGGATTCCAATTTCTCCACATCTTTGTCAATACTTGTTATTTCCTGGGCTTATTGTTGTTGTTGTTGTTTGTTTTATTAGCCATCATAATGCATATGAAGTGGTATCTTGTGGTTTTCATTTGCATTTCCCTAATGATTAGTAATGTTGAACATCTTTTCATGTATTTATTGGCTATTTGTATGTCTTCTTTGGAGAAATGCCTATCCAAGTTCTTAGCCCATTTTAAAATTGGATTGCTTGTTTTGTTGTTGTTGAGTTGTAGGAGTTCTTTATATACACTGGATATTAATCCCTTATCAGATATATGATTTGCAAATATTTTCTCCCATTCCATGGTTGCCTTTTCACTACTGATCATGTCCCCTGATGCACAAGTTTTAATTTTGGTGAAGACCAATTTATCTTTTCTTTTGTTGTCTTTGCTCTTGGTGTCATCCCTAAGAATTCACTGCTAAATTTAATGTCATGAAGCTATTCCCCTATATTTTCTTCTAAGAATTTTATAGTTTTAGCTCTTACATTTAGGTCTTGGATCCATTTTGAGTTAATTTTGTAGACAGTGTAAGACAGGGTCCAATTTCTAGGCTTTTTGCATGTAGATATCCAATTTCCCCAACATCATTTGTTGAAAACGTTGCTCTTTCCCATGTTGAAAATTATTTGACCAAATATGTAAGTTGATTTTGGGATTTCTATTCCATTTCATTGGTCTATATCTCTTTTCTTTCTGCCAGTACCACACTGTTTTGATTACCATAGCTTTGTAGTTTTGACATCCAGAAATGTGGAACCGCCAGCTTTGTTCTTTTTTTCAATATTATTTTGGCTCTTTGGTGTCCCTTATGATTCCACCTAAATTTTTGATGGCGTTTACTATTTCTGCAAAAAATGCCATTGGGATTTTGATAGATATTGTGTTGAATCTGTAGATGACTTTGGGTAGCATTGACATCTTAATAATATTGCCTTCCAATCTATGAACAGGGCTCATTGTAGCTTTGATTTGCATTTTCCTGATGACTAATGATATTGAGCATTATTTTTCCTGTGCTCACTGGCTATTTGTGTATCTTTCTCAAAGAAATATCTCTTCAGACCCTTTCCCTCATTTTTTTCTTTGCCCATTTTAAACTCAGGTTGTTTTGTTGTTCTTGTTGTTGAGTTGTAGTTCTTCATATATTTTGTATACAAGTACCTTATCAGATATATTATTTGCAAATATTTTCTCACATTTAATTGGTTGTCTTTTTATTTTCTTGAAAAGTGACTTTTTTTTTTTTAAAGATTTTATTTATTTATTCATGAGAGACAGAGAGAGAGAGAGAGGCAGAGGGAGAAGCAGGCTCCCGAGGAGCAGGGAGCCTGATGTGGGACTCGATCCCAGGACCCTGGGATCATGACCTGAGCCGAAGGCAGACGCTTAACCATCTGAGCCACCCAGGTGCCCGAAAAGTGACTTTTTTTAAATAAAGATTTTATTTATTTATTTGACAGAGAGAGAGAGCACAAGCAGGGGGAGGAGCAGGCAGAGGGAAAGGGAGAAGCAGGCTCCCTGTGGAGCAGGGAGCCCAACGGGGGGCTCAATCCCAGGACCCTGGGATCATGACCTGAGCCAAAGGCAGACAAATAACCGACTGAGCCACCCAGGCACACCTCAATGAGTTTTGATACATTTATGTACTCATGTCACCACCCCTACAGATGAAACACAAAACATTTCTATCTCCTGGAATTTCCTATGTGTCCCATCATGTTCAGCCCTTCCCCCTCTGCTGGCTCCAGGATAGAACTCTGCTTTTTTCCTAGAAAGATTAGAATTTATTTTCCAGAGTTTCATATAAATGGAACCATACAATATAGTATATACCTTTTTTTAAAAGATTTTATTTTAAGATTTTATTTATTTACTTGAGAGAGAAATCAGGAGTGGGGGAGAGGGGCAAAGGGAGAAGCAGACTGCCTGCTGAGCAGGGAGCCGGACCTGTGGCCTGATGCTGGGCTCGATCGGAGGATCGTGAGATCATGACCGGAGTTGAAGGCAGATGCTTAACTGACTGAGCCATCCAGGCGCCCCTCCTTTTCTTTTTCTTGACAGTGTCTTTAGTTTTTGTGTGTTTTTTAGGGTCTTTAATTTTTTAAAAATGGTTTATGTACTATTTAAGAAATCTTTCACCCAATATCTAACTGGTTCTTCTTTTAATAAACACTATACAGAGGGGATTAAAAAGAAAAGAAAAAGAAATCTTTGCCTAATCCATGGTCATAAATATTTTCTCTATATTTTCTTCCAGAAGTTTTATAGTTTCAGCATGTATGTTTAGGTCTTTAATCTATTTGTTTGTTTGTTTTGTGGGGGTTTGTTTTGTTTTGGTATGTGGTATGAGGTAAGGGTCAGGGTGAATCATTTAACTGTAGCATCATTTGTTGAAAAGAATATCCTTTCCCCTATTAAATTCCTTTGGCACCTGGTGAAAAGCCAGTTGTGTGTTTATTTCTAGGCTCTCTATCCCATTCCACTGATCTGTATTATCCTTACACCAAAAACACACTATCTTTTTTATTTTTTTAAATTTTTATTTATTTTATTTATTTTTATTTTTAAAAGATTTTACTTATTTATTTGACAGAGAGACACAGCGAGAGAGGGAACACAAGCAGGGGGAGTGGGAGAGGGAGAAGCAGGCTTCCCGCGGAGCAGGGAGCCCGATGCGGGGCCTGATCCCAGGACCCTGGGATCATGACCTGAGCCCAAGGCAGACGCTTAACCAGCTGAGCCACCCAGGCATCCCCCCCAAAAAAGCACACTATCTTGATTACTATAGCTTTATAATAAATCTTGAAATCAGAAAATGGCTTATCTCAACAGTTCATTCAATTCCTGCAAGTTTGTTCTTTTTCAGAATAATTCTGGCTATTCTAGGCCCTTTGCATTTCCATATACATTTTGGAATCATTTGTCAGTTTCTTCACACATGCAAAAACAAAAAAAAATGAAAACAACCTGCTGGAATTTTGATTGGGACTGATTGATTTGGAGAGAATTGGCATCCTAACAGCAATGATTCTTTTAATGTATGAAGATGGTATTTCTCTCCAACTAGTTAGGTCTTCTTTAACTTTCCTCATCAGTGTTTTATAGTTTTCTATGTTCAAGTCTTAAGTTTTATTAAATTTACTGCTATGTATTCATTTAAAAAACTCTATTGTAAATGCTACTTAAAAATGTCAAGTTCCAATTGTTTATGTCTGGAATATAAAAATAGAGTTTTGTATATTGACTTTGAGTTCTGTGACCTTGCTGAATTCACTTAGGATTTCTAGTAGTGCTTTTTTTTTTTTGTAGATTCCTTAAGATTTTCCACATATACAATCATGCCATCTCTGAATAAATACAATGTGTAAGCTTTTAATTTCATTTTCTTGCCTTCTTGCAGTGATTAAGACCTCCAGGACAATGTTGAGTAGAAATGGTAAGGGCAGACAATCTTGCCTTGTTCCTGACCATAGGAGGAAGGCATTCAGTCCTCCAAGTGTCATGTTAGTGCTGTTTTTCATAGATGCCCTTTATCAGATTGAAGAAATTCCCTTCTATTCCTAGTTTGCTGAGAGTTGGATAGGTATTGAATTTCCTCCTGTGGGTTGTTTTTTGTTTTTTTTTTTTCCTGCACATGTTCATTGTCTGTGGCCATATGACTTGCTTTGGACAGTAAAATGTGAATGCAAGTCACAGGGAAGGATTTTTAAGAGCCAGTGTGGGATCTGGTACATTATGTTTCCACTGCTTGCAGGACTGGTAGAAGCTCCTGTTGGAATGAAGCACTGGGCATAAATGTGAGCAAGAAATGAACTTCTGTTGAGATAAGCCAAGAGATTTAGGGGTTTTTCATTAGTGCATCATAGCCTAACAGAGAAGATCTTGCCTTCAGGACAAACTTCTTGACTTCATTCTAGTGCAAGAGAAACAGATAAACAAATATACATTATAATGTCAGGTAGAGATGAGTACAACAAAGAAAACAAAGCAGATACAATGAGATACAGGGATAGAGGAAGTTTTAGCTTTAGATAAAGGTAATAGGGAAGGCCTCCTTGAAAAGCTAACAGTTGAGCTGAGACCCGAATAAAGTGAGGGAGGGAGCCATGAGGTATCTGGTGGAAGGGTGCTCCAGTTAGACAGCCAAGTGCTGCTCTAAGACAGGAACTCCAGACTCTCCTGGCCATGGAGGATTGGGACAAAGCTGAAAAAGCTGTCCACAAGGCGAGGAGAGAGAAGGATACATATATCCAGTGGCCCCTGTGGCCCATTCTGGTTCTGTGGGGACCATAAGCAGCAGCTGGACAGTAGACAACTTGTTGGCAAAGGTCTTGCCAGACGGCTTAGAAAGCACTGTCCCTTGAGTCTTGAGATTCTGAACAGTGGGGCAAAGAAGAAAGAGGGAGTAACTGATTTTTTTTTCTGACATTCAGGCATAGAGGCATGTTTTCTCTGAGAAAAATAATGTGACTGACCTTTGTGAGACAGTCCATGACCATTATTTTCCTGAAAGTTATTCTCCACCTTAAAGCTCATCAACAGCTTGCTAGGGTCCTTAGGAAGAAGCCCAAACTCTTTTTTTTTTTTTTTTTAGATTTTATTTATTTACTTTTGCAAGAGAGAGAGAAAGAGAGAGAACAACCAGGGGAAGGGGAAGGGGCAGAGGGAGAAGCAGGCTCCCCGCTGAGCAGGGAGCCTGATGTGGGGCTCGATCCCAGGACCCTGGGATCCTGACCTGAGCTGAAGGCAGACGCTTAACGACTGAGCCACCCAGGTGCCCACCCAAACTCAATTCTGTTGACTAGCTCTGTCACAGAATTCTGCTTCAGTCACACTGGGTTCCTGCACTGGGCCCTGCTTTCTCTGAGCCTGTGCAAAGGGTGTTCTTTCTGTTGGGAACACTTCCTCCTTTGTCCTGGTTAACATCCCTCAAACTTGCTTTAAATGTCAGTCTTCCTGGGAGTCTTCCCAGACTAGCTTAGGTGCTTCTGTCAAACACTATCTTAGCATATTGTTCTTCTACCAACATAGCACTCATTGTACAAAGCACTGTATTGTAGCTTTAAAAAATTGGTAATTCAGACATACAGAGAAGTATAAAAAAAATAATATGGGGGGGGCGCCTGGGTGGCTCAGTTGGTTAAGCGACTGCCGTCGGCTCAGGTCATGATCCTGGAGTCCCGGGATCGAGTCCCGCATCGGGCTCCCTGCTCGGCAGGGAGTCTGCTTCTCCCTCTGACCCTCTCCCCTCTCATGCTCTCTATCTCTCAAATAAATAAAATCTTAAAAAAAAAAATAATATGGGGGGCCGGCGCCTGGGTGGCTCAGTTGGCTAAGCATCCACTGGGAGCCTCCTTCTCCTTCTCCCTCAGCCTACCGCTCCCCCTGCTTGTGCTCTCTCTCTCTGACAAATAAATAAAATCTTTAAAATATATATATATATATATATATATATATATATATAGGGATCACCCATATGCCTATCACCCCAGTTAAGCAATGAAACATTGCCCCCTGAAGTCCACTGTGATGACATTTTGTTCCCTCCCTACTCCAAACCATTACTTGAATTTAGTGTTTATCTTTCCATGTATGTCTCTATACTTTTATTACGTGTGCATATATACCTAAACAACATACAGTATTGTTTTTCTTGGCTTTACCCTTTACATATCAGTTATTACAAAGGTTATTTGTGCCAACTTGCATTTTGCCCTCAACCTTGTTTTTGTGACTCATCCATGTTGATACAGGTAACCCTAGATCATTTCTACAGCTGTATATACTATGCCACAATTTACCCATTTTCTCCACTGATAGACGTTTAGAGTGTTTACAGGTTTTTGAAATTCCCCAGCACCCTGCTGCAAGCATTACTGAACGTGTCTCATACGTACGACAGTTTCCCCGGGTATACAGGAGTGCCTCTAACTTTGTATCAGAGACTGACGAGCTTCAGAGTGGTGGTACCCCATGGTGGCTTTGGCGGCGCATCTCTCCCTCTGGAGGGTGAACGCCTTGGGGGCTGGGATTCCGCCTGTCTTGCTTACCATGGCATTTCCAGAACTGGGGGCAGAGGACACGAACGCCCGTTTGTACGGTGAGTGACTGGACCCAGGAACTGAGCAGACTGTGGCTCAGGGCAGTGGCCAGAGACCGGGGAGCCGTGGCTCGTGGGCCGCAGACGGCCGCTCCCCGCGGGACAAAGAACACGGCGCGCTGGGAGCGGATCCGGCTCTTCACCGTGCCCGCGTCCCCCGGCCCGACGCCGGGGCAGCCCCCCCCCCGCCCCCCGGCCCTCCAGCGCTGGCGGCCCCGCCCCCGCGGGTGAGTCAGGCGGCGGCGGTGACGGCGGCCGGGAGGGAGGCGATGACGGGCGCGCGGCCGTGCGCCGCAGAGAAGCGCAGGGCCCGGGAGCACGGCGGCGGCGGCGGCGGCAGAGGAGCGGCGGCCGAGGCGGCGGCGGGCGGCATGACCGGGCCGCGGGGCGCGGGCCGGGCGCTGGCCGCGCTGCTGCTGGCGGCGTCGGTGCTGAGCGCCGCGCTGCTGGCCCCCGGAGGCTCCCCGGAGCGCGACGCCGAGACCGCCCCGCCGCGAGGTGAGTGCGGGCCGCGGCTCCGGCCGGGGCGGCTCGGCGGACACCGCGCCGCTGCGCCCCGCTCCCGCCGCGCGGGTTCCGCTGGGGGGCGCGGCCAGCTGCGGGCCGCGCGACTGTGCCCTCCCCCGGGGCGACGCACCGCCCCCTCCCGGCCGGGGCAGTGCCGCGGGCGAGCGCTCGGGAAAAAGCCCGTCTCCGGAACTAGTTTCTGTTTCCTTTGCGTTGTAGTGTGCGCCCCCGGGCCGGGAGTCTCTCGGTGTTGGCGCAGACACCGCGCGGGTTAGCCTCGCGGCCTTGGGGGACTGGTGCCGTGGAGGGGCCCGACCCCCACGTCCAAAAAGCGCCCCCCCGACGGGAAACGCGGGAGGGCCGCGAGCCGCCGGGAGAGCCGCCGAGCAGGGCACCTAGGGGCCGCCCCGCGCCTCCCCGCTTCCCCCGGCCGCCCGCACGCCCCGAGCAGGGCACCTAGGTCTCCAGGCGACTTCTGTCTTACAGTAGAATGCCTTCGGTGGGGAGACCTGTTACTCCCCCAATGCAAAGCTAAATAAGAGACGGGCTGGCCAAGAGAGGGGTGTATCCGATGTCCAGTCCTCCCCGAGCTTACTGTTTGCGGGGACTTGTGCGCAAACGAAGTCCGTTCCGCGAAGAGGACAGAGGACTTGGCTTGTGGCCTGGTGCGCGGGGGGGGGAAGCTGGGAAGCTGGAGCCCCGGCCGCTGCTCTGCCAGGCGGCCGTGGTGGCGGGGCACGCAGCGCCGCAACCCCGACCCGCAGCTGCGCGGGGGAAAGGCTCCCGCCGCGCCGGCACGTAACTCCCGAGTAAACGTCCGACGTAGAATAAAAACTCAGCTAGCGGGGCGCGGGGAGGGTGTTGATCGCAGGAGCTGGTTGTCGAAACTCGAAGCCCAGTCTCGAGCGCCCTTCGGCACGTTTTACGGCTAAGGTGATGCGAGGGACAGTTGAGGCCTGGGTTTGCTGGCGCCCTGCGGTTTGCTGGGAAGCCACGGCACACGGTTGTTGGCCTGGGAGGGGCGGTGCGGGGTGTCTTTGCTGCGGGTGATTCTACTGCGGGGCTGGGAGTGTGGGCACTCAGCTCCTCTGGCGTTTTCCTCATTTGCCTGGTCCCCCAACACCCCGGGGGAAATGGTGAAAAATACTCCCCTAGAGCCCCCGAAACGGGAATTCCAGGGCCCCAGGAGATGATAGTCCCCCGCTCCTCCCCAGGGGACGCTTTGTTCAAGGATTGTGGGATCAGTCAACTGTAACAAACCAAACACTATTTGGTCAGGGTTTGGGGAAAGGTCTGCCTATCCCCTGCCTCTCTCCCCGCCCCCATCCCCTTTTCTGTATCAGAATAGGGGGGTTTGGGCGTCAGTGCGTGTAGTTCAGAATGCTCCTGTTCCCAAACAGAGTCTTGTAGGGCAAGGACAAAATGAATTTTGAAAAACCATCTTAGCAGATTACATTTTGTATTACTGCCTCCCCCACCCCTGACTCTGTCCCCTCTACTCCCCTTTTGTATTGGAGGAAACGGACCCTAAGAGGTTACGTAATCAGGCCAATCATAAGTTGTCAGGGACAGATCTCGTGCAATGCTTTTTCTTTGTATTTTAGCACCAATTAATAGCGGTATTTATTTTAGAAAAAGGTGGTTTGTAAGTAGTAATTCTGTGGAGTGAGGAATAACATATTAATATTCTTAAGTGATCTACTCCAGAACCTTCATGAGGCTGTGCTGAGAGGACAGCTAGGCTTTTAGTGCCACCTGGAGTCCAGGTTTGGGCTGGACAACTTCCTGCTAAGAACTCCATTTTCGTTTGATTTGAGGACCCAAGTTTACTTAGAAAAAAAAAAAAAAGACAATGTCTTTGAAAATTTGTTACACAAAGATACTCATGAGCAGAGAGGTAGAACCAGAAATTAAAGATTTGGAAACAAAATAAAAGTCTAATATACAAACAGCACAGTTACTCGGGCATTATTGAAAGGTGACTTTATCTGGGTTATGTCCTCATCAGGACACTGTAGACAGGGGAGGAGGAGAGAATCGTTGTTTTGAATATAATGCTCCTTGAGTGTTGCCCTGGTATTTCTAAGGTCATCAGTATCAGAAATTGGCAGCTTTTTCTTGAAACTGAGCATCAAGTTCGATTTAGATGTCATAGTGGATCGCTTGGGAGTTGCATCCTTATGATGATTATTAAGGCCTGTTAAAGGGTCGCCTGGGTGGCTCAGTGGTTAAGCGTCTGCCTTCGGCTCAGTTCATGATCCCAGGGTGCTGGGATCGAGCTCCGCATCGAGCCCCGCATCGGGCTCCCTGCTCCGCGGGAAGCCTGCTTCTCCCTCTCCCACTCCCCCCGCTTGTGTTCCTTCTCTTGCTGTGTCTTTCTCTGTCAAATAAATAAAATCTTAAAAAAAAAAAAAAGGCCTGTTAAAGTCTGAAATTCGTATGAAAGTTGAAGCATAAATCAAGAACTTTACTCAACCCACTACTAAAGACTTAGGAATATGAATAAAAGCATTACTTATTCCAACTATGAAGGGATGATGATATGTAAAACAATTACAGAGGAAAAAGGTCAGTAAATAGTGACTATAAATTTGAAAATGAAAACTATCAAAACTGAACAAGGGGAACTAAAAAGAACTATTTGAAAACATGGCGTGACAGGTATGACAGAGGACTTAACATCTGTGCTATGTAAAGAAATGATACAAATCCTAAGAAGAGCCTCAAGATGGAAGGGGTGTTAAAGAACAAAAACTCATCTGGGTAAATGTAAAGATCAAATTGGCTTTATTCAATAATTAATGAATCGGCCAGTATCATCTAGCAGATAGAAAGGAGCTCCCTCAAGCTGCAGAGAAGGAAAGGTTTTAAAAGGCCGAGAGGGAGAGGAGAAAAGGAAATTATTAGCAAAGAATGCATTTTTAGACCAGGATGCTCTCCTAGGGGGTAATGGAAGGGGTCCATCAGTGGATTACCTTCTGGTGCTGACGAGGAAGTTCTGTTGGCTGCTTAAAGGTCACTTTTCTGAGAGGTGAAGGTGCAGTTAGGGTAGGTATTAAGTCTTGGTGGGGTGTAGCATAAGTGATTCCATTTGGGGCCATATGTTTCCTTTTTAACAATTTCTACCTTTTGATCAGACTCTCAGCTTAACCGAGAGGTGTGATCAAAGTATAAGGCTCTAACACCGCTCTCAGCCCTGTGGTTCTTGGAGCTTTACATGAAATTTTATTGATCCTTTGTGTGGTATCCATAGGCACCTTGTTTTTTTATTTGTTTTTGCTTTTTTTTTTAGATTATTTATTTATTTGACAGAGAGCACAAGCAGGGGGAGTGGCAGAGGGAGAGGGAGAAGCAGGCTCCCCGTGGAGCAGGGAGCCGGATGACACGGGACTTGATCCCAGGACCCCAGGATCATGATCTGAGCTGAAGGCAGGTGCTTAACGACTGAGCCACCCAGGCGCCCCAAGACTTCATACTCTAAACATGAAACTCTTTCTTCCTCCTTTTCTGTCCTTTACTCTGGCACTGGCCTGGAAAGATAACACCATCATCTGTATCTCCCAGGCCACTGCTAAGGTGGGTAACTTGTGGAATTTAGAACAACTTTTTATTTTAGGCTAAGAGGAAACCTAGCTGACCCTTTGGCTTGAACAGGCAAATACAAACAATCCCTGTGAATGAATCCATTAACCGCGCCACCTTAGCAGGAAGTAATTTGTGCCCCCAAAGAGTTTGTCTTTGTCTATGGTGGTTATCATTATAAATGCTTCTTAGTCTATCTAACTGTGGGCCTCTCCTTAACTCTTAAAGATATTGCAAAATCCATTGTTAAGACAATAGCTGCCCAATAAAGATCCTTCGACTCTCTGTCCAAAGTTGTTCTTAATAATAGGATAGCCCTTGGTTATATTTTAGCCAAAAAAAGAGATATCTGAACTATGGCCAAACCAACCTGCTGCATCTGAATTAATACTTCTGGGGAAGTTGAAACTCGGACATAAGATCACTGAGCAAGCCACCTGGCTTACAGAGGTGACTCCTTCAACAGGGTCTTTCTTTGACTTTGTTGATTTTGATTTTGATTGGTTTGGGTCTTGGGGACCCAAGTGTCTCTGAAATGCACTCCAGACCTTGGGATTATGCTGCTTGTAATAATCATAGTAGTCTCCCTGGTGTGTTATATTCTCTCAAAAGGTCTCAATACATGTTTGCAGCCACTAACCACCGTGCAAATGATTTCCTTAATACATGAACCATCAGAAAGGAATGAAGAGAATGACTAGCTTAAAGACTGTAAACCTTGAAATTGTGGCCTATGAATCTCACAAAGATTAAAACAAAACAGGGGCGCCTGGGTGGCTCAGTTGGTTAAGCGTCTGCCTTCGGCTCAGGTCATGATCCCAGGGTCCTGGGATCGAGCCCCGCATGGGGCTCCCTGCTCCTCGGGAGGCCTGCTTTTCCCTCTCCCACTCCCCCTGCTTGTGTTCCCTCTCTCGCTGTGTCTGTCTCTGTCAAATAAATAAACAAAATCATTAAAAAAAAAAATTATGCATTCTTGATCTGGCACCTTGGGAGGAAGCACTCTACTTTGATGTGCCCTCCTCCTCTTCCTGTTCAATTTAATTTGGAGTCTCTGGTGCTTGTGTAGGACCACATGTCAGGTAGAGCCTTCTTCAGCAGTGAGATGCGTTTCCAGGGCTTAAGTCCCTGAGGTCTGGCTGCCATCTGGGTGGTGAGGAGGACCTGGAGTCCCTTCCAAGGAGATTCAAGGGCAGTCTTTGTTCTTGGTGATTTCAAATCAGAAGGCTGGGAGAAAATTAGAAACATTAGTTTGGAGAGTCAGAGCCAAATTTTTGAGGAAACTAGAATAATTCAGGATCCAGTCCAACTTATAACAGAACCTCAAAGACAGTTAACAGGATTAGAATCTAATCCAGACGAAGGGGTAAACATTTCTTCTCTCTATAATTACCCTCATTTTAATAACAAAACTAATTTGTTTGCATTAAACTTTGCCTGATTATTTTCTTAAGTGCACCAAGAATAGTGATTGACCATATAAGCTCTTTCTTTTTAAAAGCTAGTTATAGTTTTTTTTCTATTTTTAAAAAAATATTTATTTTTAAGTAAGCTGTGGGGCTTGAGCTCATGACCCCAAAATCAAGAGTCCACATGCTTTACCAACTCAGCCAGCCAGTTGCCCTCTCCTCTTTTATTTTTAAATTTTTTTTAAAGATTTATTTATTTATAAGAGAGAGAAACGGAGGAGGGGCAGAGAGTCCCAAGTAGACTCCACGCTGAGTGTGGAGCCCAGCACGGGGCCCGATCCCATGACCCTGAGATCACACCCCAAGGCAGAACCAGGAGTTGGATGCTCAACTGACTGTACCACCCAGACACCCCCTCCCTCTTTAAAAAAATATTTATTTATTTTTGGACCATATAAGCTCTTTTTTTAAAAAAAATTAAAATTAATATTTTTTATTCTAAATTTTAAGTAGGCTTCACACCCAGTGTGGAGCCCACCGTGGGACTTGAACTCACGACCCTGAGATCAAGACCTGAACTGAGATCAAGAGTGGCCTGCTAAACTGACTGAGCCACTCAGGTGCCCCAATATAAGCTCTTTTTAATGCTACTTTGCTGGAACCTTGTAAGCAAGGTGTTAGGTCAATTTTTCCAAGAGGCTTTATTAGCTCTGCAAAGTCAACCTTGATGTAGAGAACAAAGGCAAAAGAAATACAGGAAAAAAATTAAACTTCCCTATAACTTATAGCTTATTGACAAGTACTTGGGACAGGCAGAGTGACCTTCCTCCAGGAACTCAACTGCCTCAATGTTAATACTTTGCTAGAGGCAAAAGGCAACCTTAGCTTGACATTAGCCCCACCTCCAGGATCCTGTAAATCTTAAACATAATCCCTTAGAAACTTACTTTAGCTCTACCTGCCCTGCCAAGATACGTGTTAGCAATCATCCTCTAAACATATGGCCCACTGATAATCCATCTGAAGAGTCTCATGACTAAGGTTTTACTAGACAGTAGTAAATGACCTTATCCTGACAACAGCTAGCCCGTCAAGGTCCTGGAAGCCTTGCTTCCAAATTCCTTCGGGACTTGGGCTATTCCCTAACCAACTCCCAACTTGAAAGGATAGAATCAGTCACTCCTCACTACCCAGTGTAGCTCTTTCTGCCCATGGGTCCTGTTCCCATGCTTTAATAAAACCATTCTTTTTGCACTGAAGATGTCTCAGGAATTCTTTCTTGACTGTTTGCTCCCGGGTCCCAACATTTCACTTCAGCCTTAGTTCTTTAAAGCTGTTTGGTCATATCTGAGTCTATGCATCTCTCTCTCAAATATGACATACTGGTCAGAGCTTTAGCCAAGGTTTCCAGTGGTGTCTGGTTACAAGGATCAGACTCACTGAATCTCTGTAAATAACAATATGGCTATGAGAAGAATACCCAAGAGCTTTCAAATTCTGGAGGAATTAGGTAGGGAGAAAAAGTAAATGTCTCATCTTTGCTCACAAAGGTATATCTTACCAATTTGTTGATACCTTAAGAGAAAAGAGAAAAAGGTTTCTTAAAATCTGGAAAAGTAAAACGTTAGAGAACCAGCAGCATTTTAAACAAGAAGTCCTAAAGATTCATTATCATCCTCCTTGGCTCATTTAGTTCCATGTTATTAAATCTTGTCCTACTTGAATACTGTTTTTCCACTCGTTCTGGAAATTCATTTTTTTTTTTTAAGATTTATTTATTTTAGAGAGTGAGTGTGTGCTTGAGTAGGGAGAGGGAGAGAGTTCCAAGCTGACTCCCCACTGAGCAGGGAGCCTGATGTGGGGCTCAGTCTCATGACCCTGAGATCATGACTTGAGCTGAAACCAAGAGTCAGATGCTCAACCGACTTAGCCACCCAGGTGCCCCCCTTTGGTTTAAAAAATTTATTTTAGAGAGAGAGAGAGAGAGTGCATGCATGTGCGTGTGACTTGGGGGAGGGGCAGAGGGAAGGATTCTCAAGCGGACTCCCCCTGTGTGAGGAGCCCAAGGAAGGGCTCAGTCCCATGACCCATGAGGTCATGACCTGAAGTGGGCTGAAACCAAGAGTCTGATGCTTAACTGAGCCACCGAGGCGCCCCATAGTTCTGGAAATTTTTACCCAGTTCAGTTGCATGATCAGAAAGTGATCAGAAACCCGTAGTCTAGAGTACTTGTCAGATTCTTTTCCATGAATTTCTCTGAAGATGAATCACATTTGCAGGAAGCTTTTGTAAAAGCATCTGAGTAGAACAGTAACTGTAAATGGCAAAAGACTTAAAAATGCCTGTTGTTAAAGATCTGATAAAAGTTCATTACAATGGAATTGACAAGGCAATTTGGTTATTTTTGTGAGTACATTTTCATATAGTAACTAGAATTACAAGTGTTAACATTGTATCAATACCTATTGGATCTTCAGGAATTTCATACAGTTTCTGGAACACTTTTATTAATAACATATATCCCTGCAAGTATAATCGAAGAAGGTTTAGCATCATTTGTTTGACAATGCTTCCTATGTAATTTAACATACCAGATAAGCCTATTTAGTTAAATATCTTCCCTTTTACAAGGAGAACAAATCCTTTGAGATATTCCAAGGAATCGTCTGGAAAACCCAAAGCTAGTTCAAGGTCAAGAAGACTTCATTTAAAAAAATTTGATTTTGGGGAAGTTTGTTAAGGTAACAGAAGATTTGGGTACTTCATTAAATAGGATCATAGATCACTGTGAAACAATGCTTAGTTTTC
This sequence comes from Eumetopias jubatus, assembly GCF_037043125.1. Taxonomy (NCBI): domain Eukaryota; kingdom Metazoa; phylum Chordata; class Mammalia; order Carnivora; family Otariidae; genus Eumetopias; species Eumetopias jubatus. The sequence continues at coordinate 39,823,036 of NW_028274808.1, forward strand.
CATTTCACCAAGTAACAAAGACTTCATAGGCAAATACAGAAAGTCAAATAGTTGCACAAAGCCGTAGCTATTTTAATATTGAAAAGACTCTGGTTTTTTTTTTTTCTAACTAGAGACCTGATAAAAACAAAACAATTTTTTTTAAGTTTTTTTTTTTAAGATTTTATTTATTTTTCTGACAGAGCACAAGTAGGCAGAGAGGCAGGCAAAGGGAGAGGGAGAGGCAGGCTCCCCACTGAGCAGGGAGCCCGACGAGGGGCTCCATCCCAGGACCCCGGGATCATGACCTGAGCCGAAGGCAGACGCTTAACCGACTCAGCCACCCAGGTGCCCCACAAAACAGAATTTTTGTTTTCTAGGCAGATTACATCTTTAAAGATGAAGAAAACTTTTGGTTATAATATATTAAGAGCAGACCAGTAACCTAAAAGAACTTTGTCCTTTTAATGGAGAGAAAAACCAAACTCTAATATTGCACCAGTGTACTTTTGATATTTCAACTCATTTTTAGGGGCGCCTGGCTGGCTTAGTAGGTGAAGCATGTGACTCTTTGATCTCGGGGTCATGAGTCGGAGCCTCACGTTGGCGTAGAGATTACTTTAAAAAAAAAAACACCTCACTACATCTGAAACTAATGATGTACTATATATTGGCTAATTGAATTAAAAAGAAAACCCTCATTTTTAAAGATTCATTTTAATCTTAGCTAGACCGATTACACATTAAAATTCCTTTTCAAAGATTCCTTTTCCACAAATCTTCTACAACTTTCTTTCTTATCATCAGATTTTGCCCTATGTATTCCCTCTTTAAAAAACCACCCTGATTTTAGGACAGGATTCCTTTTTTTTCCTTCAACAAAAATACATTTCCATTCCTTATACCTTCTTTTCGTGAAAGCACACATCCTACTTTTCTTGCATATGGAGATATTTCCCTTATTATTTCTCGTAGCTTTGATCCTGCATATTAATTAGAGTTCTTTAGGAACTTTAGGAAGTAAATAGTCATGAACTATCTTTTACATTAGCCTTCTGAGTTGGCATATAACAGGGCAGGGGGTGCAAGAGGGCCTGGCACTGGGAGTCCCGGACAGACCAGCTTCTGCCACTCGCTGTCGACAGAATCCACAGGCAGAGAGAGGAGTGGTGTTGAAACAAGAAAGGGACTTATTTCAGTGACACCAGCACGGGGACGATAGCAGACCAGCGTCTCAAAGACTGTCTCCGTGGGGCGCCTGAGTGGCTCAGTTGGTTGGGCGTCGGCGTTTGGCTCAGGTCATGATCCCAGGACCCTGGGATTGAGCCTCGCATCGGGCTCCTTGCTCAGCAGGGAGCCTGCTTCTCCCTCACCCTCTGCCTGCAGCTCTGCCTACTTGCGCTCTTTCTCTCACTGTCAAATAAATAAAAGCTTAAAAAAAAAAAAAAACTGTCTCCAAAGTGCCGAAAATACTTCCAGGTTTATAGAAGGAAAATATGGGGCAAAGGTCGGTGGGTGCTTGCAGCTGGGCAGTGAAGTTCTGGTCGACCACTGTCTTCGAGTCAATCAAGGGTGGTATCTTGCTGGCTCTGGGCAGTCCTTATTGCTTGAGGAGGATGTTGCAGAGGATGCTTTGCTGTCAGGGTCTTCCCCCTGAGCCAAGGGACAAGCTGGAAAGAAGAACCCAACAGAAAGCTTGAGGTCAAAATGGAGGCAGCTGAAGTCCTCTTTCAGGCAGACTTATAAATGTCATGACTTCTAGAAATGTGCTTTTTTTGTAGAAAATTTCTCGGGGTGGCATGAAGCATGTTTACTAATAGACTCAAATATCTTCAGTTCTTCGGTAAAAGGAAGCAAAAAGTGGTCAAGCCTATATTCAGTAACTAATGTTACAGCATTTTATCTTATTTGGAAATGATCTGGATATTCAGTGAATTCAACTTAATTTAGCAAAACTTTAAGGTTTCAGGGTTACCAAAAAGATTTGGGGAAACGACTTAAAAAGTTCACATAAAAACTTTTTACCTACTTCTATCTATTCAATTTACTCGTTCTTAACAATTATGGTTAGAATACCCACAAAACATCATAACTCAAATATGACATTAGACAGCCACTGTCTCTTGTTGACAAATGTAGTAACAGATAATATGAACATATTTGATGAGGAAACCTGGCTAGGATAAAAGTGTCGTATTTAATGTTGAAAACTCTAAAGACATATCTATTTAAACCAACAAACATAAACTATCTTTAATACCAAATGTCTTCCTAGATCATATGAACCTGAAAAAGCATTTGAGTTAGTTTCTGTTAGATTTCTGAGATTTAGAAATACTTAATTTATAAGCCAGTTAAATTTTACAAATTAATTTTAGCAATTTAGCAATTTTCCAGAGGTAGAAAATGTCACCCATCTACACATACACACATATAGATAGCTAGACAGACAGACAGACATTAACATACAAGCAGAAACCTGGTAGTTTTTATTTCACAATTTTTACCATGAGACAGGATAATGCAGAACTCACTAGTTTACAAAAGAACAGTTGGTTCCTAACTTTTTTCTGGCAGATGGAATAAGTTAAGGTTACTGGCTCAGATGACTAAAGTTTTTTCTACTAATATTTATGGAGAAGATACATGATTTTTCATTTATCTAAATTTCATTTATCTAAATTACTCCTTTCATTATACTTCTGATAAGAATTACCTCACAGAGTTTGTACTTTTGATATTTTCATCTCAAAAGTCACAGCGAAAGAATGCAAGTTCCTCCAAGAAGAACTTTGGTTTTCTAAGGACAATAATTTACAAGCCTTTTGAGATAAACAAGGGGAGGCTTGGAGATTAGTGAAAGGAATCCGTTCACTCTGAATTGCCTCTCCATGTGCATTTCTAGTTTTGTAAAGATTTTTAAGAAAAGGACAGTTGCTCTTAATTCCTCAAAGATTCAGGTTATAGTCTGGATGTGGAAGGACTGACCTATCCACCCACCTATGTGGGAATGCTTCTCTTTCCCACATTTAGCTTAGAGAAGGACTTAGCCAGCTTCTATCCGTTTTTCCGGGATCCTATCTGTAGGCTGTGAACGGGATTTAAAGCAGAGAGTTTGTAGCTCTGAAATTTACTGGAATTTGGGAAGGTTTTCTGTTTAGTCTTGTCTTTTTTTTTCCTTTTATTTGAGGGAGAGAGAGAGTGTGTGTGTGTGCGCACAAGCGTGGGGGTGAAGCAGTGGGAGAGGAAGAGAGAGAATCTTAAGCAACCTCCACACCTGATGCGGGGTCCATCCCAGGACCTTGGGATCATGACCTGAGCCGGAGGCAAGCGCTCAACTAGCTGAGCTACCCAGACATCCCTCTTGTTTTGTTTTTTAATTTTAGTTTTCCCTTGGCTGTTTAAGGGAATAATGTAGCAGTTTATCAGGAAATCCCTGAGTCTTGCCAACTCTGAGAGGAGCTCATACGGGGGCCCCTCCTTTGAAGGTACATGTGGGGATGCCTGTAAGATCATAGACTTGGTTGACTTTGTTCATGGTCATGTAAAGTTACTTCAGAGAGAGGCTAACTAGAATGAGCACTCAGATAAAGGAGGATGGGGGAGCAGCAAGGGATTGACTCAGTTCTGTAGCCTTTTGTTTTAGGTACCTCTTTTGTTTTTTAATTTTTCATTAGTCTTTTACAATAAATATTTTAGTGGAGCTCTTTTGCCATTTTGAAACCTTTTGGAGGCTTCTGCATACCAATTAAAATTATGTGTCACATTCTGTTTATTTAATTTGGGAATCCTTACTTTTAACTGCACTTCTTAAATGAGCTGATCTAATTGGAACATTACTCAAAATGGCCACTGTAATTCTAGCTTGTCGTTAGTACGATTTTGCCATTTTTGTGGATATTTATAGCTTTTGGGACCAACAGTTCTTAGGCATAAAATAAGCAAGTGTGCCAGATGGTGGCACAGTTCACTCTTCAGAAATTAAGGATCCTATCTTTATCTTTATTATTATTTATTATTTATTTTTTAGCTTGGCCTTTGAGTTTCTCAGAGCCAGATTAATACCGAAGAGGGATATGCTGTGGGGCTGGGGTTATGTGGTGTTTCATGCTATACTTCATCATACAGAATTTTTCTTGAGGTTGGCAGGTGACCTAGTGTCAACCCTACTGGTTCTGTGACTAGCTCGTCCTAACTCAGGTGTCTTTGGGCTAAGTGGTGAGCACTCTTAACAGCTTTTAAATGCTTGACTTGTGCTTACCAATTTTTGTGGCTTTTTTGGCCTCCCTGATTCCCATGAACAATTAACCTTTCCATCATGTGCACATTTGCAGCAACCAGTAGTAGTATCTGAGGAACTGAAACTGTGGACGTCAGCCGTAACTGAAGAACTGGGGGCAGGGGAAAGTGTTGAACCAGCAAACCTCAAAGAATGGGGCCTGTAGACTGATTCCAAACAAATGAGAACTGCACCTGCTCCCGACAGACATGGAATCTGGGGAAGGATTCCCAGTGGAGAACGGCAGACTAAAATGCCGGCACTTGCCAGTGTGGAATCTGAGAACAGAACCGAAATCCCGGGTTTGGAAATTTCTGTGGAATGGCCAGTAGAAGGCCCTGTGTGCACCACCAGCAGTCCCTGTGAAGTCTTGGGCTGGGGAAAGGGTTGAACCAGCAGTCCCCAGCAGATGGGGGTTGCAGACTGGGGGCTCCCCATGGTGCGGAACTGTGCACTGCTTCCAACAGTTTCCACGTTGAACTTGGGACGAGATTAGGAGCTGGAGTTTTCCACTTAAAAAGCCTGGAATTGTGGACTGAAGAGGCAATTAGTTCGAGGGCTTGATACAGAGAGCAGAGCACAGAACCAAGAGAGAACTTACCCATGGCACTTGGCCATGGTGAGCGAGACCGTGAACTCAAGAGTGTTTGTGGGGTACCATGCCCATGTTTCTCATTTTCCCTGGAGTCATCGGAAGTCTCCTTCAATCCCACCGCTGCCACCAAGTCTGTTAAATAACAAAAAGACAACTGAGTACATTTAAAGATCAAATTGGCTTTATTCAACAACTCATGAATGGGGCAGCTTCCTATCTAGCAAATAGTGTAGAAAGGAACTTCATTGAGCAGCAGAAAAGGAAAGGTTTTTAAAGGCAGAGAGGGAGAGGAAAAAGGAAATTATTCCCCCAAACTGCATTGTTTTAAGCAAGGTGACCTTCCTGGGGGGGAACAGAAAGGGTCTATCAGCAGATTACCTCCTGATGCTGACAGGAAGTTCCATATTGCCTGGTTGAAGACCCCATTACTGGCCAAAGCTGAAGAAGCAGTTAGGGTAGGTCTTAGGTCTGGGTGGGGTTTAGCATATGTGACTCCATTCTGGGCCTGCTATCTCCTTTTTAATGGGGGTTAAGTGGTTAAATGAACATTCCAACAATTAATATGAAAGGAAAGTACTGATGGTAAACATTTGGAAAACATTTTCAAGCTTGCCAATCATTATTTCTAACCTAACGCAGTAAGGAAATTATATTTTCTATACATCAGGCTCAAAAGTGAGGGAGAAAAAGGCTAAAAATCACTGGCCTAGCTTCTAGGGTTTACCCTCAGGAGACTGATCACAGAGGTCAGGTGCTGGTCAGACTGGCCACAGCGTGAAGTCCTGGTGGCTGGTGGGTTACTTGAGGCAAGTTGTTTGACCTCTCCAGGCCTCAGATTCCTCATCCAGAAAATGGAGACATCAGGAGCTATTTCACAGGGCTGTTGGGGCCTGGTGCACATTCAGGTGTGTAATTTGTATCACCTGGGAGCAAAAGTCACCACAGTGTCCTTATAAATCAGCACAACTGAATTGGAGAGGAACTTGGCAATGCATAGCAAAAGCTATTTAAAAGGCTATAAAATTTCACTCCTGGAAGTTAAGGAACTATGTCAAAAGGAGAACATGTTAATTTTAGATGTATATAGCATCACTTCTTACAATGGGAAGGAATTGGAAATGAAGTTACATGAAAAAAGCAGAAACAACGGTGGAAAATATTTAACCATGTATCCCTAACCCCGATGAAGCTCTGTGTTGGTTGGATGTGGCCTGGACGTTATAATTATCATGTGTTGAACTGTTGCTTTGTTTCAGATTCTCTGCCAACCACATTACATATATTATCAACCGTAGCCTTCCCAACAGTCCTATGAAGTACACACTATTAGAATTTGAGAAACTGTGGTTTATATGAAGAAATATATATTTGGTCTTCATCCCTGTTTCTTGCACAGGACTGCTAAACCCCTTGGAATTTCCTCTCTCCCTGCTCATGCTCTATCTCAAATGAATAAATAAAATCTTTAAATAAAATAAAATGAGGGATTTAGACTGGCCACAGTGAAGAATTTCCTGAATTAACCAATTAACTGTTCACATGATTTTCCAGGGAGCCCTGAAGGAAGCTTTCATATTACAAAATAAAAGAGGCTAGATTAGGGGCGCCTAGGTGGCTGAGTCGGTTAAATGTTTGCCTTCGGCTCAGGTCATGATCCCAGCATCCTGGGATCGAGCCCCGTGTCGGGCTTCCTGCTCAGTGGGGAATCTGCTTCTCCCTCTTAAAAAAAAAGAGCCTAGATTATTACCTGTCTCATTGTGTTATTAAATAGTATCTCTTTCTTTCCCTCTCTCTTTTCTGTCCTAGAAGCTAGAGGGCAAATTAATTTCTCTTTCATATAATAGTATAAATGGGGATGTTGGTCTAAATGAAACATTTTGCTTTCACTTTACCCAATAGTAGTTCTCTTTGTTTGCCTACCAAGTCGACAGGTGAAATTTAGAATGTTCATGGTCGTGGTCTTTAGGTCATCCAAAGAGCATCTAGTAAAGTGGTGAGCTCTAAGCCTAGGGAATACAAAGCAGCAGGTCTTTCTCCCTTCAGACTGAAGCTCATCCTCTCTTCTTACTTGAAATCTGCTGTGGAAACCAGAAGGAGATTCAGAAGTCAAACCCAAGTGATATAAGACAGAGCTTCTCAACTTTAAAGGGTGTGCAGATCCCTGCAGAGCCCTGCTGACCGGGCATCCTGGCATCTCCCGAGCTGCACTCAGAGTGGAGTAACATGGTCCAGGAAAGTTCGGGCTTTGGAACCACACAAACTGGGTTCACACAGTGATTTCACAGAACTCTGGCCATGCGCAATGATCAAATCTTTTCGAGCCTTAATTTCTTCATCTGCAAAATGGAGAAAATACCAGCTCATGAGATTGGCATATTGTCAAATAGAAGATATGTGAAACTAGTAAATTCAATGCCCCTCACACTTTAGCATGTGATGAACATAAACTCCCACATGGTCCGTTTACACACAGGATGTGAATGGTGTTAACAGAATCCTTGTCTGTAGTAGAGGCATGTGTGCAAAAGGGCACGTGTGTGTGTGTGCGTGTGCACATGTGTGCATAGTCGTGCAGTTGTGTAGTAAGGGACGAGAGACTGCAGAGCCCCTGAGTGCAGGCATTTGAGAAGCACGCCTGTGAAGCCGCTGTTCACACAGGTGCACTTTGTTTCTAACGTGTCTTTCAGATGCTTTGTCTGTTTTTTAAAAACTTTTTTTTTCTAATTCTTACCAGACTTAGATAAAAAAAAGCATGTAGACCTGAAGATGGACCAGGCTTTGCTGCTCATCCACAATGAACTACGCGGAATAAACCTGACTGTCTTCTGGAATTCCGAACACTGTTATCACGTAGGTATTATGTTCATGCTCACAATTTTGTTTGCTTTGGGGCTGTTTGAAATGTTACTTAATGCTCTCATACCTGAAGCCCTTCACATGTTCACTTCGGTTTTATAGGTAAGGAAACAAATAGACTGTAGAAAGAATCAGAAGACAGATAATCAGGGAGAATACCTAGCAGTGAGCAACATCAGTCTCTTATCTTTTCCCCTCCCCATCTTTTAAAAACTCAGTTCTTGGTGATGAGTGAAAGCGATGTTTTATTTCACTTCTCTGCCTGATGCATAACCCCATTGCTGGACCAGAGAAAGAAGGAGTGAGACACCTGGGTATTCTCCAAGGACAAAGGTAGTGAGGACAACTGGCAGGCTCAGGTTGAGGTATGACACTTATTCCAGGGATCTGCCCTCCTGATGATAAAGGATGTATTTATTTTTATTAAGTTTTAAATTTTAATTCCAATACAGTTAACATACAGTGCTAATATTAGTTTTAAGTGTACAATGTAGAGATTCAACAATTCTTTTTTTTTTCTCTAAAGATTCCATCTATTTATTTGACAGAGAGATAGAGAGAGCACAAGTAGGCAGAATGGCAGGCAGAGGGAGAAGGAGAAGCAGGCTCTCCGCTGAGCAGGGAGCCAGACGTGGGGCTCGATCCCAGGACCTCGGGATCATGACTTGAGCCGAAGGCAGGTGCTTAACCGTGAGCCACCCAGGCGCCCCTGATTCAACAATTCTATACATTACTCAGTGCTCATGAAGTGTACTCTTAATCCCCATCGCCTATTTCCCCCATCCGCCCACTCATCTGCCCTCTGGTAACCATCGGTTTGTTTTCTATAGTTAAGAGTCTTTTTCTGGTTTTTGCATCTCCTTTTTTTTCTCCTTTGCTTGCTTATTGATAAAGGATTTATTTTATCTGAAGGTACAACTCCTAGACCTTGTTGCTTTTTAAGTACAAGACTACTCCTCTATGTAAAATAAAATATTCTCTATTTCCAAATTGAGCATTAGAATGTACTGCTTTCAGAGGAGGAATTTTTATTTAATTTATTTATTTTAAAATTTTTATTTATGTAATTTTTTTTAATGGGAGGGGCAGAGAATCTTAAGCAGGCTCCACACCCAGTATGGAGCTGGAGGCGGGGCTTGATCTCACAACCTTGAGATCATGACCTGAGCCTAAATCAGATGCCCAACCAGCTGAGCCACTCAGGCTTCCCCATGGGAGCAATTTTAATATATAGGTTTTCCCTCAATGGGTTGCATCCCGCTGTAAATTGAAAATACTGTAAGATGAAAATGCATTTAAAACACCTAACCTACTGAATATCATAGCTTAGTCTAGCCTACCTTAAATGCTCTCAGAATACTTATACTAGCCTATGGCATATCAGTTGTTAACCCTCATGACTGCATGGCTGGCTGGGAGCTTTGGCTTGCCGCTACCATCCACCATCATGAAAGAGGGTCCTGCTGCATATATCTAGCCCAGGAAAAGATGAAAATTCAGAATTCCAAGTACATTTCTACCGAATGCATATCACTTTCATATGGTTATAAAGTTGAAAAACCATAAGTCAAATCCCTGTCAGTCAGGGACTGTCTGTATAGGGACCTGTTTACTGTAAATAGCTTTACAAAGCAAACAAAAGAATCCCCAGTATGGGTACCAACTGAAGAGGTGATGAAGCAATACGTGATCCCTCCTTTATTTCATTAAGCCCATCGAGAGCTCTATAAAGTAATGTGAAGCCAAGAAAATCTATAATGTTAAAAAAATAGCAAAGACAAAAGATATATCAGCCTATGAGAAGGACTTAAAAAGAAACCTGAAAACATTACTGAATTTCAAAGCTGCAGATAATTCAGAGAATGAGCAAAATGTCTTCTAAAAAGATAATAATGGCCTAAAATTTATGGAAAAACAAGTTGAGGGGGAAAAAAGAGTGCATTGCCAGGGTGTTAGCCATAGGTCAAGTAAAGCATCTTTAGAATAAAAAAAAGTAAAATCATGGGTACAAAACAGTGATGCTGGTGACAGATCAGAGAATCAAAAAACAGAAGAGTTAGCTACATGAGACTAGTTCAGGAAAAATAGTGCTAATTTATTTAAAGAGCATGTGGGCACCTGAATGGCTCAGTCGGTTAAGCGTCGGACTCTTGATTTTGGCTCAGGTCATGATCTCAGGGTTATGAGAACTTCCGTATAGGGCTTCACGCTCAGCGGGGAGTCTGCTTGAGATTCTTTCCCTCTGCCCCTCCCCACTGCGTGCATGTTCTCTCTTTCTCCCTCTTTCAAATAAATAAATAAATAAATAAATAAATAAATCTTTACCAAAAAAATAAAAGAGCATGGAGATAATTATGTTTTAGGAAAATGAGTAAAGGAGTGGTAGAGTTTGCACTTAAAACATAGTTGTAGAAAATGTCCCATAATTGCAAAAAAGACCTTAGCCCGGAAACTGGAAAGACACTATGAGCCTGTAAAGGTTAAAAACCTGAAAATGCTGTCGAGACATAACCTCTTAATAATTCTGAACATTAATGATAATTTAAAAATCTTTAAGCAAATATAGAGACACACGTTCAAAAGAATGCAAATTATAATAATTTGTATTTTGTAAACTGAATAAATATCTGAGAACAGTGGACTTACAGGTGAAGGAAATCAGTTATCTGGTTAAATTGAGAATTCCCTTTCCTCTTTATCTCTCTTCCCTTAAAGTAGAAACACTTAAGATACATACACGTGAGGGCGCCTGGGTGGCTCAGTTGGTTAAGCGACTGCCTTCGGCTCAGGTCATGATCCTGGAGTCCCAGGATCGAGTCCTGCATCGGGCACCCTGCTGAGCAGAGGTCTGCTTCCCCCTCTGACCCTCTTCCCTCTCGTGCTCTCTGTCTCTCATTCTCTCTCTTTCTCAAATAAATAAAATCTTTAAAAAAAAAGATACATACACGTGAAAAACACATAAACATTGAAAACGTGTCGATTTCATAGCTTCAAGACAGCTAGAGGTACCTATAATATGTCAGAAATTGGAGGAAGGTTAGTATTGTAATGTTAACTATGAGTAATCATTATAACTGACTAAATAAAAGTAAGATGTAAATGAGAAAAAAAAAAAGAAAAAGAAAATTGCTGTTTAGCCTCCCGAACAGTATTCCTCAGGGGATCTGGAGGTGGCAAGAAGAAGGGAGAAGCAGGGAGTGGGAGACAGGAATCCTGGGCTTTCATTGCTATGAAGGTGATCTGTGACTTTTGACTGTTAATTATTTTCAGACATAAATTAGAATAAACAAGGCCATTTCATTTTTTAAAGTAAAAACCTGCTCTAAGTATGATAAACATAAGTTAATATTACTGTGTCTTTAAAATATTATTAAAAAAGAATATACATTATGGAAAATATATAAATGACAAAAGAAGACAATAAAAGTAGAGGAAGGAATTCAGGGTGAGCATCAAATTGCAACAAATACAAATGGATTAACTTGCATAAAAATAAGACTCATTTGTATTAAAATATTGTGACTAATTTCAAATTTTGGGAAAAAGTTATACATAAATACATTGACTAATAACATTAAATACTAAAATATGAGACTGTTGTACTTAAAAAGAATACATTAAAAACAAAAAGACATACATTGTTCTTTCCTGAGGTAGATGTGGGGAATAGAGGGGGCCAGTCAGGCATTAGCATTTGCATAAATAATAAATGAAATGTTAATACTAAAACAGAAGCACACCAAATGAAAAGGTTCAGAATTAAGATGGGCCCCTACAATACATAGAAAGTAATGGTAGGGGGCACCTGGGTGGTACAGACCATTAAGCAAGAGACTAGGTTTCGGCTCAGGTCACCATCTCAGGGTAGTGAGATAGGGCCCTCCGTTGGGCTCTGCACTCAGCGTGGAGTCGGCTTGAGATTCTCTCTCCCTCTTCCTCTGCCCTTCTCGCTCGTGCTCTCTGTCTGTCTCTAAAATAAATAAAAAAGGGTGCCTGGGTGGCTCAGTTGGTTAAGTGGCTGACTCTTGATTTTGGCTTAGGTCATGATTTCAGGGTCCTGGGATTGAGCCCCACATCTGGCTCCCTGCTCAGCTGGGGAGTCTGCTTGTGGATTCTCTCACTCCTTTTCCTCTGTATCTCTAAAATAAATAAATAAATCTTTAAAATAAATAAATCTTAAAAAAAAACTGATGGTAGAAATTACAAAACAAAACTGTGGTAAGAAATAAGCATTCACTATCATCAGACTGTGATAGGTCAAGCTCATTAGGGTTTAAGGATTAAACTGGTAAACTGAACCAGTCCAGAAAGTGGTAGAATGGACTGGTTAAGAGCAGAGTGCCTGACCGAATCCTTCCTCTGTCACTTCCTGCCTGTGAAAATGATAGAAAAATTAAAAGGAGTCAAGAGATGATTTTGTTTTGTTTTGTTTTTTTTAAGTAGGCTCCATGCCCAGGGTGGAGCCCAGTGTGGGGCTTGAATTTATGACCCTGAGGTCAAGACCTGAGCTGAGATTAAGAGTCAGATACTTAACCAACTGAGCCTACTTGATGAAAAGGAAAGCACTAGAATGGGGAAATATTTGAGATAGTTAAAAGTTTAATATTGCAATATGTGAACACATATTTCTAAGATTATGTTCAAGGGGATTTTGTATCTAAGAGATGGTTCACACCATAAGACATATAAAATAACAAAAGAATATTGAATTATTTAATCTGATAATTTAAAATGTAATCTTAATGCTGTGATATCATAAATATTTAGTATGTGAACAAAAAGAGGAATGATTTTTAAATCCTGGTAAGTCTAATGAGAAACAAATGTACTGTAATTTTTCTTATTGAGTACTCTTCAGCCACATGTAACAAGAACCATTAAAATGATTTTTTTTAAAAGATTTATTTATTTATTTGAGGGGGAGCATAGAGGGAGAGGGAGAGAGAAACCCAAGCGGACTGCACTGAGTGCAGAGCCCAACACGGGGCTTGATCCCATGACCCTGAGATCTCGACCTGAGCCGAAACCAAGAGTTGGACGCTTAACAGACTATACCACCCAGGTACCCCTAATAAAATGATTATTTTTTACCCAGTAACCTCATTTTTGGAAATGTATTCTAGGGAAAGAATTTAAAGGAATAAGAACATCATGTGTAGATCTTTGAAAACAAGATAATTTATATAAATTATATATAATTATATATAATATGATTTATATAAATTATATAATTTATTTATAATTATATATATTATGTCTTTAAAAACATAATTTATATAAATGATACACAAAAAGATAAAACAGCTTTGAAAGCAGCCTAAATACTCACAATTTTAGTATTTAATGGATTATAATGCAACCATTAAAAATTCAAATAAAGAAAATCTGTCAGTCTGAGCCTCCCCATTAGATAAGATAATAAATCCCAGTGGCATTAATAAGTACTGTTCCCAGGGAAGCTTTTGAAGAAATCATGGAAATTTACTTGTAGGTAATATATAAAACAATGGAATGCAAGACAGTATATGCTGTATTTGTTAATTATGTGAAAAATTTACATATAGTGATATAGGCAAATTTTACCTAAGTTATTGGAATTTAAGTTTTTTTATAAGGATGATGGAAAAGTTATCTCAGGAGTTCAGGGGGAAACTCATGTGCACCAACAAGCAGCGGCCTTTCAGACACCTCTGACAGTTGCTTGTGTTTCTGTTGTACAGTGCTTGTTTCAGGTTCTGGTAAATGTTTCCTGGAGTGGGAAACCCGGGAAGCCTAGCATTGCCACGGGGGCAGTGAGCACCCAGCATGGATCTCTCCTGCAGCTTAATGACACCTTGGAAGAGAAAGAAGTTTGTAGGTTTGTACCTGCTTTGATGTGACCCTACTGATGCCTGCAGTTTCGGTCTGGTTGTTCCCTATTTGATTTTTAGCTTTTCATTCCTTCAAAACATTTTTTTAGGGGCGCCCGGGTGGCTCAGTCGTTAAGCGTCTGCCTTCGGCTCAGGTCATGGTCCCGGGGTCCTGGGATCGAGCCCCGCATCGGGCTTCTTGCTCGGCGGGAAGCCTGCTTCTCTCTCTGCCACTTCCCCTGCTTGTGTTCCCTCTCTTGCTGTGTCTCTCTCTGTCAAATAAATAAATAAAATCTTAAAAACAACAACAACAACAAAAAAAACCATTTTTTAATATCTTTCCCAGTCTGCCCTCAGGAATGCCTGTCACACTCTGCCTTGATGACATTACCGTAATCCAACTCCTTATGTCCTAATCTAACCATTTTTCTTAATTTTACCATGTCTTTATAGGCTGAAATACAAATTTGGAGAATTTGGAAACTATTCACTCTTGGTAAAGCACACCCATAACGGAGTCAATGAAATTGCTTGTGACATCGTTATCAACAAGAATCCAATTGACAGTAACCTTCGTACGTATATGCTCTTTGTTGATTTTTTTTAAATTTGTGTTTTAAAGGTTTTAGTTTTTGAGTACTGTTTATAACACTCTCTGTACTTTAAAACCTGGATTATCTATCTTACTTAGTTATGGTATATTTATAATGATTGTGTCATTGGTGTATACCAAGAAAATTATGTGATATATAAGAAAATTGTATGATCAACATATTCTCATAGATGTTATTTAGTTTAATTATGAAGCATAAATAAGCCAAAAAAAGTTAATGCAATAGAAAGAAACTAGAAATAGGGCAAATGACTGTCAAGTATCTTTCCTTGTTTTAGGATCGTATTCCCTGTATGGGTCTTACAGGGACAGCCCAGAAGTCCCTTAGATTAAGGACTGTTCATTCTTCAATAACTCCACTGAAGAGTATCTGTCAGTCTGAGGGGTGCCAGGGTGGCTCAGTCAGTTAAGCGTCTGCCTTCAGCTAAGGTCATGATCCCAGGGTCCTGGGATCAAGCCCTGCATCAGGCTCCCTGGTCAGTGGGGAGCCTGCTTCTCCCTCTCCCTCTGCCCCTCTCCCTGCTTGTGCTGTCTCTTGCTTTCAAATAAATAAATAAAATCTTAAAAAAGAAAAAGAAAATCTGTCAGTCTGAGCCTCCCCATTCGATAAGATAATAAATCCCAGTGACATTAATAAGTACTGTTCACAGTGAAGCTTTTGAAGACCATAGGGTCATGTCAAAAGAATGGAAGAGCCAACCTGAAAGGGCCAACATGGGCCAGTTTAAGCATTAAAAAGAATAATGAATGTAATTGATGGAAACACATTGAATCTATAAAAACCAATGAGTCTCTTATGAAACTTAAAAGAAAGAACCCCTTCCCTAAAGAAAGACAATACTTTGGTTGCCTTAGGAGGTAACAAGGACACCTGATAACTGGAGTGACTTAAAATTGTTAATTGAAAGGAAGGATCTAAGCATTTATCCTGCCTTTCTTGTTTTAATTGTATTTTAGGATAACTAAGTAGTCTGAGATGATGAGGGTAAATTCTTTAAGGAATGATTCCAGCTAATACATGTGGCAGAATGGCAGACTATTTCGTAACTCTTAATGAAGGAACTGATGTAGGCAAAAGTCATGAGTGGATGAAACCATCACATGAAAGAAGACCTGGCATGGGAGGGCCACACTTTCCCCAGCCTGATGTGGGGAGTGGGAAAGACACGGCACCATCTGTGAAGCATTCTTGCCCAAAAAAGTTGAACTTTGTTAGTCAAGCCTCTACAGCTAATTGCCCATTTGCAGAACATTTGGAGGATAGAACAAGTTCAGTGACACCATGAGGAAGCTGACTGACAGATCTAGAACATGAGACGTCCTCATAGACGACTTGCTTCAAACAAGTCAGTGGCTGCTATGTCTGAATGCAACTAAAGAGACATAATGAGCAAATAGAAAATGTGAACCTTGTTTGTATCCTGATCTGAACACACTAACTACAAAAAACATTTTTGAAATAATTAGAAAAATTGGAATATGGACTCTGTTAGCCAGAGAGGAGTTATTACTGACATGGTGATTATATAATAAAACCCATTTTAAAGAAACTTTTAATTTTGAAATAATTTTAGACTTACAAGAAACATTGCAAAAAAGGAGCTTCCAGTTTCCCCTAAACCCCTAAACTATATAATCATAGTGCAGTTACCCATATATAATGATCAAAACCAGGACATAGTGCTATTAACTGATGTATAGGCTTTTCAGATTTCTCCCGTTATCCCTTCTAAGTCCAGTTGTTTGGTCCAGGATGCAGTCCAGGATCCCACAGCCCAATTAATTGTCAGGTTCCTGCAGCCTTTCATTGTCTTTCGTGACTTTGACACTTTTGAAGAGGACCGGCCAGTTATTTTGTCATTGGCACTTGCTCGCTATTTCCTCACACCTAGGTAGAGGGCATGCATTTTTGGTAGAAGACTCCAGAAGCCTCCTCAGTGGGCCATGTCACGGGTTGCACGATGCCAACACATCTTCTGTGAGGCCTGTGTTTTAGAGATATATACTGAAGATGGATGGAGGAAATGACACGTCTGTGATTTGCTTAAAAATACCTCGGGCAAAGACACAGAGGCAGAGTAGCAACAGAAGAAGCAAGAGTGACAATATCTTGATAATTCTAGAATCTGGGTGATGGGTATACGTGGGCTTATTATGCAAATCTCTGTTCTTTTATGCATGTTTGATATTTTTCATGATGAAAATGAGCACTCCCCTAATGATGAATGTTCTCAAGTGTTTATAGGAAAGTTAGCAGAAGAATACAAGGTTTTCCCTCACTTGTTTTGTTTGCGTTTTTCATTTACAGATTAAATGTAGTGATGTGACAGCTTTGATGCTTAGGATGACATTTTGGTGATAGGGTGTTTTCTTTTGATTTTTATAGCTGTGTGTATTGCGTTCCTTGTTGGTGTGGCGCTCATCATTGCAGTATCCTTTCTGAGGTTGTTGTTGAGGTAAGCAGATGTTAGGGGGGGCACAATTGGGGGAAGTAGAATATAGAAAAAATATATCCAGGAAGGCTGGTTTGATCCTTTCAGTGACTGTTATTCTTTGATTAAGTAAATACTTATTGGGTCCACCATGCCTGGTTCCAGCCCGGGGTATCAGGGATTGATGTTGAATAAGAGATGGTCCCTGACTTCAGGGAAATGATCACCTAGTTCGAATGGATCTTTGCCTTCAATCTTCCCCAGTGGCTGAAAACAGAGAAGAAAATGCTTGAGAAGTCCTTATTTCCTGAAGGATCTCACAGCCTGCTTTTGCAGTTGAGTGGGAGTGGCCTGGACTGATCTCAGGAGGCATCTGTGCATTGCTGTCTACCTCTCCTCCTGTCCGGCTCTGAGCTCTGAGGCCACCCCTCTGGCCCAGCTTCCCAGCTCCTGCCAGCCAGGCATCGGGCAGCAGAGATGGAGGATGGGGTGCTGGACCTCTGGACCTTGGCGTGCACTTGCTTTTCCCTGGTTGGGACTGGCAGCTTGGCGAGGGGATTCTTTCTTGTCTCTCTGCCTGGTTAACAACGAGTCTGGAGCAAGTGAATGAATAGATGGGGAAAGAAAAAGAAAGTCACATAGATCCAGGCCTGGCAGATCACCTTTCAAAGGAAAGTTCTTTCATGTTTTTAAAGAAGTAAAATTGACGGAATTTTTACATGTACAACCTGTTAGGGTCTGGAAGGATCACAAGATTTTATGGGTGAGCCGTCTCCAAACTGGGAGGAAGAAAACCTAGTCTTTTAAGTGTGCCGCCTTGAAGGAACCTAGCAGCTTTGGGGAGTTCACGCACTCTGACTCTCTCCCTTTGTGCATCCTAGAAATACAAGGGTCTGTAAGGATAAAAGGACTACTTCTTGCTCAGAAGCACATTGTTTTTTTTGTTTTTTTTTAAATTTTTTATTGTTATGTTAATCACCATATATTACATCATTAGTTTTTGGTGCAGTGTTCCATGATTCATTGTTTGTTCATAACACCCAGTGCTCCATGCAGAACGTGCCCTCCTCAATACCCATCACCAGGCTAACCCATCCCCCTACCCCCCTCCCCTCTAGAACCCTCAGTTTGTTTTTCAGAGTCCATCATCTCTCATGGTTCGTCTCCCCCTCTGACATACTCCCCTTTTCTTCCTCTCCTGTTATCTTCTTCAGAAGCACATTTTTAACTGAACTGCTTTTTAGGGGCAGAGTATAATTTCAGCAGAAGAGTTTGTTTGAATCAAGATTATCTTGTCAATCTTTTGATAGGATGCAAATACTATTCCAGTTTATTACAGTGTTTTCATTTGCTCCTTTTAATATCAGTGGATCTATGGCATTGCTTTCTAAAGTAATTGGTAGCTGATCTCGAGCTCTTGCAAAGGGAAGAAATCCCACCTCATTCCACTGTGGAGTTGAAACTCCTTGTAGTGTGAGGTTCTGCCTCTGCAGCCTTGCAGGCGGGATGCTCTGCTGGCAAAGCAGGAGCCCTTGTCCCTTGCCCCAGCACTTTCCAGCATGCCTCCAGAAGTCCAGGGATGTTCGGGTATGTCGGAACTGGAACAAAATCTGAGGCGGTAGTAAGAATACAGGATCTCTCTCCTTTTGCTGGGAGGACAAGCATGTTCAAGAAAATTATGTGCGTTTCTAAAATTTCAATTTTTAAATATCTTATTTTCTCCTTTCGCCCTTCCTTAGATGTCTCAATTTTAATATTTTTCATGTGATGGTGATGTTACCAGTGCTGAATAAAGTAGAAATAGGAGTGAGTTGTGGGGAATAAAGAGAAGAAATAAGAATATATGCATTAGATACGTGGGTGATGTTTAGAGACTGCTTTGAACAATTAAACTGGCGAAAAAACTTACAAGACAGAGATTGAACTGGCTATTTGGTGATACTAAGGAATTATTGATAATATTTTAAAATGTAATAATGGAACTGCAGTTGTGTTAAAAAAAAGGGAGGCTGTTTATCTTTTAGAGCTACAAACTTCAGTATTTATGGATTAAATAATATCATGCTTGGGATTCTTTAAAATAGTCAATCTAAGGGCAGGCAAGGGGACGGGGTGGGAGTGTGGATGAAGTAAGATCTACCACACTTAAAGACACTTTAAAATGTTTAATTCTTTGACTTGTATAGAGTATGAACTTCAAATGAATCTTCTTTCAATACAGTATCCAGTCGTTTTGAAAATTCTGCCAAAGAAAATAAATTAACTGAACTTTTTATTTATTTACAGTTTGGATGACTTTCATAATTGGATTTCTAAAGCAATTAATTCCCGGGAAACTGATCGTCTTATCAATTCTGTGAGTTATTAGAATGCATCATGTGTGCTCTGGGTGGTTTTCTAGATTTGGAATTTGTAATTCCCTATTTAATAATCTTTATTATCTGGTTTAATTAATCTTATTTATATTGTGGAAGGCCAGGTCTGTCGTGTGTTCTGTATCCTTAGTAAAGAGCAGGCAGCATTCTCTTCAGCTCTGGTGAAGGGTACCGTCCCGCTTCTCTTTCTTGGTGAGGTTGGAACTTTGGGTTGCATTATATGCACAGTGTGGAGACATTTTTCTCTCTGCAGGCAGCACTGTTGAATCGATCCAGTTAAGTAGAGAGTGTCAAGATAAAAACAAAAGAATAGAGCCATCAGTATGAAATCTACAAATCGATGGCCTCCTATGGTGATTAAACATACTACTTCTGTTAGTAAATTCATTATGGACATATATATGTCCACTTATGGACATATTTGCTTATACTCTTGTACCAGACGCACTTATCGACCAGTTCTTTGTGGTCGTTCATCAGCGTGGCTCAGCAGACATCTCAAAAATCAAATGTGAAAAACTAAACCTCTGGGTGGGATCTTTACAAAAGTAAATTAAAAGATTGTTCAGGACAATGATTTTTAGCTCTTCTGTCTATTAATTTCTTCCCTAAAAAACAGAAAACTGAAATTAACTCAGTAGTATTATTAACTGGCATGTTTCTCTCCCCATTTTTCTGAAGGAGCTGGGGTCTCCAAGCAGGGCAGGCTCCATCGGTGGTGATGCTCAACTGGAAGCATGGTGTCCGCCCACTGCAACGCCGCGCCTCCGCTGTGTAGACACATTCAGGGGGTATGTGGGGCTCCCTTGGGACATTGTGGGCACAGGTAGTCTAGGATTACATGTTTACACATAAACACATTTTTTGGTATTTTACATATCTTTTATTTTGTAGGGTAGGCAGGACTTCTTGCTGTAAAAAATAAATCAGTGGCCTCTTTTTACTTGAAAACTGTCATGATAGCAAATATAAAGTTGCTAGAGAGGAATCAAGGGTTGAGGCCAGAACCAGTTTCCACTGATAGGTAGATTCTGCCGAATTAAGGTCATGTGGGCAGGCAGCAGCACACGGGTGGGGCCTCCCCATCCATCTGCAAACCGGCTCCCCCATCGGACAAATGAAACACCAGCGTGCGTCAGGCCTGGCCCTTCCCCATTGCTAGCAAAACAGCTTGAATATCAGGCCCTCTGGGAAGCAAATCCAGAGTCCTACAGCAAGTTGTATTTTATTTTATTTATTTTTTTAAAGATTCTATTTATTTATTTGATAGAGAGAGACAGCGGGAGAGGGAACACAAGCAGGGGGAGTGGGAGAGGGAGAAGCAGGCTTCCTGTGGAGCAGGAAGCCCGATTCGGGGCTCGATCCCAGCACCCTGGGATCATGACCTGAGCCGAAGGCAGATGCTTAACGACTGAGCCATACAGGCGTCTCCAGCAAGTTGTTATTTTATTTTATTATTATTTTTTAAAACATTTTATTTTATTTATTTGACAGAGAGAGACACAGTGAGAGAGAAAGCACAAGCAGGGGGAGTGGGAGAGGGAGAAGCAGGCTTCCTGCTGAGCAGGGAGCCTAATGTGGGGCTCAATCCCAGGACCCTGGGATCATGATCTGAGCCAGAGGCAGAAGCTTAGCCAACTGAGCCACCCAGGCGCCCCGCAAGTTGTTATTTTAGAGTTCAGGTAGAAGAGTGAGGGCCAGGAACCAACTCTGAAAATAAAGTATAAAACCATATAGCTGAAAATAAACATGTTGGTGTTAGGCCTTCCATTTCTGCCCATGGAGGGCTTTTATTTTTTATTTTTTTATGAAGTTTATTTATTTATTTATTTATTTGAGAAAGAGAGAGAGTACCAGACGGGGGAGAGAGAGTAGGAGAAGCAGACTCCTCACTGAGTGAGGAACCCCATGTGGGGCTTGATCCCAGGACTCCGGGATCATGACCTGAGCTGAAGGCAGACACTTAACTGATTGAGCCACCCAGGCACCCCTCATGGAGGGCTTTAAAACTCCAGTAATAATTATAATTCTATCCCAGCCTCCCAGACACTGAGTGCTCCTGGGGTGCATATTGGAAACCAGGCAATAATGATAACCATTGCTAAGAATTTTTGAATTCTCACCCTGTGCCAGGCACTGTTCTTACTTGTTGTAGTTTATTCAATCTCTTCACAATCCTGTGAGGCATATACTTTTAATATGCCTGTTGTACAGGTGAAGAGACTGGGCCATAGAGTTAAGTAATGTGCCCGAGGTCACTCGGGGACTATGTGGGACGGCTGGGATCTGACTCCAGGAGTTGGGCTCCAGAGTCCCCACAGATAACCACAATGACACACTCAAGGCTTCATTCTTCAGTATCCTACAGAATTAGCATCAAATAGTAGCATATTCAGAGTCTTTTTTATCGTATTCCTTTTTCTTTTTTTTTAGGAGAGTGATGGGGAGAGGGGCAAAGGGTGAGAGAGAATCTTAGGCTCCACACCCTCTGTGGAGCCTGATGCGGGGCTCGATCCCACAACCCTGAGATCATGACCCGAGCCGAAACCAGGAGTCAGAAGCTTAACCGACTGAGCCACCCAGGTGTCCCTGCTCCTCTTTTTTTTTTTATTCCCATTGCCGCTTTTGGAGATGAGATGTTTGCAGATAGATGGGAACTAACATTTATTAAGTGCCTAAAATGTGCCAAGCACTGGTTAGGCGCCATGATATAGATTATTTTCCTCACTGGTCCCGGGGGTCCCTGTGGGCGTGTTCCCTCTCTTACAGAGAAGCACACTGAGGTAACTGATGAGAGTGTTGCCCTAATAAAGAGTTGAGGGTGCATGATTTGAGCCCTTAGCTCTAATGACTGTATGCCTTCTACTGCGGTTCTTTAACTTGCAATATCTAAGTAATTAGCACAGAATTGAGTGATTGGAAATGTTTTGCTTTGTTTTCAAGTTACACAGTTCAGTGTCAGTAAATTTCTCTTAAGAAATCATGTTGGAGGGCACCTGGGTGGCTCAGTCGGTTGAACGTCTGACTCTTGATCTCAGCTCAGGTCTTGATCTCATGGTGGTGAGTTCGAGCCCCATGTGGAGCCTAGTTAAAAAAAAAAAAAAAGAAATCATGTTGGAAATGTTGGCAACAGAAGGTCTTTGTGTAGGGCCCTAATTGTAGTGATTAGACATGATAGTTTCCTGCTCTTTAAGTGTATCTGTGTTGTGACTGCCGTCAGTATGTGTGTCTCTTATCGTTGGGCCATTCCCTGTCACATGGGCAAGCCCTGAAAGTGTGCTTTTTTGCTGCTTTACAGGATAGCTCTCATCCTCATGGTCTTCGTTAATTATGGAGGAGGAAAATATTGGTACTTCAAACACTCAAGTTGGAATGGTAAGATATTTCCTAAAAGTAGTATTGCTTACGTAGGACCCCTCAGAGAAGTGTGGACAAGAGCATCTCTCAGCATCCCCTCAGGAGCTCAGAGACGAGGCCCCACCAGCGTCCTTTGAGTGCTGATCTCCTGCCCCCACAGAATGACCTTTAGATGATACTGTTCACCCTTTTGTTTAGTTCTTGCTTTCATGTGCTGTAGCCTTGTAATGCTTCACTGTGATAACACATGGTTGCCCAAGTCTCTGTTGCAGGGCTGTGGGACTCTGCAGAGCCGTTAAGAATTTAGTTGTAAATGATTCTTGTCATATTCTAGATATGCCTTTTATTACAGCCACATGGGAGTTCTGCCTTCTAAGACTCATGGTCCTCCTCAGGGTGCCATTGAACTCAGGTTGGTCTGAGTGGTGCTGAGTAACGGCTGTGAATCTGACTCAGTAGTTGGTTTAAGAATGGATTTTGAATACCACAGCTTGAAGATAAGAGACTTGTCCAGACTTCTACTCTGGCTCTCCCATGCCCAGTCATGTTCTTAGGAAATACCTCAGGCCTGGTGACTGGTTCCAGAGTCCCCAGGGAGCGTCTGTGTGTTTTCACAGTGTTTTCCTGTGAACTCTCTATGTGAGTTTACTTTCCATATATATTAGTATATAATGGAGCCATTCTAGATTTAGGAAGTATTTACATTCTAGAGTCGTTTTCCTTATTCTTGTGCTTGTGTTATTCTCCAGGACTGACAGTGGCTGACCTCGTATTCCCATGGTGAGTTGCAGTCTACCACCAGCTCTTCCATAGGTCATCCAAGTGTCCAGCTGATGCTGGAGCCTTTCTCTGAAACCATCCTTGAGTTCTGGGCCGCAGAACTATGTGCGGCCTATGTTGCTCACAGGTCCTTCCAAAAGTTGTGTTACTGGATAGTTCTTATACTTGGTATAGGGCTTTTCTAAAACCTGCATATAAAAGATGAGTGATTTCACAGGGAACATTTTGTTATTGTAGATATGCTATACAAGATCCTGGATCTTGTAGGAAACCATAAATTCTGAATATGTAGTTAAATCCCACTAATCCTGAAAATAAGTATAAAAATCATATTTCCTAAAAGAAGTGTAGTATATTGGCATCAGGAGATTCTGATAAGTATGTAACAGGGCAATGATAATATTAAATTAAAATTTAAAGTAATACAGGAGCGATGCGCTCTGTCTCTGATCATCTGTGGCTTGTTCACCTTGTTAAGGGACCCTGATTCCTGTACAATGTGGGATTTGTGTCTTTGCCTGTGATGCTTTGAGTGACTTTGTCCATCTTTAGGAGGTAGTACTAGCTATTGGTTAATGTCTTTAGTTCCTTGTGTTTCATCACTAATAGGAACTCAGGGTTTCTTGTTGGGGAGCTGGGGTTCTAGTTTGAGATGGTTTTTGGGTAGGAGGAAGTTTTACATGCCTGAAGACCTGGTAATTATGTACATTCTTTTTTTAAAAAGATTTTATTTATTAGGAAGTGAGAGCGTGCATGAACAAGGGGCAAAGGCAGAGGGAGAAGCAGAATCCCTGCTGAGCAGGGAGCCCGACGCGGGGCTTGATCCCAGGACTCTGGGATCATGACCTGAGCCGAAGGCAGACGCTTAACCGATTGAGCCACCCAGGCTCCCCATTTATGTATATTCTTTACGAGGTTCCCTATGGGAAATGTGTTCCCGTTCCTGTTACTAGACACTTTTATCCAATTAGGTGACCCCAAGAAAGGAAGCCAGAGGACATCAAGGAATGTAGCAAGAGCAAACTCTCACCTCTATTAACCCCACGCTTAATCATCAGAAAGATTGCTATTCTGTCTTTTTTTAAAAAAGAGTTAATTTAGTATAGTAAAAGGGAAGAAAAGAGGTATGCGGCTCAGACAAAATTAGAAAAAGTAATCTAGCTTTCGTTTTTCTTTCAGGAGAAAGAGTGAATTTAGAAATGATTGACATGTGTTGTTTGTTTCTCGGGGACTTTGAGGGCATGCTTCAGAATGTCCAGTTGTTTCGATTCTAGCATCTTTATCATTGTTTCTCTTTAATAATAAATGAGAGACTTGTCCTTGGAAATTGCAGTCAGCCCTGAAGAATTTTCCTTCTAGGATATGACTTGAAGGTGCACAAACCTTATAGTCCAACAGGGTTATGTTCTGATTCTTCCTTCAGTGTTATTTCAATAATTGGCTACTTTAGAAAAATCATGTATTGCTTCTTTTATGTAGTAGATTATAAAATATTAATGATATATAGACCAAAAAACCCACCCTAGAAATGACCACCTCTTAATAGCTGTCTTTTTTTCTAGGTTTGTCTTTATTATGGGGTCTTCAATTTTTCTATCAATGACTTCCATACTGCAGCGAGGATGTTCAAAATTCAGATTGCTGAGGAAAATTGCATGGAGGAGTTTCCTGTTAATCTGTATAGGAGTGGTCATTGTGAACCCCAATTATTGCCTTGGTCCATGTAAGTATTTTTCCCCCCCCTATTAGTATACATTCCGGTTGAAATATGGAAGCTACATGTCGTAATTTAAAAGAAATATAATTCCTCCATCTCAGGTACCTGCAAAAAAGAACAGTTATTAGAAAAATGTATACCTGCTTGTATAACTTCGGGCATTATTGTTACTGTCTTGGGACTTCAGACCTGGGAAGAGCGTCTAAGACCATTCAGACCCTTCTGCTGTACAAAGGAAGACTCTGAGTCCCGGAGAGATTGAAGTGTTTTCTGTGGTTCTTCTAAGTGCAGCAACAGAGTAGTAGAGCCAGATCAGGTCACCTGGTTCTAGACCCTGCCCTCCTGCCACTTTGGATTCATCGACTTTCATAATCAGGCGATTGTGTGGTAGTTCAAGAATCCACCTTTGTCATCGCCTGTATGCTGCTGGGTTGCTGGGAAGGAATATCTTTGTTATTGTTTTAGCAGTGTGAGTGAGCTAGGAAGGCTGAGGGAAGGACACACACCCCTTGCTTGGAACCCACATCAGGGTCAGGGAAGGCAGTAGTTGGCTGTACTCAAGGGGCTTCCAGTGGCATTAGCAAAACAGGACACAATTGTCTGGACAATAGCCAGATGGTCCCCTTGGACAAGAAGCACTAAGAGTAGGCATTGGGAGGAGGTAGAGGTCACTTCCAGTTGGGGTCAGAAGGAAAGGTGTCACATAATAGTTGATTTGATGCCTCTCCAAAAAGTGGGCCACTGCTCCCAGGAGAATACATTGTAGGATTCATTACATGGTCACACTCTTCCGGTGATGTAGCCATGTAGCCTGTAAGATAGGGAGAGTCCCGTTGGTGGCCTGTGCTGGGTGGCCAGGCAAGTTGCAGGTGGATGTGAGAGTTGCTTGAATCCGTACGCAGAACAACAAAGGGCCAGGAGAGGAACTTCAGGGCCCAGGCAGTCCTTGCTTTACCTCACACCCAAGGAACACATGTGTTCTTAGCCCCGTGTCCCAGCTGGCCACTTCCTGCTGGGAGTTTGAGCCAAGTCCCCTATGCCTATCTCCAAGAGCCTAGAAAGCAACTTAAGTGCAATGGAGGTATGTTTTCCCCCTTAGAAAACAATAATGTTGTCTTGGGCAGGAGGAGGAAAGCTGGCTAACACTTCACCTAATTTGTGCCTTCTGCAGTGTCTTGGGATAAGGTGCGAATTCCTGGCGTGCTCCAGAGGCTGGGGGTGACCTATTTTGTGGTTGCTGTGTTAGAGCTCATCTTTGCTAAACCTGTCCCTGAAAGTTGTGCCTCGGTGAGAAATCTGCTTTTAAACACAGGGTTGAGGGTGGGTGGGAATCACTGTATGATTTTCAGAACCCTCTTTAGTTCTGAGCACAGTACTTTATCTCAGTAGACTCCTTAACTCTGTTAGTCAAGTACATTCTTTTTTCCTTCAGTTAGTTATTTTCCTTTAGTCTTTACACCAATCCTTTTCTCTGTTATGGGGAAAAAAACACATAACATGAGATCTCCCCTCTTAATAAATTTTTAAATGTCCAGTAATCAAATGCTTTTTGATGGCATTAAATAATATCAGAATCATCTAGATTGCTAGTT
Organism: Eumetopias jubatus; assembly: GCF_037043125.1. Lineage (NCBI taxonomy): Eukaryota > Metazoa > Chordata > Mammalia > Carnivora > Otariidae > Eumetopias > Eumetopias jubatus. Next base: position 39,849,460 of record NW_028274808.1, read on the forward strand.
CAGTCTTTGGGGGCATTATAGTACAAGATATATAGAAAACTCACAAAACATTTCAGTATCTGTATAGATGCTGTGAAGATTCAACTTGGAGGAAAAACGCCAAGGTAGGGTAGAGGAAAATGACAGTATCGTCTGTGGCTGTCCTTGGCTATTTCATATTTCTTATTTGTGGGAAGTATGTGAGAGCCTCACTTCTTTCACAATTGCTTTCTATCTTACTATAAATTGCTCTGTTGAATTAACGCAGGTGGAGCTTTTTCCCCCTAGTAGAGAGAAAAACTCAGGAAGAAATGTTTAAATTCTTCCACTTGGGGTCCTTAATAAATTAATATTGCTGAATTTATTTTCTAGCTCCTTTCTGTATATGTAACTAGCAGATTCATCACTGAACCCCAGATTTTCTTGGCTCTTCCTGTAATGATGGCTTGGTTATATGTCCTTGGAGTGCATTGGATTATTCATTTACCTGCTCTGTCCGCTGTGTCATTGTATGTGTACCCTCTGCTGTGGGTGTTCTTGAGGTGAAGTGAGACTAGACATGAATGCAGGCTTGGTTAGTCACATGGGACCTAAGATCTGTGGAGAACTCGTCTGCCGCCCCCACAATGGAGTGAGGGTTTGGGTGGGCCACCAAGAATAGGTGGGCTGTACTCCTCCTTCCTTCAGTCACGACAGCTCCAAAAGTTTAAATTTCATTTTCCTTTCTTAAAATGTATTTTTTTAATTAACATATAACGTATTGTTCGATTCAGGGGTACAGGTCTGTGATTCATCAGTCTTACACAATTCACAGCGCTCACCATAGTACATACCCTCCCCAATGTTTTAAAATGTATTTTAGCTTTTTTAATGACACCTGTATTGAGATATATTGCACATACCAAAAAACTCACAAGTTTGAAGCATGCAATTCAATGATATTTAGTATATTCACAGAGTTGTGCAGTCATCACCACTACCCAATTCTAGAACATTTTCATTACCCCACAAGAAACCCTGTACTCACTGCCAGTCACTCACTGTTCTCTACGACCCCCCCAGCCCCAGGCAACCCCTCATCTACTTTCTGTCTCTGTAGATTTACCTATTTTGACGTTTCATATACATGGAATTATACAATATGTGCCTTTCTGTTTGGTTTCTTTCACGTAGCATATTTTTCAAGGGCCATGTATTGGTGCTTTATTCCTTTTACTGCTGAATAATACTCTATTTTATGAATGTACCACTTTTTAGATATATTCATCAGTTGATGAGCATTTGACTTATTTCCATTCTTTGGCTAGTATGAATAAAGATTCCATGTATATTTGTGTACAAGTTTTTGTGTGAACATCTGTTTTCAGTTCTCTTGGGTATAGGAGTAGAATTGTCCAGTGATTTCTTTTTTCTTTTTTTTTTCCCCTAAGATTTTATTTCTTTATTTATTTAGAGGGCGAGCATGAGTGGAGGGAGGGGCAGAGGGAGGGGGGAGAGAGAATCCCAAGCAGACTCCATGCTGAGCACAGAGCCAGGTGCAGGGCTTGATCTCGCCTGAGCCAAAATCAAGAGTTGGACACTTAACTGACTGAGCCATCCAGGCATCCCATCCAGTGATATATTTTTAACTAATGTTTTACTATGATATTTCATGGAGAGGGGCAGGTAGACCACATAATATATATGAAATAAACATGCATCTATTTTTGTATTACTCCCATAAAGGCCAACAGAAGAATCACCAGGAATTTCCTGAATACATTTACTGCATATTTTTTCCTCTTCTACTTACATGTAGTTCATATTATGTTTTTTTTTTTTATAACCCCTCACTCAGGAGAGAAGCTGCTTTTCCCTTCGAGACATCATCTTCAGCTGGCCCCAGTGGCTCTTCATTCTGATGCTGGAAAGCATTTGGCTGGGCTTGACATTCTTCTTGCCTGTTCCTGGATGTCCTACGTAAGTGAGCCCACGGAGGTAATCCCTTTTTGCATGTCCTTTTCTGTCAAGTCAGAGCTTCTGGGGTGAGAGCTTGCAGATTTCCCGAGGGAGAGGAACTCGGTTTCACTCTTTCTTCTCCTTTGAGGCATTGTGTGTATGGGTGAGGAGTTTGGTGTATGTCCAGAGGAATGTCTCTGTGAGGCTTTTTCCGGGTCTGTTTGAAGGGAAGTTGGGCTGCCCACCTTAGCTTGTGGGGAGTAGTCAAGTCAGAAGAGCATCGGTGAGGAGTGCATGGCACCGAGGGGTCTCCGTGTTTGAGGCTCCTTGTTGGGCTGCAACAGTTGCCAGGATAAGCCTTATTCCCGCTGAAGTCTTGTCAATTAAGTACGTGTTTTCACTTTCCCAGTGGTTATCTCGGCCCTGGTGGCATTGGAGATTTGGGGAAGTATCCAAATTGTACCGGAGGAGCTGCTGGCTACATTGACCGCCTGCTTCTGGGTGATGACCACATTTACCAGCATCCTTCTTCGGCTGTGAGTGAGCCTCACTTGCACTTTGAGCTAGACCCGTGGGACCTCTGAAGTGAAGGA